>NC_090446.1:670665102-670980759 GCF_031143425.1 Pleurodeles waltl
TAGTGCCTACCTTAGGGGTGTCTTACATGTAAGAAAAGGGAAGGTTTAGGCCTGGCAAGTGGGTACACTTGCCAAGTCGAATTGGCAGTTTAAAACTGCACACACAGACACTGCAGTGGCAGTTCTGAGCCATGCTTACAGGGCTACTAATGTGGGTGGCACAACCAGTGCTGCAGGCCCATTAGTAGCATTTGATTTACAGGTGCTGGGCACCTCTAGTGAACTGTACTAGGGACTTACCTGTAAATCAAATATGCCAATCATGGAACTCCAATTACACATACATTTTACATAGGAGCACTTGCACTTCAGCACTGGATAGCAGTGGTAAAGTTCCCAGAGTAACAAAAACAGCAAAAACAGAGTCCAGCACACATTAACAACCTGGGAAACAGCTGCAGAAAGTTAGGGGAGACCCCGCCAAGGATGCCAAGTCTAACAATGGGTTTTTCTGGAAACAGGAAATTTGACCATGGACTAGGCTTATGAAAAACCAATCCCCTTGGGCAGATTTATATGTAAAGGATCGTAAGATTTACTAACAGGAGGGTACTTCTGAAGGTTCAAATGTGCTGAGACTGTTATCTATTGGCACTCACCAATAACTTCTGAACCCAGCTCCTTCTCTTAAGGGCGGTTATTTATTTGTGAAAGAATGAGTGCGGGTGTCCAAAGCCTTGCTCCGGCGATGCTATTAAAAATCGGCACTACTGACGCCAAGGCCGCGTAGTCTTAAGTTAACTTCAGCCCTTATTAAGCTACTATGGACACTGGTGCCCCTTTATCTCACTGTTGTAGGGTCCTGCTTTCTCCCTTTTTGCTATTTTTTCCGTCTTTCTCTTCCCTCTTCTTGCCCCTTTGTGTTTTTCCTCTCTTGCTTGCAATCAATATCTGATGAGGGAAATAAGTGCAGGGGCCTGGTTGGTCCACCGACAACCACCGGATCAAGTTAAGCACTGCTTATTCGACAGTTCTATTTTCCCTACCAGTCGGCCCTTCTCTCGTCTCACAGATTTCATTGCGGCATTGGTCTCTCCAGCTTCGGCTCACTTCCCAGCTACATTCGAGGAGAATGTATATGTATTGCTCCGCGAGGGGGAGGAGAGGCACAAAAATGAGCTCGCCCTGTCTGTTTATATCACACTGCCGAGCAGTTATTGATCGAAGCAAAGTATACATCTCGGCTGCCCCCTTTATTTCAGAGGAGATGCTAATTAACTTTAAGTGCAGTCATGCGCCTTAGTCAATAAATCTCGTCTTCGTAGTGCCACTAGGCGAATATTTTGCAGGTCTGCACTGTAGTGAATGATATTACTCATTATTGCCTCAACTCTAGCTGGTGAAGAATTTTCTGCTTTCTACAGCCTGAGCGGCCTTCGGGAATACTTTGTTTCTTTTGCGCTGATTGGCAAGAAAATCTGAATGCCAGGGGCTGGATACATACACGGATCATTCCGCAATTCCCTTTGCGCCGGTTTGCTAGTTCACAGCATATATATGTCGGTTTTTGCCGCAACAGAATTCTGAACCTATGTCTGATTTAAAAAAAAACAAAAAACATACACATATATTTAGGGCGAATTTTGTCATAAATGTGTGAGCGAATTACTGTTCTCGTCATTCAGCTTCTGATTCACAGAGGGACCAGAATGCAAAGGGCAGGGCATTGCTTCCGGTGGAGCAAGTGGGTGCTGTCTTGATCAGAGAGAAATTTTAACTATGCCAGCAAAATGTGCATAGTTTCCAAATGCCATGGCACGGAAACTTTCTCAAAGGTTCGTATAACGCAATTTAGTGGAATATGTTTTTGTATGCAAGAGGCTCGGACATGTAGAACGTGTCTCGCTGAGAAACAATTTCTATTAGAGCCAGTTGTCTCCTAATATCTCATGAGGCATTTTAAGTGAAATAAAGTGCTTGGATGGAGAAAGTAACACGAGATATCCTCAAACCACATTTCAGTCTAAAAGGATAATTTCACAAAAATGTTCACGGACTTTCACAAACTTCCATAAAAAACATACACACCTCATCTGACTCGAACAGTTTTAAAGCAACCAGTTAATGCATGGTCCTCTTCAATTGCCATAATGAGTCATTAAGGTGGCGTGACCGGACTTCTCTTCTAAGAAGAACTACACCCCGGCTCTCAAACAGGTCAGATGGTGCATTTCCGTGCACCGTGGTTTAGAATGAATGTGCAAGAAAATCTTATATACTCCATTTATTGCATGAACAGTGCATGGCAATAGAACTCAGTGGAAGTCGGGACTGCAAAAGCTGCATGGCTGTGCGCAACCATATGTTAATGAAAGTGATGAAAGATACGAAACTGTCACACTTTCACTCCCACCTCCAAACACAAATTTATATAGGGGTCATGATAATGTGCACAATTTAATTTGAGTAAACGCATTGCGATTTGCATGTCCGTTTATCCATTTAGTGAATTTACATCTGCACTAGTAATGCTTTATTTCAAGCCTTCATACATGCAGATTGAAGCAAGTTTCGGAAAAATCCCATAGGTCTGGCATTGCATAGCTAAACCAATGTCCGTTTTTTATTTCAAGCACATTCAACAACATATAAAAAGAAAACATGCCACCTGATAAGCGTGATGACCTTATGCTTGTACTAAAAATGTTAGTTTGATTAATATAACCATCCATTTTTAATCTTAATGCATATCGCAGGAAAATGTGATTCCGGTTGAAGCAATGCAAACAACAAAATAAAGTTTGAACAAACTCGGATGACAAAAATAAATAAAAAGGAATAATGTGAGGAAAGAAAACCCCCGAGAAAGTACAGCATTGCCTCACCAGCCTGAGCATTGAAATGCACTTCTCTTAGGCAGATATGCTCATGTTATCAGGCAAAGTTCCGTCACTTTGAGTGGAAGACAGCCACGTTTGAAGTGATCTGGCACAATGCCTCATAAGGTGGTGGACGGAAGCAAAGTACGATTGAGAGCTGAACAGATTAATGGATGAAGAAGCCTAAAGGAAAGACTCCTTTTCTATGTATTTTTTAAATTCTTACTTATGCCCTTTTTTCATTTCATGGACTGGCGTAATAGCTGAATCTTTCTCAGAGCCAGATCTAAAAAAAACTTTGTGACTTGCCTCATTTGAATTCGATGATCGGAATACTGAATAAAAGCAAAATATCAATGTCCCTAATCTGTATCTGTACATGTAAAGATTAAATTATCGTTTTGCACTTCACATTTTACTGTTGACTCACTGAGTCCCCACTAACCATCTGTCGAAGATGACAGAAGATGTCGTTACAAATGCTAATTGAAAAATATTTATTCATGCAGGCATTTGTCCCAATTTTAAATACAGTAGATAAAGTGAGTGTTTCTATTTATTTCACAGATTTTATCACTTTTTCTTGAGCTATGGCGCACAATACGCCATACAGATGGCAGCTTAAAATATTTCACAATAACAAGACACTGAAAAGGGCTAGTACAATATTAGGAACAACAACTATTCATCACTTTCTGTAATGCAATGCCATTCATTGACACATACGTTTAAATTTGGTCTAAAGTGCTGAGATTTGGGGTGTCCTGGCAAGTGTCTATTTTTTTTAGCAGAAACTGCTCTCTACTGTTGACACAAACCAGCATAAACAGCCTCATCTAGATGAATATACCATCATAAATAGTAGTATCTAAATAGTGCATATAGTATGCCCTATGAGTATTGAAGCAAACATTTCGAGGTATACAAATATCGAGAACAAGATATCGAAACCAAAATATCCAAAAGGTTTGGAAGTATAGATTTTGTATTCCTAACTCCACACCTTCTTACCTTGACTATGTATATATCCCCAAGGTATATGTGGAGCTAGGAAAAGTACAACCACACTTCCTCTTTGTGCACCTACCGTTCAATATTTTGGTCTTCAATATTTTGTCCATTATATTCTTGTATCACAATATTCATAGCCTTGCTATTCAGTAGCACAATAATGCCCAGTATCCTTCAGAATATAGTTCTTAAATGGCCTATCTATCAGGCCTGGTTCTGTATCCCATACACAGGGAGCCCTTGAAGAAATTATGTGGCACCTAGTACTGAGAATTATTGTCTGTGGCACTGTCAACTGAAGAAGTATAGCCGACCAGGTTGGTGGCCAACCCTAGATTTGTAAAAACATAATTTACCTTGCAAGTCACCACGTTTAATAGGAGCAACTGAGAAACTTTTCTCCAACAATCTGTCTGTCTTTAAATGTTCTACTTTAATATCATCTATGTGTCTGTTTCTAAATCTGTAACTACCTACATTAGCAAAATGATAATTTAGCTAGAAACTTGCAGATATTTGTAATAATGAAAATATTTGCAACTTCACAATGCTGGGAAGTTTGCTACCTTCTTCAAACTTTACCAATGTACATGCAAAACCTGTAGTTTATTCTTTGAAAAGGATATTGCAAAATGCATTGTAGTCTGTGACCTCATAAACTCCCTTAGGCTATGGCCTTGTTACTCTGTATGGTCACTGAACACCTCCTTGACTTACAATATCCTCATAACTTGCATTACAACACTGCAACATTGGCAGCTGCATTGAAGAAAATGGAGTTGCAGGTGGCCAATAATGTCCGGTATATACCTTCTGCCCCACCATTCCAAAGCTGTTTCTGTTCCTCTCTCCTTAATTTAGAACACTGTGGGCCAGATGTAGCAAGGGGTTTTACCCATTTTGTGTCTATGGGAAAATGTGTTCGTACATATGGCCCTGTATCCTCTGTGGATGGAATATTCCAATAGATTCATAGCTATTACGACTTTGGCTATACTCGTTTTTAAAGACCCTATTCCGTCGGTTATAACTTAATGACTGTTATAGCCCTTCACAGCTGTAGGTATCATGCTAAAGCTTAGCCCAGAAGCATTCTCACTTTTGAAGTGTCAGTATATGTTAACGTTATTTTTCAGTAGTCAAGTACAATTCAAGGATGATGCCATTTTCTCCACTATAAGCCTCATAGCTTCTAGCAAATACCTGTAACTGTTTCCACAGAATGTCAGTGATGTTTTAAATGACCTGGTCACATCCTGTCATTCATGCTGCTTCACATTTCAGTCATGGTAAAATTAATTTGAGACACATGGAGTTGGCCTTCTAGGTTCCAGCCACCAAATCCACCCGAAGGGTCAATCATTGCAGAGGGTAAGGGGTCAGCATCTGTACAAGGTAAACATATACTGGGTAGGTATATTTAGGACATGTTTCCATAGGATATTGATTTTTTGGTTTGCTAATGTCTTTGGTGCAGTTTGATGAATCTTCGTGAAACTTTAAAGAAAAGTTTCACCTACCTCCTGAAACATTTCTGGATGATCCTTCAAGAGGTAACTGAGAAAAATGGGGGCAGGGAGGGGCTCTCTAAATACATTTCCCTATGTAATTTTCCATAGGAAAATTGAACAACGGTGTTGCAAAAACAGCTGAACATAAGTTCACAGAATTTGGCACAAATCTAGATTTTGATCTAGAAAGTATGTTTTGTTTGGTCTGTAGTTTTTGAGAAATTATATGAATATGGATATGAATATTTCACACTGTGGAGGATCTGCAGATCCAACAGATCAAAAGATAAGATCTGATTGGCAACCACAGCATCAACAAGATGTTGGGGTAGCCATTTTAGGGATTGAGGATCCACAGATCTGATTTAAAAAAAAAGTCCCTCGGGGTGGGACAGGGCCTAGAAGAGGTCAGAACATTGTCTTTTGGTGGAGGGGGTGCCCCCCTCCCTGGGCCATGTTTAGGCCTCAGGGACCCCATCCCCTAGGACCAGTGTGTTTTGTTATGAAGATTGGTCATGCAGCCCATTCCTTTGAGCCTTTGAAAGGCACAGGACCTCAATCCCCAGGGCTGAATACGTATTTAAGGCAGGAGGCATGTGGCTCATCCCGAGCCATTTTCAAGCCCCCCATACTACGTCCCTCAGAACAGCAACACTGAAATTGTGTAGGTGGCCCTGTGCCTACCCAGGACATCTGCAGCAATAGGAGGCCATGGGGCCGTGATGGCAGCCCCAGAACCCCTGTGACCCCTGTCAGCTTGTCAGCCTGCACCCATTGTGGTGCAGCAGGAGTTGGCATCTCTGTTAGTTCCTACTGGTAGGAGCATGTTTTCTTTGCTACCACCGGGCGGGAGCAAACCTGCATTTTCTGCCTGGAAGAGCATAGGTAGGGGATTTAAGTTCTCCCTTCCTGTGCTCTTGCTGGCCGGGAACTGCAGTGTCTCAGGGATGGGGTCCTTGGGACACTGCTGCTACTGGGCCTTGGGGGATGTGGTCCTTGGAGCCTCTAGATAGCAAGGGAAGGGGCCAACTGCCCTATGTGATGAGCCCCAAATAATGGGGTCATAGGGCCCTTGTAAGCTCGAGGAGGAGGTCCCCACACCCTTTCCCCAAAAAACAAAAATAGTTCCTGAGGAATCGGGTCACCTTGGCAAGCAAGTGGCTTGGGGAAAGAGGCTGGGACCCCTTCCCCCAAAAAAAGCATCAGCCCCAGAGGCTGGGGTCCCTGGTGCAGGGAAGGAGGCACCATGCCCCCTTGCTAAAAATATAGCATCTGCCCCATGGGATGGAGTCCCTGGGGCCTATTGGAAGCTCATGAGTGGGACCACTTTCCTCTTCTGTTAAAATAAACCCTGTGAATGTGAGTAGCTGCCCCTTCCACATTCACTGCTCTAGCTAGGGAGCACATCATAGTGCCATGCAAGGGCTTTTAAAAAAAAATAAAAAAAATTGTAGTGCCCCTAGTAGAGGCAGGTGCACCACCAAACATTATTTAAAAGCTGTAGAGGGCTGCAGGGAGTGTAGCCAAAGTGTTTGTCTACAGCTGACAAAGTCGTTCTGCACACCTGGTAAAGTCATCACTCCATGTTGTCCATGACCCGCCAAGTCAACGCTGTCTCATTATCATGTTTCCACACTCTCCGCCTCTTCCGGAAGATCTTCAAGTGGATCCCCAACAAGGCAAGATGGACGATCACCAATGCACTTGTCAGCAGAAACTCAACTACGGCAACCCTCTCTATGCCGGCATCATGAAGAAACTCCAGACAAGACTCCAGAGAATTCAGAACACAGACGCCAGTCTCACACTAGACATCCTCCGCCACAGCCACATCTCCGCCCACCTTAGAGACCTGCACTGGCTCCCCATCAACAAACACATCACCTTCAAGCTCCTGACACGCCTACAAGGCCCTGCACAATATCAGACCGGCCTACCTCAACCACTGCCTATCTTTCCACACTCCCGCCAGACAATTTCGATCTTATCAACTTGCTCTTACCGCCACCCTTAGACTCAGGAAGAGCACAGTGGGAGGCAGATTCTTCTCCTACCTCGCAGTGCAGACCTGGAACATGCTACCAATCCACCTCAGGCAGGCCTCCTAGCCTAATCAGTTCAAGAAGGACTTCAAGACCTGGCTCTTCGACTGATCGGCACCCCCATGACAGCGCCTTGAGACCCTATGTGTGATAAGCAGTGCTATGCAAATTGTTGATTGATTGATTGACTGATGGAGTCACACTCTTATTTTATTCTGAGTGCAGGTAGAAATGCTGTTATTACAATATTTTCACACAAGTTGTAAATGAGAAACTGTTGTTGATACACGCATATAGTGTGTGAAGTATAACTGCTGTCACTTTCTTAAATATAGACTGTGCAGCTAGTTCTGCTCTAATTACTGCATGTGTGCAACATTTGAAGGCAGCACTACTGTTGTGATAGTGTTCAGTATGAAAAGTTCAGGAATTACTGTTGCTCTGTGCACACTTTGTTCATGTAGTACATTCCTGTCTGATGGTTGTATGCCATAATATCATAGATTTATATCAACCTGAACAAATATTGACTCCACAATACTTACTGCCATTATACAGTCAAGGTAAGTATATATTGGGGTATATAGATGTACTAGTCTTAACTTCAAAGCTGTTTAGCTTTACTACCTACCTTGCTATAGTGGTTGTCTATAGTGTGAAGTTGATATTTATACATTCAGATCTTAAAAACGCAATATTGATTGTAAATCCTCCTGGTTGTGACAGCACAAAATGTGGAAGAAGTACAGATGATGTGACAATTTCTATGTGTAAAGAAATGGCTCCCTGTTGCAGTTACCCCCCACTTTTTGCCTGATACTGATGCTGACTTGACTGAGAAGTGTGCTGGGACCCTGCTAACCAGGCCCCAGCACCAGTGTTCCTTCACCTAAAATGTACCATTGTATCCACAATTGGCACACCCTGGCATTCAGATAAGTCCCTTGTAACTGGTACTTCTAGTACCAAGGGCCCTGATACCAAGGAAGGTCTCTAAGGGCTGCAGCATGTCTTATGCCACCCTAGAGACCCCTCACTCAGCACAGACACACTGCTTACAAGCCTGTGTGTGCTAGTGAGAACAAAATGAGTAAGTCGACATGGCACTCCCCTCAGGGTGCCATGCCAGCCTCTCACTGCCTATGCAGTATAGGTAAGACACCCCTCTGGCAGGCCTTACAGCCCTAAGGCAGGGTGCACTATACCATAGGTGAGGGTACCAGTGCATGAGCACTGTGCCCCTACAGTGTCTAAACAAAACCTTAGACATTGTAAGTGCAGGGTAGCCATAAGAGTATATGGTCTGGGAGTTTGTCAAACACGAACTCCACAGCACCATAATGGCTACACTGAAAACTGGGAAGTTTGGTATCAAACTTCTCAGCACAATAAATGCACACTGATGCCAGGGTACATTTTATTGTAAAATACACCCCAGCGGGCACCTTAGAGGTGCCCCCTGAAACTTAACCGACTGTCTGTGTAGGCTGACTAGTTCTAGCAGCCTGCCACAAACCGAGACATGTTGCTGGCCCCATGGGGAGAGTGCCTTTGTCACTCTGAGGCCAGTAACAAAGCCTGCACTGGGTGGAGATGCTAACACCTCCCCCAGGCAGGAATTGTCACACCTGGCGGTGAGCCTCAAAGGCTCACCTCCTTTGTGCCAACCCAGCAGGACACTCCAGCTAGTGGAGTTGCCCGCCCCCTCCGGCCAGGCCCCACTTTTGGCGGCAAGGCCGGAGAAAATAATGAGAAAAACAAGGAGGAGTCACTGGCCAGTCAGGACAGCCCCTAAGGTGTCCTGAGCTGAAGTGACTCTAACTTTTAGAAATCCTCCATCTTGCAGATGGAGGATTCCCCCAATAGGGTTAGGATTGTGACCCCCTCCCCTTGGGAGGAGGCACAAAGAGGGTGTACCCACCCTCAGGGCTAGTAGCCATTGGCTACTAACCCCCCAGACCTAAACACGCCCTTAAATTTAGTATTTAAGGGCTACCCTGAACCCTAGAAAATTAGATTCCTGCAACTACAAGAAGAAGGACTGCCTAGCTGAAAACCCCTGCAGCGGAAGACCAGAAGACGACAACTGCCTTGGCTCCAGAAACTCACCGGCCTGTCTCCTGCCTTCCAAAGATCCTGCTCCAGCGACGCCTTCCAAAGGGACCAGCGACCTCGACATCCTCTGAGGACTGCCCCTGCTTCGAAAAGACAAGAAACTCCCGAGGACAGCGGACCTGCTCCAAGAAAAGCTGCAACTTTGTTTCCAGCAGCTTTAAAGAACCCTGCAAGCTCCCCGCAAGAAGCGTGAGACTTGCAACACTGCACCCGGCGACCCCGACTCGGCTGGTGGCGATCCAACACCTCAGGAGGGACCCCAGGACTACTCTGATACTGTGAGTACCAAAACCTGTCCCCCCTGAGCCCCCACAGCGCCGCCTGCAGAGGGAATCCCGAGGCTTCCCCTGACCGCGACTCTTTGAACCTAAAGTCCCGACGCCTGGGAGAGACCCTGCACCCGCAGCCCCCAGGACCTGAAGGACCGGACTTTCACTGGAGAAGTGACCCCCAGGAGTCCCTCTCCCTTGCCCAAGTGGAGGTTTCCCCGAGGAACCCCCCCCTTGCCTGCCTGCAGCGCTGAAGAGATCCCGAGATCTCTCATAGACTAACATTGCGAACCCGACGCTTGTTTCTACACTGCACCCGGCCGCCCCGCGCTGCTGAGGGTGAAATTTCTGTGTGGGCTTGTGTCCCCCCCGGTGCCCTACAAAACCCCCCTGGTCTGCCCTCCGAAGACGCGGGTACTTACCTGCAAGCAGACCGGAACCGGGGCACCCCTTCTCTCCATTCTAGCCTATGTGTTTTGGGCACCACTTTGAACTCTGCACCTGACCGGCCCTGAGCTGCTGGTGTGGTGACTTTGGGGTTGCTCTGAACCCCCAACGGTGGGCTACCTTGGACCAAGAACTAAGCCCTGTAAGTGTCTTACTTACCTGGTTAACCTAACAAATACTTACCTCCCCTAGGAACTGTGAAAATTGCACTAAGTGTCCACTTTTAAAACAGCTATTTGGGAATAACTTGAAAAGTATACATGCAATTTTGATGATTTGAAGTTCCTAAAGTACTTACCTGCAATACCTTTCGAATGAGATATTACATGTAGAATTTGAACCTGTGGTTCTTAAAATAAACTAAGAAAAGATATTTTTCTATACAAAAACCTATTGGCTGGATTTGTCTCTGAGTGGGTGTACCTCATTTATTGTCTATGTGTATGTACAACAAATGCTTAACACTACTCCTTGGATAAGCCTACTGCTCGACCACACTACCACAAAATAGAGCATTAGTATTATCTCTTTTTGCCACTATCTTACCTCTAAGGGGAACCCTTGGACTCTGTGCATGCTATTCCTTACTTTGAAATAACACATACAGAGCCAACTTCCTACACTATGCATCTGATGCAGATATTGCTTTCATACTAGTTCTTTACAGTTTGTGTATGTTTAAGTGATGCTGTTACGAAGTTTAAGTATGTCAGTGGTACATGGCTATGCTGTACATGAGTTGGTTTTGTAAAGGTAAAGATAAAAATATCTGTGACTTTTTTTGTTACCCATGTCAAAAACTTCTTCTACAATTACACATTTCTGTATTTTTTGTGCACACCGTATTTGTGCGGGTGTACTGTGTACTTCCAAATGATGCTAGTTGCTCTTTCTCTTGGACCACATTAGGGAAGGATACATGGCAGACAGCAGATATTGGGCGTCGGCTATGGTGCGTGTTGGTGTTTGCCTTTAGTAACTTTGGCCCATCCTACTGTGGCTCTGCATACTAAAAAAACTGCACTCCTGTCCATACTCGACTCTCAAGGTAGCGATGGTGAGCAGCTGAATGCTTCTCATGGATGCAACGTGATTCAACAGCTCAGAATTTAACAGTCAACCTTTCGACAAAATAATACATTAACCGTCCCAGTGCCTATTGTTTTATAGAAAAAAGTACTTTATTCTCACAATAAATTAAACACACAATTAAATAGGAATCACAATTACAGTATTGAAATCCCAGTTACGATATTCAGTAAGGTGCCACATGCACTCTCGAAACCCTCTCCCCATTCTAGGAGATCTCTAATTCATAATTTCTCAGAGAATGATGTGAGCTTAGTCATCATTAGCTATAGGTGGAGATCTTGACTTCTGTTCACCCCACTGATTAGATGTGTAACTTAGTTCATCAGTTTTCATCCCAGACCTTCACTCAGACATAAATCCTTGTGCCATATTCATCTGCACACTTTTAGTCCCTAGTTCTTTTTACAGCCAAGCACTCACTGATTGTTGCAGATGTAGTGGTGCCACAACTGCAGCATGCAACTCTTTTGAGGACCTCAGCAGCGACCTCTCTGTGGAACAGGAATCACTGGGCAGCGTCAGCACAGTAGATCTTGCAGAGCCGCATTTCGTCTTTGCCAGTTGTGGTCCTCTGGGCCAAGTGCAGATGGGTATCCTAGCAGAGCAGTTGCAACCTCTGAACCAATTTGGTAGGAGTGATGTCTTCAGCAGTTGTTGCATTTGAGTATGATCCACCTACAGCTTTAGCGATGATGTGGTTTCTATTTTACTGCATTGGCAGCACTAGTTCTCTCACTCATGGAAAGCTGCCAGATGGCATCATGGTGCTGTTACCTGCAAGTCTTCATGCAGATAAAACAAAAAACGCTTAGAGAAACTGGGAACACCCTCAGAGCATGGGTCTCTCCTGGCTTTGCTCTCTAGGTGGTAAGCTTTCACTGAGTGTTCTGCACCCTGGGGGCACACTGGAATTCATCTCCTAAAGCGTTTCTTCTCCTTCAGGGACAGACCCTCTCTTTCCTTCTTCTAGCATACAGACAGGCTTCCAGGCCCTAGGCAGATACTTAGTTCCTCTGGAGAAAGTGCAGACATCCGGTGTTATTCCCTCACCTCTTGGAGACTGACTGTCATGTAGACACACGCCTTGGTCACAATGTAGTCCTTTAAGTACTCTGAGGAAGATTCTGTTCTTTGATCATGAAGTACACTGAACTGGAAAAAAGGGGGTGGTTGGCTTTACACTTTTATACACACTTTCTAGACAGGGGATGCAGATTCAGTGTCTAAGCGTTCATAAGAGGCTTGGGCGGTTCTCTTCTGAATGTAATTTTCTGATTGCTTCTCAGACATAGGATTTGTGAAGGTGATGACTGAAACAGAGGATAGCAATAATGCTGGTTCCAAGTAGTATTATACCAAACGAGGGCGCAATGGAGTGTGCAATTTTGGTACCTGGCTGTCATTTGCTTTCTGACACAGTAATCAGTGACAGACAAAATAGCATGCTTTGCCTAGAATCTTCCTCACCACGAACAAGAGAAAGTACAGTCCAATTCCTCCCTTAGCCCTTTGCTAACAAACTCCTAAGTGAAATTCTAAGGGTAGACTTGTCTCCATCTTCCTCACTCCAGTTTATCAATCTCTGGCTTTTAGCCACATGAATGCAGACAATACATTTACACTGTCAGTGGAAGCTAAGTCTGTCTTCCATCTAGTGTTGTGCTAAAGCAGGGGCATTTAGAATGCATTCCATTTGCCATAGCCCTCACACTCTCACAGAACTCAGAGACCAACTACCATCCTTATGCTACAGACTGTCTCCAAATGCCCTCACTTGACACACAGAATGTCAGCAAAGTATAACTTTACACAGAAGGAGCTAGTGGCCTGGCATCTCCTTAACACAGAGGAAAAATGACTGGCCATATTGCTCATTCACAAAACATAGTTTGCTGCCAACACTGCTTTATGTAATGCTCCTAGGGCATGGACATTAGTCCATCACCCACTAGGAAGGCAGGTTCTGGACTTCCCACCACAAGAGAAAGGCCTTGTCCTCTACACGCACACTGTAGGTTAGCATGATGCAATGGACAAACAGAAGTCAGGAGCTAGTTTCACATGAAATCAGACATTCAGGTCAAAGTTAAATGTCAGTTTAACAAACAGGGGACAATCCCATCCCACCCTTCTCTTCTCACACTGCTTCTGTTTATGTAGTGCAGTAGGATGTGCAGCTGTGACACTATGGCCCTCATTCTGACCCTGGCGGTGGGCGGAGAGACGGCGGTCGGACCGCGAACAGACCGGCGGTATTAAAAATGGCATTCTGACCGCGGCGGTCCCCGCCGCGACCGACCGCCACTTCTCCACTCCGACCGCCACGGCGGTCATGACCACGGGGCTGGAGTTTGCGCACTCCGGCCCGGCGGTCGTCCCAAGACCGCCAAGGGTATTATGACCCTGCCTACCGCCGCGGTTTCTTGCGGGCGGGAACCGCCGTGCGAACCATGGCGGTAGGCACTATCGGGGCCAGGGAATTCCTTCCCTGGCACTGATAGGGGTCTCCCCCACCCCCCACTACCCACCCGAGTCCTCCCCCCACACCCTCCACCCCCCTGCCACTCCCCAGAGGTGGTACGAACCCCCTCCCCACCCCCACCCCGACATGCACATACATGCACCCCGACATGCACACACCCCCAACATGCACATATACACACCCCCTACACACACATACACAACGGGGACACATACCCGCACACATACATGCAGACATGCGCACCTGCCGAACAGCACACATTACCCATAGACACAGCAGCACCCCCCGCCCGCATACACGCACTCACACACCCCCTCTACACACTCACACGCACACCCCCATGCACGCCCACATCACACAACACCCCCCCACCCCCTCCCCTCACGGACGGTCAACTTACCTTGTGCGTTGGTCCTCCGGGAGGCGACGGGAGCCATGGGGAGGTGACCGCCAACAGAAGACCGCCAACAGAAGACCGCCACACAGAAATGTGGGTCGTAATTCTGTGGGCGGTGTTCTGCTGGCGTGGCGGTGGAGGTTGACCAGTCTCCACTTTCCCGCCGACCGCCAGTGTGGCTGCTGGCGGTTTTCCGGCGGAACGCTCCCAGCGGTCAGAATGCGCACAGCGGCATACCGCCGCGGTCGGCGGTCTTCACCGCGGCGGTAACTCGGCGGTCTTGCGAAAAGACCGCCAAGGTCAGAATGAGGGCCTATGTCTATACACATGGTTGAAGTGGTGCTCAGGGTAGCACACCATGTTTGTACCCCTAGAGAAGGTAGTACTTCAAATGATGTAATGCGGTTTCTGCTGAGGGAGTGCATGCAGAGGAATGGCACATATTAAACTGTGTTAAATACAGGATAAGACATGACAGTAAAATTACAAAGGCAGCCACAACTCAAACTATCTCATTAGGTTATAGCTAGACAGGCATACCTAGAATGAGAACTACATAATGAAGGATTGCTTCCAAACTACTTTTTTGTTGCGTTTGTGGATAATTGATCCAAGGCACACACAGTTAAAGGGAGTTTCGAAGAACATTAATGTTACTAAGATAGCAAGTTGGGATAAGAACGCCGCCATCTCCTTCGAAGGCTATAGTTGCCCATCTCTTCCTTGTATTCTCTTTTTATTGTCTTAGACAGCCGGTGCTGAAGCCACTAGATGCCAGAGACGTACTGCAGTGGCAACTAATCAAAAGAAGACAATGGAGAAACAGAAATGACAACTTAAATTACTTTATCCTTTGTCGTCATTCCAGCTGCCAGAAAAGTAGCGTTGCCACAGCATTTCTGTCCAAGCACGGCTTGAGATTTTTTTATATGTAGATCAATGTCTCTGTATCAGTGTGCAGCTCAGCTTCCCCCATCTCTTCCTGATTCCTCTGTACCTCCACTGCTGATGCTTTGCATCATGAAAAGGGATCGACTGATCCCGCTCTGGTCATGTTGGTCTGGGTCCTGGTTCCTTCTACCTCCCCTCGGCAAAACCCCTGTGCTAGACTTCAGGGGGCAGCACAGGATAGATGTAAGGCTTCCCTAGGTCTGTACCAAGAGATACGTACTTGAGAGAGCAAAAGAAATATGACAGCGGAAGTCTTTTTACTAACATTTCAAGACATGGGACAGTGTCGTGTGGAGGTAGGAGAGCACAGAAAGCGATTCTTCTTCCTGGCCCTGACTGGGTCTTTTTTCACTGCAATCCTGATCTCCATAATTTTACAAGTCATACTTCTTTAGTAATACTTAACTCGAATAACTCAATATTTTTATGATCCTCTTATGACGGGGGGTTGAACTCAACAACTGGCCTTCACCGTTGGTTCCCCGTCACTGATTAGGGAGTGGGAATGGATAATCCTGAAATGACCCTAGATTGCCGCATACGTCCAGAGAAACAGAGTGGGGCTGAGCTGAGATGGCCGACACTGCGTTCTCACAGACTATATAAATGTGTGTACTCTTACTAACCCAAATGGTCGACCGCTTCACATTATAGAACGTGCTTTGTCTCCATCTTAGAAACTGGAAGTAAAATGTCAAAATCGACCTTCAAAAACAAATCGCTAGCAAGTTACATGAAGACAGAGTTTAAATCCTTTCCTCATGTAAATAACTGCATTTTTTTAGCATGTAATGTAGTATAAGAGTAGTACTACACATGTAGTGCATCATGCAATTCACAAATCTTTTGCTTAAATCCTCCCACTTTCCTACCTTTTTAGTGCAGAAATCTCCCCCAAGATGAAGATTTCTGTGCATGTACATTTTAGTAGTAAATGTGGAAGGGACCGGGAGAGTGGTGGGAAATTGAAGGCCACTCATTTAATTGAAAGGGTAATATTTTCTAACATGTTCTTTTAATTTAGTTCTAGGTTAATATTTTACATGTATTTTATATATTAAAATACTTTTAATATTTATGAAGAAGAATACATGTTAATATTTTTTTTCATACCACCATAGTGGCAGAGATCTCCACCAACTAGTTACTGGTAGTAAATTTACACTTGTAAATTTTACTGTAGTGGGCTCCACCCGCTGATTTTAGTGGGTGGTAAATGTAAGTCTATGAGTAAACATAGGTGAATTTTAAAGACGTGGAGGGTTACAAAATGGTAAATAGAAAAAAGTGGAGAGCTACACTTAAGTGGAGTAGTAAACATACACGAGTAAATATAAATATGCATTTTTACTATTTTGAATCGGGTGTAATAGTTTTATGAGCGACCCTTAAAATCATGTTCTCTGTAGTTCACCTGTTAAGCTGCTCCAGGGAAGCACAAAATAATGTTGCCTGCCATTTCTGTGAGGGCGAAGGAAGTTTTAACTTCTGGTGCTTCTGTTTCTGATGTATGTTTAAATGGAAGCATGCACTGCTGCTGTTGTCCAAGAGAATCTTCAATTCCTGCTGCCGAAGCTGCATATTTTAAGTGTGTGTCGATAAACCATAATAAAAACTTTTCACCGTACAAAATCCCTACCCGTTGTCATTGCTAATGTCTGTCATAGAGGTAATCAGGAATGAGGCACGTTCAGTGGGAGCATTTCTAAGTGTTATAGTCCTATGTCACTCTTCAGCACAGTGAAGAATAGAGCCTTTGCCGCAGATGCTGTACTTTGCATCTCCGTATACACAATGTTGGGAAGTCTGGCTGCACTCACACTTGTAACATGTACAACATGTTCACAGATATGACATATCTATTTTGAATTATGCATTTAGAAAAGATTGCTGATTCGGCTGTTAAAGTGCAATCACTTCACATTGATGGGGAGTATAACGGATCAGAAAGGCTGCCTACAGTAAGCCTATACTGCACGTGCACTTAGTAAAATCAGCATTTACAGTAGTCTGCACACAGGACCTCAATAAGGAATCATGCTGGGGCAAAGGATGTAGGGCTCAATATACCCTTAGAGTTTAGGTGTAGTCCAAAGAAACCATAGTATTGTTCAGCACAGAGAAGCCCGCCCTCCACCTCGCCCCAGCTCATGCTGGGTCGGTCTGACCTATTGGGCAAAGAGGCAGTGCACAAAGGCCTTGTCTGACAGGTCAGCGTGCGTGACAGTTTTATGGTTTGCTGAGCTTGTTTTAACTGTTTGCTTCCCTGATATTAACACAAACATAGCCTGCAGCCAGATCATATCTATGCATTCTTCCTTGCCTTGCAAAACACATACAGTGTTTTTACAAGTTCAAAACTGCTCCAATTTGCATACACAAGACACTTTGTTAGCTTTCCAAATAATTAATGTGGCTGCTTTTATTTTGGTGCCTGAGCCTATTTTCTGTCCCAGTACGATATTGGCCTGACGTTGTACATGCATTGAAACAATTAAAAAAGTGATGTGCAGAAATGAGTTAGCAAATGCTTCTTCTTAACAGAAGGGATGTCTTTTGGCTAACTTTACTTCTCGTTTTTAGGGTCGAGCACACAAGCTATCTGTCCCTGTTGTAATATCTCTTTGGGCTTGTAACCACGCCCATGTCACACCTGTCACTTTCAATGGTTCGTGGGCTTGACTTTTAAAATCCACTTGCTTTCATTACTGAAAGGCATGCATACGTCATGCCTTTCCTGGTGTTTAGTCCTCCTCGAGTGCTCAGGCCAACTACTGAAAACTTACAAGGCACTATGTTTTCAGCCTGGTTTCTGCACTACTTTATCTTTTTTGTTTTCACGCAGCGTGATCGCGCCGGGTTTTAAATAGCGCAATCCCGCTCATTTTTTTTGTTTTCAGGTTCAGCACGATCCCGCTCGTTTTTTATTTCATTCAATTTGTGTGGCAAAAAAAATCCAGTTAGGAGTTTACAGTGCTAATAGCTCCAACTCGAGCAAATGCGAGACCCGTTGCATTGCAAATTCTTGTTAATTTTGTGTTCATCAGTGCTATTATAGCAGTGGCCTAACACATTCCCATCTAACTTTATCCCACTTTACCCCACTCTAAAGAATCAGCCAGGGTATATTGTTCTTATCTTGCCACCCGCACAGCCTTTGAGAAAGCATGACCTGCCAATGATGCACAAGTGCAATTCTCTGCAAAGTGAGCCGAATTGTTTACAGTTTTATAGAAAATTAATGCATCTGATAAAAGTGTCCTCCCTGTTCTAGTCACAAATTCAATCCTTTCATTGTGTTCACATTTGGAACAAAAAACAGAGGACACACATCACACGTATTCAGTGGCGTAGAGCAAATCAACGAATATCTCCGTAGGTATCGTTTTTGGAGGTTCGTATAAGAGATGTCTTTATTTTTTTTTGCCATTACACACTTTTCTGACATTTTAACATAAACCAGTAGAAACTACTATTAAATAATATATTACACAAACAAGTCTTCAGTGACAAAGTACGATAGGTCAACAAAAATCAGTTTAATAAGGAAAGGGAAAACATATTCCGAAAGCCGTATGGTGCCATTCTCAAAATAAAAAATGTGCTTTGCATATGATGACATAACTTAATTCTGTGTGCTTTCTGGATACATCTTATTTTACAATTACTGTGCCCCAAAAGCCTTAAATTTGAGGCCCTATCGTCAAAATCTTCATGTAATCATCCCACTTCAATTTTTGCAATTCCTTTTACCTATGGCTAACACTGGTTCTTCTACGTTTGGATCCATTTTAATATGCACATCCACTTTGTCTCTTTACCCTAGCTCAGTTACCACATTTATAGCAACTAAGACCTTGGAATAAGCTCACCTTCTCTTAAAATGCAGGTTAGTTCAAATATATCTTAAGGCCTGAGTTATATCCTGGTGGACGGACAGTGGGTCTGGCAGGGCAATGGAGTAAACGACTGTCAGATTTATAAATAACCACCAGGAAAGCAGTCGTTGATAAAAGCCTTTCTAATGAAAAATTGTGGCAGCTCTTCCTGTCAGTGATTTTTACTGTCTGCTACTGGGCTGCATCAGCATGTCAAAAATAAAATTCTGAAACAGGATTTTCTTTTTGAAAAGAAAAAATATGATGCTCCAGTCGCTATGGGAGTTGTTACCTATAGCGGGGGGATCATTATATTGATTAAACTGTTCTTTACTGCCAGGTTGTCTTACCTGGCAGTAAGAAACAATAAATAATGTCTACATGCCCAGCCATCCAAATTGGTTGGGTGGACATGTAGCCATTTCTCAGGCGGTCCTTAATCCCCAGGGCCTTCGGAGACGTTTTTCTACGGAGAAGGCAGAACACTTTCTGCCATGGGCAACTGAAGGTCCACCCACATTTATATCAGACGGGTGGACCTTCATTTTGGCTGTATGTGTACTCTGTTGCCATTGGGAATGAGTATACATACCGCCAATATAGAAATCAGGCACTTAGTTGCTTTATCTAATACCTCTACTAAAGCATGGTTTCAGATTGTTTCACATTCTTGAACATGGCTCCTTCCTTAGACTATTTTGCAATAGCAGGACAGCTTTTAGGACCTACACTAAAGGAGGACTACAATATATTTTTCTAATTTCTCTTCTTCATGGACTTCACCCATTTCAGACTCTTTTTTAGGGTCGAGCCTGCGTTGCATGCGCTCGCGCATGCGTATCGCAGCTAGTCTCTTTTGTATTTAGAAAAGGGCTCGGAGCCCTGTCAACTTCATGTCAGTGTTTTTTATTGGTTCGTGGGCTTGCCTAATAAAATCTGCTTGCTTTCATTAGTCGAAGGCAGGCATAACTCATTCCTTTTCCGGTGGCTAGCCCTCCTCGAGCGCAGCGACCAAGTATAGAAAACATGCGAGGCTCGCTGTTTTCCATCGGGCTCGTGGACTTCTTTTTCTCTAATTTACGAGCGCGATCTCGCTTGGCAGAAGTCGAGCGGTTTACATAGTTAATTTCACTTTTTCGGGTTATGTACATAAATGCACTTTTGCCCGATAGGTGAAAAGTTGGGTTGGGAGTTTACAACACGATCAGCTCTAACACGAGCAAACGCGAGACCCGTTGCATTGTAAATGCTTGTTATCTTTTCCAATCATATAATTACTCTCATGATTAATAAACAATTATGTAGCACACATAATACAATCATTATGGCACTGCAGTGCCTTTCAGTATGAGTTCCCAAACATTTCTAGCATATGTTTTCTGTAGGTGTTTGCTCGTTAGGGTAAGCATGTAAGTTTCGATGAGTCATGATTTTTTTGTGTGGTTGGGACTAGAGGGCAGCATCAACTAGCCTTCCTCGGGTTGGAACAAGTGTTCACTGCCAAGCAAATGTATATGTGAGGTAGGTGTAGGCAGACAGCTAGTGCTTTTGGCTGCCTTAATAGCCAGTTACTGCTTCTTCGGCTTGTGCTCATTGTAAATCCCACTGGAAAGGCCACTTCTCTTTAGTTCTTTGTCTCCATGTCCATTTCTGGAAGTGTAA
Source organism: Pleurodeles waltl (assembly GCF_031143425.1). Taxonomy (NCBI): domain Eukaryota; kingdom Metazoa; phylum Chordata; class Amphibia; order Caudata; family Salamandridae; genus Pleurodeles; species Pleurodeles waltl. The sequence goes on from NC_090446.1 coordinate 670,685,779, forward strand.
TAAGAGTTGGCAGTGGAAATACAATGAGAAGGAGTGGCAGGACAAGGCCACAGGAAATATATGTCATGTCAGGAACTACATGACAGTCACATAATCTGGTAAGGAGGAGACTAGCTGAGCTGTTGCATTAAGATGAAGGACCATGCAAACCAAAATAGGTCCCACTCCATTGTACCCTTCCACCCTGTATGCATCAGCCTCCAGCCCATCTCTCTATGTCTCTGGCAGTCTGTAGTCTGCACATTAGGGATTCAACAGGACACCCAGTGCCACTCTCAAGAACGGGGAGGAAGCAGCAAGATGCGCTCAAAATGATCTCCAGATATTGTCTCCTCATACTTAGCATTTTTTCCTCAAGTCTGTATATTGGATTAGTGGTTTTCGCTGTGCGTTTTACTTGATCAAATATTGAGTTCAAAATATACAAACTGGACAATTAATACCATGTTTCTTTGTTATTTTGTCATTTCGTGATATTCAGTGGTATAACAAAAATTATATCATTTTTTGTTTTACTCATTGCTACCAAAGGCATGGTGTCAAGGGTCCTTGCATCTACTTTTCGTTGCTCGCACACATCTTGAACTGTTTGCAGCCCGGTGAAACAGACCAGCTTAATCTTTTAGTATATTCAGTTGCCATGCCACTTTTTATATTCTGGTGGATGTCTACTTGTGTAGAAACAAAAGTAAGCAACTATCTCTGCACAATCTTTCCATAAGATTATTCAAGACAATGGAACTGTGTGTAATGACAGAATAACAGAAGTGTATAGATGAATGAGCATGTCCGCAATTGCCTTTAGTGCAGATGTTATCTCAAACACACACACACAAACATACACACTTGATCTTACTCTATCAGTAAAATCTCTGAAATAGCAGTTTATGCACATCACTAACCATCTCCTACACAACATTCAATCCGGTTTCAGATCGAGGTGAAGTATGGGACAGATACTTTTCACATCATAGACAATGTCCGGCTACCCCCATAAAAGATGATGATCCATGCCTCCTTATCTTAGCGATCCGGTGAACAAGCTTTGACATCATTGATCACGCCACCCTCATCCACACCTTGAAATACAAATGTGATTCCCTGAAAAAACATTATTCTCTGGTTTTCCTCCTACATATCCAACTGACACCAGGTCATCCTTGTGGGCATCACCAGGTCACAGAAGATCCCAATCATTTGTTCCCCAGGGCTCAATCTTGTCCTCTACTCTATACTCACCAAGAGCGTTACCAAAATGCATCATTACTCCAGTGTTACATATCTCTATTTGACAGTCACGCTAGCCCTAGATAAAGAACTTCTCAAACATTGTTTACCTGTCATCTAGGTCATTCCCAGTGACTCTTGGCATACCCACAGCCAGAACACCATCCGACTGGAGATGAGGAAGTGCATAAAAGAAAAAAAGAAGGCAACAGGCTTTCTCTATATGTGCACCCAGGATCTCAAACAACAATGCACTATGTGCTGTAATATTTGCTCATATGTAGGAAAGAGATGAAAACCATTCTCTTTAAAGAACACCAAATCAAGATGTATTGACAGTCTTCTTTTCCTGTTTGAAACCAGTTACCACTCTAACAACACGTGCGTCAATGTGGTTAGTAACTTTTGATCTGTTTGAATTTAAAACAAGCTTTTTTGTTAAAATCTGAAAATTATGCAGAAGATGGCGGATTATGTGGCAAATGTTTCAAACCCATAATTATGCAGAAAATGCTGCAGGTGCAAATTCGGATAATTCTAGTGGCTTTGTGTATACTCGTACTTGAGGCCAGGAGGCAGCATGTTACATCTTCATAACATTTCTAATAAATACAACCACCAATATAATAGTAACACCACTAACCATTTCATGGATCCACATGACCTAAAATCGACTAAATGAACGTTTAAGTATCAGCCACATCAACACGACGGATTATCTGCCAGTCAAAATGTCTTGGTGTTAGCTAGATCAACTGTTTGAAGCACCAGCTAGACCAATGCAATTAGGAGTTGTTATATTTGCCTAATTAGAAATGAGTTCGATCAGCACAATGAAACATCAGTGACAATAAACAACTAGACTTGTAATTGCCTGTTTCAACTAAATAAAACTTCAACCTTGGTGTCCTGTTCTTAGCTGGCTTGCCTTCTAAAATTCAATAGAATTAAGATGAGCAATGCAGATGTAATGTTGTTTTCTCAACGAAAGTGGTAATTGTATAAGGTAAAATAAGATATGATGTCATTATTCCTCAAGAAATGATTGAATCACATTCCGGGCCCCAGATCTGTGTTTCTGGAAAAGCAAATTTGTGAACCTGCTGCAATTACCAGTGTTACATTTCGCAACTTGTGTTACATTGTGTAAGCCTCCAGGAAGACAGCCATACTGTCACTAATTAATTATGCAACCAACAGTGGGTGTCCATGGCGCACGAGCCAGATCTCCTGAACATTGATCTCGCGTGTGTTACAGAGCAGCAATTCGATATTGAGGTTTCCTTGCAAAGGACTGTGTAGCTTGTCTGGGGTTTATAGATACAGGCCCTTGAAGCAGGGCCCTACGTAATATGAGTTCCTAGGTCTCGATGATAAATACATTGATCTTCGCTGGGAGCAGAAGGCATTTGACTGCATCGGAATGGCATGGCTGCCAACATCTGTCTCACTATTAAATTAGCTGGTAGTAGAAGCAGCAAAATGTAACCAGTGTGTTCTTGTACCACGGTCTATTGTTAAGAAGAAAAGTAAAAAAGGGATCTTGCAAAGACCATACCTTTTACAGCTTGCACTCACAGATGTGTTTTTTCCTAATTAGTTTATCAGACAACTAAAAATGTGGATAAATAGAGAGGAACAAATTAATTGCAGTTTACAAATGTGGAACCGAGAAGTGTACTTATAATTAGATGTTATTGCCTTGATTTAAGTGATTAGTTAATCACTTTAAAACAACGAATTTCCCCCACAGCAACGCCCTTTAACTTCCACTACAGATTATATGACAAAGCAGTGGGTTTGTCTGCGGGTTTATCCCATCCTTCACAGCCTTCAGCCTAACCTCACCCTTTTAGCAGCAGGAGAGAAAAAATGCAGAGAATGGGCTTTACTGTAGACAGAAGTGGAATATTTTCTTGGACTTAAAACATTTAAAAAGCATCGAATTCCGCACCCAGGAATCCCTCAGAACAGTGGGCCAGAAGTACTAAGATACTGGTTGTAAAAGTTGTTGTGTTTGAATCTTCTTTTTGTGGCCAGTCCTTGGAAATCGGCAAAGCAATCTACGTATTATTAGGTCAATTTGTTAAACACCAATTTGTAGTGGGTAGCAGATTAATCTGCCTAATTAATGTTAATTACGTCGGTCATAATTTGTGACTAAATATGAGTGTGTAAAATTACAGGCGTGGTAGCCTATAAGGGTCAGCAGACCAACATCCCTGTGATTGTTTTTCGCAAAAGAAAATATTTTTTCTCAAAATCAGACTGATTTCCATAGAAAAAACGGGGTTGCTCTGAAAAAAGTTTTTCAAAGTTTCAGTGAGAGTTTGCAGTTGTCTCCCGAACCACTGCCCAATCTCTCTAAAACTTCTACCCATTTCCCAAAGAGGAAGGTGGCCCCTTCACTAGCACCAATAAGTTACCACACCAACTTTGGAGGTGTATTAAGTAAACCTGCCTTGCCACTACAGCTAACTCAAGCTACATGGGTGGGTAGGTAAGAATAGGAATATATACCTTCATTAACAACATTATAGAATGTGATGTAGTGTCTGCAAATTTTTAGTTGGCTGATATTTCTACCTTCAATAAAGTGACCTAAAATGTTTGACATTGATAATGATCCAGAGTGCCCTTTAAACAATCTTTATGAAAAAAAAATGTCGTGTAGAAATGCTGTTCAAATGGGTCTTGAGCAGCAACATAGTTGTACTTACATAGCAATTCCAACTATTTATCTAGCCGCAAGCCATTTAACCATCTCCTTTTTCTGATTCCTGTGGTTTTCTACTTAAGGTCTGATGACCTCCTGGCAGATGAACACTTTAAACCTGCGATTTAATTCCACCAGCCATGCTTTCCTTGCGTCCACTGCTCTGACTCTCAAAGTTACACATTATGTCGTTGATTAAATTATTTTTCATCCAATTGACTCAGTCCATACACACTTTCATTATTTCATGAAACCCTACCATCCACCACTCAATGAAATATGTGTTTCTCCTTCCATTACAGTGGTGAAGGGTTCTCTCGTTCCACTGTCCCCAGTGCTTAATTTCTAAATATAAACGTGCTGGTGCCCAGAGCCCTCCTCTTAAACATGCAGCTGCTGCATTTAAATGTGAGAGAACCGAATACTGAGACAGCGTAATCCCGAAGCCATCTTCAGCCTCTTTAATCCATTTACAGGCCCCTTCAGCTCACTCCTGCAGCTTTCTGCTTTCTCCCTTTGTGACGCTTTTTCGTTTTTCTCTTCCTCCGTCTTTCCCATATGTGTCTTTTGCCCGCAGCAAATGCTTAAGGCAGAAGAATAAGCCCCGGCCCTCAAAAATAAGTGCCGGTGCTCAGCACCGGAAACAACAAGCACAAATTAAGCACTGACTGTCCCCCAAAAGTTACATCCCCTCATCTTGAAAGACTCATATATAAAAACTGAAACACAATCTTTACCTCAAACTGTGCCCCTACGTTTTCTTGACTTTGGGGGTTATTCTAACTTTGGAGGAGTGTTAATCCCAAAAGTGACGGTAAAGTGACGGATATACCACCAGCCGTATTACGAGTTCCATAGGATATAATGGACTCGTAATACGGCTGGTGGTAAATCCGTCACTTTTCCGTCACTTTTGGGACGGATTAACACCTCCTCCAAAGTTAGAATAACCCCCTTTATGTCCCCACCAAGGTCTTAGGTTTTTTTCCTGCTTTTATTGGTTGAAATAGAAACAATGCATGTTAACGGTTTCAGGTTTCAATCGGGCAATAAACACAAGACAGCAGTGACAGATTTCTTGTTGAGGAAATATCTGAATGCCAGTTTATGGTTTAGTGTTTCTCTTTGTCTCTTCTTCGGTTTGCTGACAATAACCCACACAGGGCTCTAGTTAGTTTTTATTGAAGGCTTGAAACCACTAAATAACATTAACTAAAATAAAATAATGTTATAACAGAAAGATGTGAAGTGCCACTGGGTGAATCGAAGCCCACTTCAGACGCTTTTCATGTAACTGGTTCTTAGAAAAGCGAAGAAGATAGTCAGTACCTGGATTTGTGTTGGACGCGAAGCTTTAATATTGAAGGTACTATACCTGATTCATAGGTTTAATGTACAATGTTCATTTTATGAAACAGGTTTCACATTTTGGTGCTGACGATCAGTAGCAAAAAAGTAAAAAAGCCTGACACAAAATATTTATCTGAAATTAACTATAGCGACCCAAAAGACTGACTTTCTGGGTCAGCAAAAATTGAAGTGGATTCTGCTGCTTTCCAGCTGCTGTGAATCTACGATTGAATCAATCTTTTTTATTCACCGGGTGACGCTGTTTTTGCTATGCAGATGTAATTGCAATAAGCAAATGCAAGAAACTGTGATGATAAATGTCTTCATGTTGGTAGATGACCACTATGGAAGATGGTGCATGCCTGCTCTGTGGGTGAATGGTGAATTTCACTGTCTAGGGCAGGGGTCTCCAACCTTTTCACTAACAAGAGCTACTTATGTTCAGCTTAAATGATCCCGAGCTACTAACGTTAACAGTGCTGTTCACATCAGACAAGATTACGCTATTAGCCGCCATATGCAAGATTACCTGCCGAGGTCACCACAGTGCAAAATTGCCAGCAGTATTGTGAAAAATAGACTAGGGGCCTGATTTAGAGTTTGGCGGATGGGGTTACTCTGTCACAAACATGACAGATATCCTGTCCGCCGTATTACAATTCCATTATATCCTATGGACATCGTAATACGCCAGACGAGATATCTGTCACATTTGTGATGGAGGAACCCCTCTGCCAAACTCTAAATCAGGCCCCTAGTCTATTTGGAATGCCTCTACAAGGGTAATTCATAGCAGTACAGGTGCAGTGCCCTGGCACCAAGGTAATAATATTAGTAATAAGCATTGCAATGCCGCACGGATTATTATTCAAATATTGGCTTCAAATATAATTTGAAAATTATGGGCTAGGAAAATACACATTTTTATATCAGATAAATGCTTTTACATTTTACTATACCTCTACTGATTGAACCGAACAGAGCCTCTAATTTAGTAGGCTGTGCTGCACACAGGTGAGCTACTCACAAGTGGCTGGAGAGCTGCTAGTAACTCATGAGCTACTCCTCGGAGAAGCCTGGTCTAGGGCAAGCTTCATCTTCTGACATTTTCTATTCATATGCAGCAAGTGTAGCTATCTCTGTTGTGTGCAATGAGAAATATAGGCTGTCTCGTGATATTATGCAGCAACAATGTCTCCGACATATTGATAAACAGTGATTGGGACTAAAATGTGATTGTCCTTGCTCAGATTCTAGTGGTCTTCTTTCTGATGCATCTAGACAGAAGAGTCCCAGGAATTTAACAATTCTGCAGCCATTGTGAAATATAGCACAGTGCATAACAGTAGGAAGGCAGTGTCCATAACACATAGAACAGGTGCAGGGTTGGCATAGCAGCAGCAAAGCAAAGTTCCCTCAAACACAGAACAGGTACATCACAGATAGCAAGAGTGCACCTTTCCATACAACTACATAAATCACTTTAGCAGTGCAAGCTCCCTTCACATTCACAAACTGATTCCAGCAGACAGCATTAGCACAAGCATCCCCTTGTGTGTGTGAATCTATGATGCCGATAAATGATAACTGCACTGTCAGGTAGTATATCAGGATTTAGCTTTAGCCTAGCGTGGTCTTGCATTTTTAATACAACGGTACATGTAGCCCACGAGAAAACAGTATACTTAGAAATAAACAGGCAAGAAACAATTACTTTTCAATTACACTTGCCCATATAAAACACCTATAGTGCTAGCTAAGAGGAAGGAGCTGTGGCCCATCAGTTAGAGGTGCTGATAGTGAAACTGATAAGCATGTTTTGAAACCTTGGATCAACATCCAGTGATTATGAGTAATCACTTAATCTCCCCGTGTCTAAAAACATAAATATGTGTTACTAATCTGTTTTTTTCTCAGGCCAAGTGCATGCTATATAGGATTAAAAAAAATTCCATCAGGAATGGCTCGAGCATTAACAATGAAAGTATTACAACAAATCATGAAAATCAAAAGAGGACACAGGTGACCTTGATGAAGTGGAAGCTTTCTTAATATTGCGGATGCGAACTTGTAAAACACTACAGTGCACCTCCTGCTATGTGTGGAAAACATACTGAGATAAATAAGTATTTTGTGCAGGAAGTGGAGCATAGTGTTGATGGGACCCCTAAAGGCGAATGAAGAACGTTCCAACAGCGGCCTGGCTTGGAAACCACACTGCAGCATAAATGTATCGCTGCAGTTGAGGCAACATGACATCAAGATAACAGCTGGCAGTAAAAAGTCCACAGAAGCGCTTGTAGCCCTGGCACTGAAGGAACTTCTTCTAAGGCTAATGTGCACATTGTGCAGTGGCAAAATGCAATCACTCAATGTGAGGGCAAGCAGTGGATGAAGTGAGTCAATTCACTGCCCCATGCTGTATGCAGTGCTGTAACAATAGCCCACAGTCTCCACAGTGCGGGAGGCCCCCGAGCTCCAGGGGGCCCAAACCGCATTGTGCAAGGGTGGCAGGCGAGTAGCCTAACAGATCCTGTCTGGGTCCGGAGCATGGGGGGGGGGGGGGCTCCCTCCCTGTATTTTGCAGGGGAGTCCCCTCAAGTTTTGTTAAGCCACTGGCTGTATGCTGTAGTGGGCGGAAGAAAAATGTCAGAAACAGTTTAATGGATGAATGAATGGTGACCAAAACCCCTTTTACGCAGTGATGGCTGCTGCCAATCAAGGGTGGAAGAACTGGGGGGTGGGCGGGGGGCCTCTCGGCAGGCGATTTAAAAATAATAAAAAACAACCTTACCTTTCTGACTCTCCCCTTGCCGGCCGCCTCCGTGACGCTCCTCTCTTCCCGCCACTGGTGTACAAAGCACATGCTCCCAATCCAGATGTCGCTCCCATGCTAAAGCAAGCATGAGAGCAGCACCGGGATTGGCCTGAGCAGGCAGGGTTGACGCTTGCTTAGGCGCAGGGAGCCTATGCCAGTTCTCCATCCCGGCTGTATAATAAAGCCGGGTTGGAGAAATGTAAGTGTGCATGTCAGTTTGGCTGGCCTAAGACACCCAGCCAAACTGACATGCACTTATAAGTGCCCACCACTCCTCTTCCCTGCCATGGCCCGCCCCACCTAGACTCCAATGGCTCAGTCAGGCAGTGACAAATTATTATTTGTCCCTTCCTGACTGAGCAGGGGGTGACGCTCCTCTGTGTGTGTGTGTGTGTGTGTGTGTGTGTAGTCTAACAAGACAACTAAAGCTGTCTCAAAGTCCAGGCCCAAAAATGATACATAAAGAAAGCAGTGCAGTTCCTGACACAATACAAAAGTTAACTGGTCTTTTTCAACCTATTAGTTGACATATTCAGAGATGAAAATTATGATCATGTGGTGCTAATCTCCCTAACAAAATAATTGGAGAAAGGTGTTTTCTCTAAAGCACCAATAAAATATGTATTTAACCAACAGGATAAAAATAGTTGTTAGACTCTGCATCCTCGGCGTGGTCTTCCCTACCTTCTTGCCTCTGTTTCCCAGATTGTTGATGTGTGCTGGACTCCGTTTTTACTGTTGTTGTTACTCTGGACACCTTACCACTGATATCCAGTGCTAAAATGCAAGTGCTCCTATGTGAAATGTATGTGAAACTGAATTGGCGTATTGGATTTTCTGGTAAGTCCCTAGTACAGTGCACTAGAGATGCCCAGGGCCTGTAAATCAAATGCTACTAGTGGGCCTGCAGCACTGGTTGTGCCACCCACATTAGTACCTCTGTAAACATGGCTCAGACCTGCCACTCCCGTGTCTGTGAGTGCAGTTTTACCTGCCAATTCGACTTGGCAAGTGTACCCACTTGCCAGGCCTAAACCTTCCATTTTCTTACATGAAAGACACCACTAAGTTAGGGCCAAGGTAGCCCCATGGACAGGGTGCAGTGTATGTTTAAGGTAGGACACATACTAATGTGTTTTATATGCCCTGACAGTGAAATACTGCAAAATTCGGGTTTCACTGTTGCAAGGCCCATCTCCTTCATAGGTTAACATGGGGGCTGCCTTTAAATATGACTAAAGCATAGATTCCCTTTGGGAGCAGATAGACTTGGAGTTTGGGGTCTCTGAAATCACAATTTAAAAATACATCTTTTAGTGAAGTTGGTTTTGAGATTGTGTGTTTGAAAATGCCACTTTTAGAAAGTAGGCATTTTCTTGCTTAAAACATTCTGTGACTCTGCCTGTTTGTGGATTCCCTATCTGGGTTAGTTTGACAGTTGGGCTGTTTGCACCTCTGTCTAGACAGTGACACAAAGGGAGTTGGGCATAGCCTGCATATCCTGATGAGCCATCTCTGCTAGGAGGGAGGGGAGGAGTGGTCACTTACACCTAAAAGGACTGTGCCTCCCCTCACACAATGCAGTCTCCAACCCCCTGGTGTGTGTCTGGGGCCTGGCCCGGGCAAGGCAGGATCTCACAAACAAGAGAGACTTTCCTTTGAAGTAGGCCTCCCTCAAAGGTAGAAATGGGTATAAGAAGAGCACTTAAAACCCCTGAAAATTAGATCACTTCTGGAATCAAGAGGAACCTCTGCCAAGGAGAAGAGCTGAAGAGCTGAGGAGAAGTGCTACCCTGTCTGTAACTGTGCTTTGTGGAGCTAACCTGCAGTTGCTGCTTCTGTCTGGTGAAAGGGGACAAAGACTAGACTTTGTTGTGCATTCCTGCATGTGAAGAAATCTCCAAGGGCTTGTCCTGAGCTTGCCTCCTGTTGTTGACTTCCCCTGCCAGCACATTGACTCTCTGCTGAAACTCCACCCCTGCCAAGTGGTGCCCTATTCAGTTCCTGGGCCCTTGAAAGGTGAATCTGGCAACCAGACTGAAAATCCATGCACAGACCACCATGCGGGGACATTTTCGACGCGCCTTCCATGACGCGGCTGATAAACGACATGCCGCCGGCTTCACGGCTCAAATCAATGCTCCACCTGCATCGCGGCTGAGGATCAAAGCAACACGGCTGGAGAAACGACGTGCAACACCCGCTAACAGAGGCTGATAACGACGCAAACCCAACGCTGTGCAGTTTTGTGTTGCCGTGCAACTGGATTTTCACCGTGACCTCGCTGGGGCACTGAAGAACAATACAAAGCCTGGCCGGACCCGAGGTGCTTGTCTGGATCGAAATATCGCTCTCCTGCAGGAGAGAAGAAACGACACACGCCGACCCGACTTGAGGAGGAACGACGCACTGTCTCGCTTGCGAGTGACAAATCGGTGCAAGTGTTTCATTTTATAGTTGCTGTAAATTCACTATATATTGCAGTGTTTATGAACACAGCCATTATTTTAGGAGATGTCTCAAAGATGAAACGAGATTGAACCATTTTGCATCTCTTTTTAGTGTCTCCTGTTGTATCTTAAAATGCCTCCTAGTAAGAGACCTACCTATGCTCACATATGTAGGAATGTGGATTATTATAATACTCTCACAATACCCTAAAGGTTGTCCTTGGAGTCACACTATTAAATCCTTAGCTCAGTCCTGGTAGTGTGGCAAAGAGCATTCAGGCTTTACTTAGAGGAACATGTGTTAAGTATTGTGCTGGTCCTTGGATTCACACCAGTAAATCCTTAGCTCAGTCCCTGTAGTGTGGCAAAAAGCAGTCAGGCTTTACTTAGCGGAACATGTGTTGAGCATTTCAGAGTACCAACATGGATGATAAGTAATTGACAATAGTCAAAAGAAATTCAACACCAATTTATAAAAATAGAGCTTATGTTTATCTTAATTTAGACACCAAAATGAACAATATTGAATCAATATAACCAGAGTTATGGACTTTAAAAGCAACATTAAATCATAGCAGAACGGGCATTTAAACTTTGCATTGAAGTCTAAGGAAAAATATAGTTGGTTGCAAAACAGTATTTAGTAAACGAGTTGCAGGGAACCCTTACAAGGTTAAGTTTTTGCCGTTCCTAAGACTAGTCAGTGCAGTTATACATGGCCCTGCTGTCCGTGGTGCTGAACGGGACTGCAGTTGAAGTCAATGGCGGGATGCCAATGGTGACAATCAAGCTGCATGGAACCCTAACAGAGTTAAGGGTGTGCGGGTCCTAGGACTAAGCCATGACATTCAGTTCTTCTACCTGGTCTGTGGTGTACAGGTACAGAGTTGTCCTGGCTGTCCGTGGTGCTGAGCGGGACTTGTGCTGGTGCTCATATAACCGCTTACACAATGGTGCTGATGAACAGATGCAAAATCTCTGCTGGGTCTGGGTTGCTGATGTCAAGTGCACGCTGCACAATGTGCCCTGCACTTGCAGCATCAAGTGGGTGGGTTTGTTACCAGATTGGCAACCAACAATCCTTGGCAGTGGTAAATGTGCAGAAATCTTTTGGGAGCACAATGGTTGTTTAAGGGAACGATGTAGCAGCCTGAAATGTGAAGGCAGGGAAGATTACAACGCCCAGAAGACAATGGACCACTGGATTTTATAGATCCTTTGGCTGGCCCGATGACAGGGGACTAGTGCCACTATTCCAAGTGAGTCCAAGGGTGCTTCTGACTTCCAAAAAGGTTCCTCTGGTCATGAATGTGAAGTTTCAGCAAGTCTAGTTGTAGGCGATGCAGAGCTACTTCTGGTCCTTCTTCAAAGTTGGTCGATCAGAACTGAGGTTCTGCTTTCAGGGATGTCCCTTAAATCCTGGATTTAAGACTAGTGGCCAATGAGTAGCTAGCTCCTACAGTTCATCTACTTCTGAAGTGACCATGTACAGTGGGGTAGGTCACCTTTAGCTACCCAGAACCACCTATTCTGCCACTCCTAATATTGCAGAAGTTATAATTTAGTGCACAGAGTTGGCTGCTGTTCCTAGAGGTATGGTCAGCCTGCTGGTGGTGTGCACTATCCTGCATACCTAATTTCCCTCCTGACCACGAGCAAATGTGCCTTGATCCAGGGGGAGGCCTGTTTCCTCACTGAGGGACAGCACAGATTGCTATCAGGTGCTGTTAAGAAGTTAAAGCTCACTGGCCTGATGGCTTTATTCACTAGTCCAGCTGGTGGGTGGGAGGTGTCACTGCCTTCCTGTCTCAGTCTTTGTCTCTGGTTCCTGGGAGGACCTACACTGCCTGACAAGAAGTCCGAAACCTGTCTTGGTGGCAGCAAGCACAGGAAAAAGCACGGGCTGACTGGCCACAGCACAATGAAGGGTGGCAAACAGATGGGCAAGCTCTAGTATGCCAGCTGGGTGCATGCCTGCCTTCCCTCAACACCAGATTCATGTTGGGGGGGGGGAAGCAAGCTGTTTGACACCAAACTCAACATAGCTGTGTGTACTATAATGAAGCTAGCAGGTTGGCCTGCCCGGGCTTAAGTTCAATGATATCCTATGGATCAGCCTGCACTTATAGTGTGCTTTAATGTAAAGGATACTATAGAGACTTGTAAGGTGGTGCAAATATGCCTGTATCTTAAATATAATGCACCCTGCCTCCTGGGCGGCAGAGGCCTTCCTTAGGGTGTCTACATATATGTAAGGCAGTGCCTAGGACTATGGCACTCATGGTGAGGACCCAGTCAAACCTGAGCAGGTTGCACTGCTCTGGCAGTCTGCAATTTGTGTGGGTCACCTACGATGGCACAAACTCGTGCTGCAGCCCTAGTGACCGCTTTACAACCAATGCCCTGGGTACCCTTGGTACCATTTACTAAGGGGGTAACATTTTGCTAATCAGGGAGTCACTGTGTCAACAAATACATTTAGGAAGAGAGCACAAACACTGGGACCTGCTTATCAGGCTTACAGCTCATTAACAGAATCATACACATCAGCATTGGGGGGAAAAAATGGGAGAGGATGACTATACATAACAGGGCACTTTTTTCACAACAAGCATAGTGTTCTGTGGGGTTGTTTCTTGTAGGAAAACTGTGATTCCTGAACCCCAATGCTACAAATGCTGGAAACACACCAACATTATCTCAGAAACACGTGTTTTGAAACATGAAAAGTAGTTGTTTAAGTTGAATTTCGGAAGGTCTATGCAGCAAGGATTTGCTCTGTCCTGTGCTGCTATGTGCTGCATTGCAAACCTAACATAACCTTTTTTACTGTAGTGTCAATGAAAATGCAATTCTCGAGCCCACAAAAAGGCTGAACAAGTCTATTAAGTATTCTGTGATTTCATAGAATCAGGTGTCAAAGTGTCTCCTAGCCCTATCAGCATTAGAAAGGTAAAGACACATGAACAAGCACTGATTATATGAATTTTCTCACAAAGAGTTCAATAGCCATCACGTCTACATTTTGAAACAGCACGCATAGTTGGCGGCCAGAAGTAGGAAGCTGTGGCGGAACTTCATGGTTGTTCAAAATGGTACAGAATAGAATAAAACCAAGCCAGTTACAGATGCACAAGTATGGGGCTTCTAATGTCAAAGCAGCACAATTTCAATACTGCCTTAGTATCGTTAAATCACCATGTTTTCTACAACCACTGACGTATTAAATACATAACACAAAAAGGGATATTTTAACAACAGGAGGTAGATGGGGTAATGGTGGTACTAATAAAAAGAGTTTTGTGACTTATTGCCAGAAAAAATCATTAATTGCCGGTCAACAATGTTTTAAATGATGACTGATGTATGATGCAGTTTATAAAGCCTATTACGGCATTTCAGGCCGTCAAAATAGCGGATGCCTGACCTACTCCACTGGACATTAGCGACCGCCCACGACTGCTGGCAGAAGTCGTCAAGGCAGTGGTCGATTGCAACTGCAGCATTCATATCTACGGGCTAACATTGAAGCCTGTGGCGGTCGGGGCCCAATGGCTGTTTCTTCTGGCAGTGACCATTGCGTCCGTCGCAGATGTGACCGCCATGTTATGCAAATTCACTCACTTGACTCCTGACACTGGTGCCAGCAACACCTCCATGACTTGAACTGCTGTTGCCTTTTCTTTAACATTGAGAACCATTTAATACCACTACTTAGGTGTGTTAAAATATCAAAGTAGCTGTAAAATAAAGGCACAAAATCTACTGCATAGTTTGGTTTGACCACAAAGAATGCTGCATAATTATTATTTTTTTATTGGTCCTGTATTGCTCATAACTCTAGTGGCCATGGTTATATAATCCAGGTAAACAAAGCTTGCTTTATTAGGATTGGTAGATTAGGACATGAAGTCAGACCTGCCAACTCACACAGTACCACCACACAATGTCAGGTTTTTAACCTAGTCACCCAATAAAGAGCCCATATCACACAGTGATAGGGAAAGCCCTGCAAAGAGTAGCTTTCCAGCTTGCGTTTATTATTAGAGGCTCTGTGCCCCTATGATGTTTTGATGGTTTTGCATCCTCCTCTGCAGTGGAGGCTTTTCAGATATATTTTTTTAAGGGTAGAAGAGGCTTCTTAGGCTATGACTATCTCTATGTCCCAGTGGTGTAAAACCAATGATAGAGCCACCCTTGCAGCATGTGGTGAGGAGGCCCTGAGGACCTGGCGTCTCTTGGAAATTCATTGTTTTAGCTTGTGTTTGGGCCCCCTAAAGGGCAGGGGGTCCTCCTGAACCCCAGGCCTGTGTTATGCCCCCGTTAGACCCTTCTTAGTGACCATTTCCCCTAGTATTGCCTCTCTATAGCTTTTTAGGCAGTGAAGATGTAAAACCCCTGTCTCCACTTCAGTTCCCATTCCTCTCGCATGGTGAAAATGTTTGCTAGGTTAGAAGATCTGGGAAGGCCTAGAGTTCTTGGAAACCTGATCTTTTGGGTTACTAGTAGAATGAAGAAAATCTCAAGTGGCAATCCATTGCTTCAATACCCATAACTCCCGACTACAGGTTGCTTTCAAAGCCCACTACACAGAGAAGTCCCAGAATTTTCAGAACAGCTTTTCTGTGTCCATGTCATTTTTAATTATTTTAATTTCAGGATGTTTGTGGGGTCCATTATATAGCTGATGAGTCTTGGAACCTAGAACTTTCACTGCACATTAACAAATTGCTCTCTCTGCTCTATACCATCATTTACACTTGTTCTCCGTTCACTTGCTCCTTTGAAAACATTTTGCACACTAAAATTGGGTTTAAGTACACTAAATGACCACTCTTTGCATGTAAATTCTTAAACCTTGTTCTCAGAATCAGGACTGGCAGAATTTTATTTTACCTGGAACATTTGTGAATGCTGACATTCTGCAAAAATAGTGAATTTTCCACCTGTATCCATTTAGGGTTGGCACTGGCTTGCGGGCATTTCTGTGTGAGCCTTTTTTAAATTGATTCTGTAATATTGCCAATAATCTCTCTTACTATCTGTTTTGGTCAGTTACTGAAGAACGCTCTGCTCGTAATCCAAATTATCCCTCTTTAAATAAAGCCAGTGCTGAGATGACTACTGAAATCTTTTGGTGGGTCCTCCTAAAAGACACAGATAACTTGGGAAAATATCTAGTCCACTTCTTGCCATGTATTTTAATATGTGTGACATCACAGGGGTACAAAACATGTAAACAACCCTGTCAGGTCTGCATTGTTTCCTCAAAATACTGAGAAATAAAATGTAAACCAGAAATCAGGGTTTATGGATGTTCATTCAGCAGTATACCAAGGGTAAATAAAGTCACATCGTACCTCCTATGACTCCCGCTGTCTTTGATGGGTTGACCTTTTCTTTCGCCTCTAGTCTCTCAACAGTGTCCTATTTGCTACAGAAGTGGTCACCTGTAGAATAAGGAATGGAACCCACAAAGGTAAACATGTCTCTAAGCCGCTTTATTTTCTGGCTGTGCCACTGATTGCATGAGCCCTGAGACCAGAGGGAGCAATGAAGTTTCATTATCATTAGGACTTTAAGGCCTTATTTCAATGATCAAATCGGAGGGCAAACTAAGTTTTGAAAATGAAGAAAGTCTTCAGTTTCCTCAGTAAATACAAGGTATTGAAGGCAAGGCCAGTGACCCTTTTCATGTGCAAATAGAATTATTGAAAATCAGTGAGAACATCTAAGGCATTCTGTTAGACCTGCCTTCCTTGGTGTAGTTTCTTCTGTCTTTTGCCTCTGCTTCCTGTATTTTTGACTGTGTGCTGGTCTTCGTTCAGGCTGGTTTTATTACTCTGGGCACTTTACCAGTGCTAAAGTGCAAGTGCTCTCTGTGTAAATTGTATTTGTGATTGACTTTTCCATGATTGGTGTTGGACTTTTGCTTATGCAGGGTCATCCCCAGTCTTTTTGCCTCCTGCCTCCTATTTTTTTCTGACCTGTTGCTGTTGGCTTTTTAACTCTGAGCACTTTACCACTGCTAACCAGTGCTAAAGTGCATATGCTCTCCGTGTAAATTGTATGTAATTGGTTTATCCATGATTGGCATATTTGATTTACTAGTAAGTCCCTAGTAAGGTGCACTAGAGGTGCCAGGGCCTGTAATTCAAATGCTACTAGTGGGCCTGCAGCACTGGTTGTGCCACCCACATAAGTAGCTCTGTAATCATGTCTCAGACCTGCCACTGCAGTGTCTGTGTGTGTATTTTTACACTGTAAATTCGACTTGGCAAGTGTACCCACTTGCCAAGCCTAAACCTTCCCTTTTCTTACATGTAAGGCACCCCTAAGGTAGGCCCTAGGTAGCCCCAAGGGCAGGGTGCAGTGTATGGATAAGGTAGGACATATAGTAATGCGGTTTATATGTCCTGACAGTGAAATACTGCCAATTTTGTTTTTCACTGTTGCAAAGCCTGTCTCTCTCAAAGGATAATATGGGGGCTACCTTTAAATATGATTAAAGTGTAGATTCCCCTAGAGAGTAGATGGACATGTGGAGTTTGGGGTCCCTGAACTCACAATTAAAAAATACATCTTTTAGTAAAGTTGATTTTAAGATTGTGCGTTTGAAAATGCCACTTTTAGAAAGTGAGCATTTTCTTGCTTAAACTATTCTGTGACTCTGCCTTGGTTGAGGATTCCCTGTCTGGGTCAGTTTGACAGTTGGGTTGTTTTTCACCTCACACCAGACAGTGACACAAAGGGAGCTGGGGTGTAACCTGCATTTCCTGATTAGCCATCTCTGCTAGGAGGGAGGGGTGGAGTGGTCACTCTCATCTGAAAGGACTGTGCCTGCCTCTAACAATGCCGGCTCCAACCCCCTGGTGTGTGTCTGAGGCCTTGCCTGGGCAAGGCAGGATTTCACAAGTAGGTGTGAGTCCCCTTTGAAGAAAGGTGACTTCAAAGACTAAAATGGGTATAAGAAAGGCACCCAAATCTACAGACTGGGGAAACACTTCTGGAACCAAGAGGAACCTCTGCCTGGAGAAGAGCTGAATAGCTGAGGAAGAAGAGCTGCCCTGCCTGTGACTGTGCTTTGTGGAGCTATCCTGCAGTTGCTGCTTCTGCCAGAGTAAGAGGGCAAAGACTGGACTTTGTGTGCCTTCCATCTTGAGAAGAAATCTCCAAGGGCTTGATCTAGAGCTTGCCTCCTGTTGTTTGAAGTCTCAGGGACAGCAAAGACTTCTCTCTGCCAACACCTGGAGTCTCTGGAGAGACTCCTACTCTGCCCTGTGGTGCCCATCCAGTTCCTGGGACCCTGAAAGGAGAAGCTGGCAGCCTAAAGACAAGAAAATCCACGCACAGAGCGCTGTGCAGGGAAAAGATTGACGCAAATCCGATCTGCGGCTGAAAAAACGACGTGCCGCCGGCTCCGTAGCTGAGAAACGACGCTCGCAGGAAACGCGACCGAAAAATCGACGCACGGAGCAGGAGAAACGACGCGCAGCATCACTGACGGAGGCTGGGAGATCACAACCTGCGCTGGGGGATTTTCAAATCATCGTGCGGCTGGATTTTTGACTCAAGTACCGCCGTGCTGAGTTATTTTTGACGCACACCCGCCCGTGTGGGGTTATTTTTGACACACACCAGGTACATTTTCACTCTAGCAGCGCTAGTGTGTTTTTAAAACTACTTAAAGACTCTTTTTGATTTTTAATTGATAACTTGACTTGTGTATGGTGGATTTTTGTCGTTTTGGTCTTGTTTTGTTTAGATAAATATTTCCTATTTTCCTAAACTGGTGTTGTGTCATTTTGTAGTGTTTTCATTAAGTTACTGTGTGTGTTGGTACAAATACTTTACACCTAGCACTCTGAAGTTAAGCCTACTGCTCTGCCAAGCTACCAAGGGGGTAAGCAGGGGTTAGCTGAGGGTGATTCTCTTTTACCCTGACTAGAGTGAGGGTCCTTGCTTGAACAGGGGGTAACCTGACTGTCAAACAAAGACCCCATTTCTAACAATTGGCATATTTGATTTACTAGTAAGTCCCTAGTAAAGTGCACTAAATGGCCTGTATAGCAAAAGCTACTAGTGGGCCTACAGCACTGGTTGCGCTACCCATATTGTACACATGGCTCAGACCTGCCACTACAGTGTCTGTCTGTGTAGATTTAAGTGGCCACTTCGACCTGGCAACTGTACCCACTTGCCAGGCCCAAACCTTCCCTTTTACTACATGTAAGTCCCCCTTAAGGTAGACCCTAGGTAGCCCCATGGGGAGGGTGCAGTGTATTTAAAAGTTAGGACATGTACTGGTGTGTCTTACATGTCCTGTTAGTGAAATACTGCCAAATGTGTTCTTCACTATTGCAAGGCCTATCTCTGCCATAGGTTAACATGGGGACTGCCTTTAAATACCGTTTACGTGCAGCTTTTCCCTTGCGAGCAGATGGAGATATGGAGTTTCAGGGTCTCTGAACTCACAATTTTAAAAAACATATTTTACTAAAGTTGGTTTTTGGATTGTCAGTTTGAAAATGCCACTTTTAGAAAGTGTCCATTGTCTTGCTTAACCATTCTGTGCCTCTGCCTAACTGTGGAATCCACGTCTGGGTCTGACTGACAGTTGGGCTGTTTGTGAATTCCCTCTTGACAGTGGCACAAAGGGAGCTGGGAAGTGCCCTGCATATCATGATGGGTCTCCTGGGCTAGAGTGGGGAGGGGGGAGCTGACATCTGCACCTGAAAGGGCTGTGCCTGTCCTCACAATGCAATCTCCGACCACCATGTGTGTGTCTGGTGCCAGGCCTGGGCACGGCAGGATCTTATCAACAACAGAGACTTTGCTTTAAAGTTTGCCTACTTTAAAGGCAGAAATGGGTTTAAGTAGAGGACCCAATGCCCCAGAATTTTAGAATACTTCTGGATCAAGAGGAACCTCTGTCAAGGAGAAGAGCTGAAGAGCTGGAGGAGGAGTACTACCCCTTTGCTGTGTGTGCTTTGCTGGATTGGCCTGCAGTTGCTGCTTCTGCCTTAGAAAGGACAAAGACTAGACTTTGCTGTCTATCCTGCTTGTGAAGTACTCCAAGGGCTTGGACTGAGCTTTCCTCATGTTAAGAATTCTCCGGGGCAGTAAAGACTTCACCCACTAGCCTCTGGGTTTGCTTGCTGTGGACTCAAACACACTACGTGGGGCCAATTCCAGTTTCTGGGCCCTTGGGAGTGAAAGCTGGTTGAGAACCAAGAAAAACCAAGGGCACTGATGCCGAATGATGCCCGAACTGACGCCATTGCCTGACCCGCAACGTCACCTGCAACCGAAGCCGTGGTCCCCGTTGGAGTGCCCTGACCCCGACTGACATTGCAGGCCTGACGCTGCCACAGCTGCTGATGTCCCATATCTTTGTGAGTCCCGAATACCGTGTCACTGATGTCCGTGACACCCAACTTTGCCATGGCACCTGCAGCCCGTGGTTTGACTGCGAGCCCATAAGGTCGCCCCACCGTCTCGTGGCCTGACGGACATGGACAATGCAGGAGCATAAGGAACCGATGCTTCGCACCGATGACGCCTCATCCCCACTGCTCCACAGCAAGGACCCGAGGCTTCGCACCAACACCTCAGTTCCACTGCTCTGCAGCACCGGAACTGACGCTGCACCAGATCCAGCGGTGCCTTGCTTCCCCGACTCTGAGCACTGGCTTGTTTTCTCATTTTCAAAAAGTACTGTAACTGGGGGTCCTTGTGACTCCGTGACTGGCACCATTGGTGTCAAATTGTTGGAACGACTCTGTATTGATGACATGATAACACCAAATTGAAGCATTTGTGTTTCTAAGCGCTATATTCAAGTTAATATGTCTAGTTTTGGTCTCATTTTAATCAGATAAATATTGGCTATTTTTCTCAAAAGAAATCGAGTGATTTTGTGGTGTTTTCACTGTGTTACTGTGTGTGTTTGTAAAATACTTTACATATTGCCTTTGAGATAAGCCTGACTGCTTGTGCCAAGCTACCAAGGGGGTGAGCAGGGACTATCCTAGGTGTGTACCTCCATTACACTAACTAGAGTGAAGTTCCCTGCTTGGACAGAGTGCAAACTGACTTCCAACCAGAGACCCCATTTCGAACAACTTACCTTATGAGCTGATTTGTGGCTATACAGGTAAATAATTGTGGCATAATCATGTATTTAGTTGTGATTACTTTTAACAAGATTTCTGCGTGATTTAGGCACAGTTGATTGTTTGGTATTCCTTTTTTGATGCATTTGAGGTGCTTGGCTACTCTTTGCTTATATTCCACTCTCTAAAACTGGAGAAGCAACTGGGTGATTTCTATGTTCTAATTCCATCGACATCTTGCTCAATGAGGATCATGTAACCAGCCAAAGAACTTGGCAACGTGTGCTCCTGTATCCCTTGGAGAGGCGCTTTGGTAACTTCAAGAGAAGGCAATGGAGGAATCTACTCGGAAGAGTTTACTTGATGAACCGGGAGCGCACCTCACTATACTCAATTTACTCAAAGAGTAATTAACGTGAATATGAGCAGACGTGCAATAATCAACTATTCATGTGTAAAGAGCCACAAAATCAATCTTAATTGTCTTGGATCCCAGGCCTGCGCCCTTCTGCGTTGTGAAAGTTATCGGGCTTGGAATGGTTGTTGTCGCTCTCTGAAATGTTAAAGACACGAATGGTGCAGCTTTCCTATACTTTTTCCCTTTGTGCTGGCCATTAACATTGTAAAATTGATCTGATTGCAGTGGAAAAGATTGCCATTGAATGAACAATATATATTCATCCCAGAACATCTCTGTCAGTATCTGAACGTAAAATCCAATTCAGCAGGGGTAGCCTGGCTGTCAGTAAATTTGTGGGATGTATGGACAGGCTGGCGCCTCTGAAAGGCTGGCTCTGATAGGAAGAAGCTGTGGTTAGGCATAGGCCAGCCATTTGAGCTTTCAACCTGTCTTCCAGCATGTGACGTTAAACGGTATCTAAATGTGTATAATAATACTATATAGGTTTAACTTACATTATCTGTTTATGGATAAGGAAACCAATTCACTGTATTGCTTTTCCATGAATGTTCAAACGCATAGCAAGAAACAGGAAGAATCCAAGAAAATACAACTTATCCCAAAAGCAAATCGTTTTCTTAAAAAATTCAATGTAAAATTGTACCAAGCTAAAAAAAATCATCTAGAATCTCAGAGTTCAACTATCCCCTGACCTGTATTAATATAGGAATTCACTTTGTTCCTGTGTAAAACAAAGACAAGTTTTATCCTCCAACCTTTGTCACATTCATCTTGAGCGAGATACAAAAACTAAAAAAAGCAACATGACAGAAGAAGGGAAGTACATACTTATAAATACAAATAATACAGTCTTGACCTAATACAAGGGTAATAATCATTATCTAAGCAAAAGGTTTAAGCAATGAGGAAAATGCTAATTGCATTATTAAAATTGCTGTTATTTTATGGCAACAATGTGTGGGACTGGACAGGCTTTTTTCTCCACTGGGCATTTCTTGTGTGATCTGGAGCCCTTGGTGCCGGTTTTGAATTCCAGGGCCACTCCTGGTTATTCTGTCACTTACCCCAGTCCCCTGCGGTTCACTACACCAGGCACAGGAGGCTTCAAGAAATAGAGAAAAAAGCGATCAGGGAGGGAGATTAGAGAGGATGGACAGATGGAAAGAGAGAGCGTGAGAAGACAAAGGGAGCTGGGCAGGCGTGACTATTTTTGCCCAGGATGCATTTGGTTCCCCAGCCCAGCCCTGACATGTGCCCTTGTCAATACTGCTTTTCTATATGGTAGTTGAGCAAATCATGGTTCCTATCCCCCTAGGTCAACAGGGTCCCCTTGATCATAGAAAACAATGGTTTTTAGTAAATGCCACCATTCCATTTAAAACCATTGCTTATTGTTCAGTCCACATTATGATAACATAATCTGTTTCTTGAAGTGGAATAAGACGAGTACTGTTACACAACACTGTTTGTTTTATCAGCCTTATAATTTTGAATGGCTGAGAATACCTATCCAAATAATATAGTTCATTGCGATAACATGCTTGATACTGAGAGTGCATACACCTGCACCTCACAGGTTCCAAGCACCACCCACATCTCCGACGGCCAAAGTGCCTGATTTTCTGTCTATGGTATTGCATAGCGTGAACCTAGCCAAAAGCAGCGGAGAGCTGCACATGGTGAAAGACAAATATAAAGTCAACAATTGATTGTGAGGTAGCTGGTTTGTAGACTTTTATAGCATTATGATTTAGTATTCCTTACAGAGGAGTGTTTTCGACTCTTTCTTAAATTGGAGCAGCATTGGGGAGCCTTGGTGCATAAGGAGATGATGTTCTGGATCCTGGATCAATAGATGGAAAAGGCCTGTTGTCTTGTTTTTTTCTTTTTGCTCTGGACTTGTTTAATTCACTGTGCAGTGCTAAAGGCTGGATACTGGCAAAACTGACAAATAAAGTGAGCTGTTTGCAGTGCTTAGTTTGAAAAAAAGAAATGCTGGGGCCCAAACCTTTTCCTCAGGGGCTTACCATAGGCACTGCTAGAACCAGGGTTGCAGAACACCACATCACCCTTGTCTTGATCCTATACTCTAACACTGCCTGTACCTTTTTCATTCTTAGAGACTCTTTGTTTCATTCCACCCTCCTCCCTTTGTCATTTCCTTCTTCATTCTCAGTTTTTTTACTTTCTGTCTATTGGTCTGTGTCACAATTTGAGGATGAAAAATAAGTCCTAGTCCCTAAAAAATAGTGCTGTTGCCTGTTAGACATTTTAGCCATAGGGTGGTCCAACCCCAAACATTTTGCCTTAATCCTCCATATTTTTCTGATCTTGTTTGTGTTGGATGTAGGACTTGCCACCCACTTAAGTAACCTTGCAAACCTGTCTCATGCCTTCCATTGCTTCCTGTGTGTGCAGTTTTAAGCTACCAATTCAACCTGGAAAAATCAACTTTTTTGCAAGGCTTAAACCTTCCTTTTCTGTTACATATAGGTCATCACTAGAGTAGGACCTGTGTAGGGTTCCCCAACCAGATCCAGTGCTTCTGGAAAAAGGTGAAGGATAATCACAAAGCCAATCAAGAAGTGATAAAGCTCTGGCATGGCCAGATGGCCATTGTGGTAGAGTTTTAGCCTGGCCAAAAGGTATGGGTTATGGAGCCTCTGGAGCCCAGAGCTCTCCAGGATTGATGGGCAGGCCAATACGAGGTGAAGGAGTGGAAGGGGCTATCCACCTACCTGGTAGACCTCACAACCTCTCAAGGTACTCCACATCAACCGCCTCAAACCCTTCTTTGGAAGTATGAGTTCAACATGCTTGTGGTGACTGATAAAGATGTAGAAGAGGAGAGTGAACCTCTCCTTAACCTCCTATGTACGCAGGAACATGATGAGTCAGTAGACGGTATTAACCTCTTCCTGACTTTGACCCTAGAGCAGCAGAATGACTGTCACCAGTTGCTGGGGCAGTTTTTCACTCCGTTCTCCCTCACCACTGGGCTTATACATTTGTGTACCTTTGACATATTTACTGGACACAGTATGCTTGTCAGAAACCAAATTTACAGGCTGTCAGATAAGGTGAAGACCAGTAACAAGAAGGAGGTCTCCAAGATGCTAACGTTAAGGGTGATTGAGCCCTCCAACAATTCCTGGTCCAGCCCTATGTTGCTGGTACCCAAGGCTGCCCCATCGGGCAACACTCCAGAATTCAGGTTCTGTGTGGATTACTGAGACCACAGTTCTGTCACTAAGACTGATTCACACTCTATTCCCTGAGCTGATGAGCTCATACACAGGCTGGGCTTAGCCAATTATCTCAGTACTTTTGAACTCACATCAGGGTACTGGCAGATTGCTCTGACTGGGGTGGCAAAAGAGAGGTCTGCATTCCCAATCCCAGAGGTCCACTTTTAGTTCAAGTTGATGTCCTTTGACATAAAGAATACTCCTGCTGCATTTCAGAGATTAGTCAACAGGGTCCAGCTGGAAAAGAGGCATTCTGTGCCACCTACCTAAATGATAAAGCTGTCTTCAGCTCCTGCTGGGAGGAATACATGTACCACATCCAGGAGGTGCTTCAGGCCCTACAGCAGGTGGCCCAGTAAGTGCCAGATAGGGTAGGGTTCTGTGGTGTATCTGGGCCACATGGTGGGCGGGGAACAGTGCAGCCCCTCTAAGTCAAGACTCAGACTAAGCTGGCCTTGCAACACCCTAATACACAGACTGAGGTGAGGGCCTTTCTGGGACTCACAAGATATTATAGACATGTGTTAGGGGATATGGCACCATTGTTGCCCCCTTAATGGAGCCGACTTCTAAGAAGCAGCCCCCAAAAGATGATTTGGACAGAGGCCTGCCAGAAAGCATTTGATACCCTCAAGGAGGTCATGTGTACAGCCCCTGTAGTCAGGGCTCCTGACTTCTCTAAGGAGTTTATTCTACAGACAGATGCTTCAGAGCATGACACAGGAGCTGACTTAGCACAGTTAAATGAGGAGGGTCTAGACAATGCTGTAGCTTCATTAATAGGAGGTTACTTCCTCAGGAACAGTGGCGGAGTGTTATTGTAAAGGATGCCTTTTCTTTGGTCTATGCACTGAAGAAGCTAAGTCCATACCTGTTTGTGACTCACTTCTGTGTTCAGACAGACCACAGGCCCCTCTGATGGCTCATGCAAATGAGCTGTGAAAACCTCAAACTGTGGAGGTGGTCTGTCTCACTACAGGGAATGAGCTTTACAGTGGAACACCGTCCTGGCTCATACCAGGTTAATGCTGATGGTCTAAATCAGGTTCTTCTGCCTTAATGATGAGAACTCTCCTCTTTCATCTGGGGGGACTCATGCTAGCATTGTGAGCCTTAGGGTGGTCTTCCCCCAAACATTTTGCCTTACGCCTCCATATTTTTCTGATCTAGTTTTTGTTCGCCTTATGGCTCAGTGCACTTTACCACTGCTAATCAGTGTTCACTCCCTAAAACATGGTAACATTGGCTTATCCCCAATTGGCATATTTAATTTACTTATAAGTTTCGATTAAAATGGTACTATATGTACCCAGGGCCTGTACATTAAAGCTACTATTGGGCCTGCAGCACTTCTTGTGCCATCCGCTTAAGTAGCCTTCCAAACCTGTCTCAAGCCTGCCATTGCAGCCTGTGTGTGCTATTTTAAACTTTCATTTGAATCTGGCAAAACCAACCCTTTCCATGCCTAAATCTTCCATTTTAGTACATATGTCACCCCTAGGGTAAGCCCTAAACAAACAGCCCACCGGGCAGGGTGCAGTATATTTAAAACATATGACATGTACTGTTACGTTTTACATGTCCTGATAGTGAAAAACTCTTTAATTTGTTATTCACTATTGCAAGGCCTGCCTCTTCCACAGGATAAAATTGGGGTTACTTTATTACATTTAATAAGAATACAAGTGAACAGTTTGTTTTCGGGCCTTTGGAATTGTAATGAAAAAATACCCTTTCATGAGAAAGTTGGATTTCAAATTACAATTTAGAAAATTATACTTTTTAGAAAGCTGGCATTTTCCTGTCTTGGCTGTTTAGTGCATGCAGCCTGTCTCTGGGTCACATGACTAGGTGTAGTTGGCGGTTGTTCTTGGTGTATTCTTCGCAAACAGCCACACATAGTGGAGAGCTTAGGTGGAGCTGGGTGGGCTATCACTGGCAGAATGGGAGGCAGAGCTCGGCACAGCCCCACTTTCACCTGAATTGGCTATGTGCTCCCTTCACACAAAGGACTGCATACGTCATGCAGTTAGTCTGGAACCAGGTCAGGAGAGGCAGGACACATGAGCACTTCAAAGTGAGTTCTCTAGAAGCTTCTACCACTTAAAAGAAGGCACTAGGTATAAATATTGGACCTCAGACACCAACATTTTAGATTACTTTCGAACCTGTGGACTCAATTAGAAAGAAGGACTGCCCAGCTGTGAAGTCTGCCTTGCTGGCCTGCTTTGCTGCCCAAGGTCTGGTCTGCCACCCAAAGGTCTGCTGTTGCGGCAACAGAACTCTTCTGCTGTGAGCTTCACTACTGAAGGCAGCCTTCCTGGGTGTTCCAGGACTCCTAGATCTCCAAGCGTCAGTCAGCTGATCTTCTGTTCTTGAGTCACAGGGACACAACAGGCTTCTCTGCACCACACATCATTGATGCAGGACAACACACCGCCTCAACAGCTCTGCAATGTTGATCCAATGCGACGCATCTCAATACTGACAACTGGCTGAGTCACCCGCAGCTCCTCAGAACTCCAATGTGGGACTGCGCATAGCCTTGGCGGCTCCATCCGCCTGACCCAGTGCGATGCATCTCAACACCAAAAACCAGCCCAACTAAATGGAGCACAATACATCTCGATGCAAGCCCCCAAAAACCCCAGCATCTTCACGAGCACCGGTCCGGCATGATGCACCTTGACTTCAGCAACAACACATCGCTACTCAAGGCTTCGCATGCCCCTGCGGCTGTCTTAATGACGACTAAGAACCTCACATGGCAACTTCCATTGACGTTCACTGACTTACCTGCACAACACATCTTGATGCAGGACCTTGCATCGCAAACTTCACATCAATGATTTCTCTATGCCGGCCAACATAACTCAATGCAAAGACTTTGTATCTCCCTGCAACCAGGATTTAAGATACTCTTGTTCAGCGGGCCTAACTGGGTTCTTGTAGACGGCCCGCGAAGCATCGCGATTAGCCTGAACTTGTGACATTGTCCCCATCCAGCGTGGCCAAATAAACACAGTTGGCACTGTGTGTTTTTGGGTGCTATATTTACTGGAACCGTTAAAACTGCATATGTCCTGTTCCACTGATTACATTTTATGTCATTTTGGTCTTGTTTTATTTACTTAAACTTCCTTTACTTTTCTAAAGTGGTGTTGAATTTTTCTTGGGTTGTATTTTCAGGCCCATAATTATACTTTTTTAGCACCGCATTTGCGTAATTTTTTGGCGCAAAAACGGCGCAAACTTGCAAAATACAATTGTATTTTGTAAGTTTGTGCCGTTTTTTTGTCAAAAAGCGGCGCAAATGCGGCGCTAAAAAAGTATAAATATGGGCCTCAGTTTATTACTGTTTGATGTACTGCAGAAATACACATTGCCTCTGCGTTAAGCCTATCTGCTCTGTGCCAAGCTACTAGAGGGTTGAGCACAAGTTGATTTGGGGTTTGCTTGTGACTTCACACTGACAAGAATTGTTGTTTCTGCTTGAGTAGGCATTCACCTCCCCCCACCAGAACAATAACCCAATTTCTTACAGTGCCCACCTCCCACAGAAATGAAGTACTGGTTGTTTTCATTTTTGGGTAGTAACACATTTGAAAACTATC
Organism: Pleurodeles waltl; assembly: GCF_031143425.1. Lineage (NCBI taxonomy): Eukaryota > Metazoa > Chordata > Amphibia > Caudata > Salamandridae > Pleurodeles > Pleurodeles waltl. Next base: position 670,713,738 of record NC_090446.1, read on the forward strand.
GGGGAGTGTTTATGTGTTCATTTTTACTGCTAGAAAAAAAAGTTTATTTGCCTGGAGAACATGAACCACTGGAGGAGGACCCACTCAGAAGCTCACTTTAGTGACAACAACAATTTTACCTCTGCCTTTGCAGCAGCCCATATCACGTAAACCTCGAGACAATTGCAAATACTGAAAGATACATTGTTTAGTGCAAATGTGGTGCAATCACGTTTTCTGTAGCCACTGAGTCAATATCAACAACAAAGTGTTCATAGTCAATAACTGGCTTGCCTGTCTTCATTGTCACATCCCACAGTACTGTAATTTTGTTTATCTGATTTTCAATTTGTGCATGTCTTCTATTGTGAAGATTCAGATGCAGATACCATGAGACTCCCATCCCCTTCAGGTCTTCTCTGACCTGAAGACCCTTTGTCACCTCCAATATGTGCCTTTCTTTAGCACCTGATGGCACTGAGAACATATCTTTGTGCCTATGCTGACCTCGACAGTGGGCTGGTCCACAGATTAGATAAACCGTTATCTATTGGCAAAGCTCCTAGAATCTCATTTTCAGGAGCTGCACTTCAAAATATTTGTGTTTTTTTTCTAGTGTGCATGCTCTTTATTCTAGGTCAGGTGGCTCAATTTCCCTTCTCTGCTGTTTCACACTTTGTCTTCCCATCCCTCCTGGCTCTACTGAACACCCGTCCTGACAGTTCCTCCCTGTAATGGTCACCCCTGCTCTCCTCCAGTACAGGCCTTTAGCTCCTAGATGCGTGGAGAGTACTTATTTATGTGTTTCTGCTGACCCTAAGGCCTTTTTGAAAAGCAGACGGTTGCAGCTCAAGTTAAATTACCTGTGATCTATTGCAAAACTTGCTATAAACACATTCCTGGGTCTGCAGTTCCATCTGAATCTCTTTTTCTTCCAGTATGTGTATTTTCGTCCTCCCTCAGTTGGGCCGTTTACCCTTTTCTGTTGTAGGTCACCCCCCACCTCCGCTTTTTTCGTGGCCTGTTGCCACAGTCTGCACTGCACTTGCTGCCACCTGCTAAACACTGACTTCTCCAGTTACATCTCCTCAACTGTAGTGCAGGCGGCCTTTAACTTCTGGGGGAACACTGAGAGAAATTGTGTTTGTGCCTCCGCTGACATTGAGGCGATTTGAATAAACGGGAACATATTGCTCCTCATGCTGCTGTCTTGGCTGAAATAACAGAAGTAGGATACCTAACCTTTCAACACATTGTCCCCGTTTTCATGAAATATCATTCCCCACTAATAATGAAAGTGGAAGTTGCCTGTGAGGATACTCTATAATAGCATAGGTACACCTCCTCACATAAAACTAGAACAGCAATGGTCTCGGAGATCTAGGGAAACGTATTGATCTCAACTAGACGGGTGACGACAGAAGGGTAACACAATGTAGTCCTTCTTGAGCTGTGAAGATAAGAGACAACAGCATATCAAGTAGTTGCCACTTACCCTTTCATGTGCGTGCCCTGACAAGGACTGAACACGACTGATGCTTATCTGCCTTTAGGAGACTTCAGGAGCATGAGAGCATGAGGGGGACTTGGGGTGTGAACCTATGCTCAAAACCTTAGCCTCAATTAGTTTGCAAATAAATTTGAGCCTTCTAAAGATTATGTAGCTTGTGCTAAGCTTACCAAGCTAGCTTGATTCCTCTCCCACTTCCTTCGTTGTTCACGAGGTGTCTTTATACAGCAGTAGGCAGTATCCCTGCCTTTAAAAAAGGTGCATCTCTTCTGCTCATGTCACTAACTCCTACTGTTGCATATTTGCCATTATTTTACTCATCAGGCAGCATCTCCGTTTTGCTCACACTGCCATATGGATTATTAGGCTTTCTCTCAAGAACACAGCACTCCGCTCCCCCGTGGTCATGGTGCTGTGTAGCTGTTACATGTTTTAGTTCTAATTATAATTTGCACACCAATCCCTCACATCTACTCCTCCAACACTCTGTTAGAAAATGTGCCGCAAGATCAGATCACCACTCTGGTCACTCAAGAATTACAACAAAAGCACTTCTCAAATAACACCACAACAAATACTACGCTGCCATTTGCACACTCCTACACAGTGTAGCATGGTGACCTTCAGAAAGTGTGCTTCAGTTCTGACATTATGACATGAAGGGCTATATATATATATACTTTAAAGCAATCCATATGGCACTTTGAAACAGTATGTTATCATGCTATTTAAGTGTGGCTACTAGAATATGGTGAGAAAATATTTTGCCACATATTTGGTTGGGATCAACTTTGTGAAGTGTGCATCAACTGATAAAACATGCAACTTGAGTATCTGCACTTATCCCAACAGAGGTTATGTGTGCAATAGTTCGTCGGACCTGTAAGTGACAGAAATGTATCTGTGTGTATGCAAATAGAGGGCATAAACTATTGTCTGCACAGTCACACTTTGGACATGATATGTCCCTTTTTGTGCAACCTCTATCAACTTTCTATTATTTCTCCAGTTCCTGCACGTTAATTTGCCCAAACCAGTGTATCCAGGACTCATAAAATTGAAAGCCACATTAACTTCATTTTTTTCAATATATTTCAATGTTTAAAATACACCATTCACAGTTATTGTGGTACTTATATTTTTGATGGACAACTTGGTACTTATAGGCACACTCCAGACTGTTTTTCATACAGTTAAGACTAAGGTGGCCTCGCTGCTGCATCTCTGGTTGTCAATGCATTTTTAAGCATCAGAGAGATTTCCGAAGCATGGAGAAAGTGCCTTGACCTGCAGACTGCACCTAGGCATTGTGCTTCCTGGGTCAATGTCACCCAGGCCCCTAGTTGTTATGATTCCCTAATCCTATCAGGGAGATCCCTGCAGTTTAGGACACAAACTAACTTCCTTTCCCTAAAACTAGATTCCGTCTTTCCTCTGCGCTCAATACAACGTCCTCATATTTAGAAAATCACTGAATCTTAGTTCATAACTAGGCTGATCATCAAAATTCTAAACATTTCATTCATGTGAAGCACATTAAACATGGAATGCAGAGCGTGGCCAAGTTACAAACCATAAAGGTTTATTAAAAGATTAGCAAGGTTACAGCACAAAACATCAAATTAGAGAGATATCAATAATCAATATATGAATGCATTAGCCACTGCATAATTCAAAGCAATTCAAAATTTGTGAAAACAAAAGGGAACTGTGATAAAAGTGCCTCAAAAAGGAAATATAAATAAAATCAGATCTCCCATAAAGCGGGCACCCGGCTCTGCTAAGTTGGGGAAAGGTTATTCTAATAAATCAAGAAAGACAGGTTCTGAATTTTCATCTACGTGATACACCTACACATGGTTCTCATCCAACAAACCAATCAGAGTTAGTGTACAAGTAGACAAGTAAGCTAATTATTTTCTGAAGTTCCTCTATAATGAGTGTTAGAAATGGTGTATTTGATTGGCAGGCAGGTTACCCCCTGTCCAAGCAAGGACCCTCACTCTAGACAGGGTAAAGGAGAATAACCCTCAGTTAACCCCCCGCTCATCCCCTTGGTAGCTTGGCACAAGCAGGCAGGCTTAACATCAGAGTCTAGGTCTAAGGTATTTGTACCAACACACACAGTAACTCAGTGAAAACACTACAAAAAGACAGGACACAGGTTTAGACAAATAGGTAATATTTATCTAAACAAAACAAGACCAAAACAACAAAAATCCACCATACACAAATCAAGTTATGAATTAAAAAGCAAAAAGAGTCTTAAATCCTTAGAAAACTGTGCAAGACGGTGTGTCGTTTCACCTCCGTTTGGGTCAGCGTGCATTGTTTTTCATCTCCACAGGAGAGCAATGCATCGATCCAGACAGGCACCTCGGGTCTGGGCAGGCTTTGCGTTGGTTTTCCACGCCCAGTGGGGTTTGTGTAAAAAATCAGGTCACATGGTATCCGAAAATCGCGCTACGTGGGGGTTGCGACATTAACAGCCTCCATCAGCGGGTGTTCCGCATCGTTTCTCCAGCTGTGTTGCGTCGATCTTCCAGCCGCGATGCAGGTGGAGCGTAGATTTCAGCCATGAAGAGGTGGCATGTCATTTCTCAGCCGGAAGATGCGTCGAAAATTTACCCGCACAGCAGTCTGTGCGTGGATTTTCAGTCCTTGCCTGCCAGCTTCACCTTTCAAGGGCCCGAGAGCTGGCGAGGGCACCACTTGGTAGGGCAGGAGTCTCAGCAGAAAGACCAGGTGCTGGCAGGGGACGTCTTTGATGGCCTGAGACTTCAACAACAGGAAGCAAGCTCAGGTCACGCCCTTTGTAGATTTCTTCACAAGCAGGAATGCACAACAAAGTCCAGTCTTTGTCCCATTTCACAGGCAGAATCAGCAACTGCAGGATAGCTCCACAAAGCACAGTCACAGGCAGAGCAGCACTTCTCAGCTCTTCAGCTCTTCTCCTTGGCAGAGGTTCTTGAAGATGTCCAAAAGTGATCTAATTTTCAGGGGTTTGGGTGCTCTACTTTACCCATTTTGATCTTTGAAGTAGGCCTACTTCAAAGGAAAGTCTCTCTTGTTTGTGAGATCCTGCCTTGCCCAGGCCAGACCCCAGACACACACCAGGGGGTTGGAGACTGCATTGTGTGAGGGCAGGCACAGCCCTTTCAGGTGTAAGTGACCACTCTTCCCCTCCCTCCTAGCACAGATGGCTCATCAGTATATGTAGGCTACACCCCAGCTCCCTTTGTGTCACTGTCTAGAGAAAGGTGCAAACAGCCCAACTGTCAAACTAACCCAGACAGAGAATCGACAAACAGGCAGAGTCACAGAATGGCTTTTAGCAAGAAAATGCCTACTTTCTAAAAGTGGCATTTTCAATCACCTAGTCCCAAAACCAACTTTACTAAAAGATGTATTTCTAAATTGTGAGTTCAAAGACCCTAAACTCCATATGTCCATTTGCTCTCAAAGGGAATCTACACTTTATTCATATTTAAGGGTAGCCACCATGTTAACTTTTGAGTGAGATAGGCCTTGCACAGTGAAAACTGAGTTTGGCAGTATTTCGCTGACAGGACATATAAAACACATTAGTATATGTTCTACCTTAAGCATACACTGCACCCTGCCCATAGGGCTACCTAGGGCCTACCTTAGGGGTGTCTTACATGTAAGAAAAGGGAAGGTTTAGGCCTGGCAAGTGGGTACACGTGCCATGTCGAATTGGCAGTTTAAAACTGCACACAGAGACTCTGTAGTAGCAGGTCTGGGCCATGTTTACAGGGATACTAATGTGGGTGGCAAAACCAGTGCTGCATGCCCACTAGTAACATTTGATTTATAGGCCCTGGGCACCTCTAATGCCCTGTAATAGGGACTTACCAGTAAATCAAATATGCCAATCATGGAAATCCAATCACACATATATTTTACATAGAAGCACTTGCACTTTAGCACAGGATAGCAGTGGTAAAGTGCCCAGAGTAACAAAAACAGCAAAAACAGAGTCCAGCACACATCAACAACCTGGTAAACAGAGGCAAAAAGTTAGGGGAGATCACGCCAAGGATGCCAAGTCTAACAATGAGGCTTCTCTATAGGTCCTTCAAAGTTACGGTTATCGGTAGCATAACGAGATACGTCATACCACGCCGATTCTGCAGGTGCACAGTAGCAAGTATTTAGGACTTTCTGCAGATATTGTGATAAGGAAAACCTTTCGCGTGAGAACAAGGCAAAGCCGTATTTGCATTGTAAGTGTGAAGTCAGCTGCTCCTGGAATAAAGAAGAACACGGTATCTGAAGCAAGATGGAAACCAAACGTTAGCCATTTTAAAAAGCAGTCGTGCTAGCTATGGTCAATCTAAAAGGGAATAATACACATTCAATTTATTTTCATGTGCACATGTTAGTGTCAGTATAAATGCAAACAATTATGAAAAATCATCCTAAGAACCAATTATGCTTATAAGTGAGCTGGTTAATGTTTTTCGGTGATTAGAGCACGTGGGAAATGTACGGTGCGCACATTCTGTATTCCAAATCAGTTGGTAAGAAAATATCAGATTTTGGAAAATGCAAATATTAATGTGAGGATATAAAAGAGTCACATATTGGGAATTTCCATTCTTCGGCAGGGAGGAATGGTGGGTTATGTTCTAAACAATGGCATCAGGCACCGAGGAATGTGTTAGGACGCACTGCAGGAAGGCGTAGCAGCAGAGTGCATACTTGTCCTCATTCTCACCGAGTGAGATCCCCGTGGCTTACAGAGGAATGGCATGTGGATGTCTGGCGCTGGCAGCAGAGAGCGGCTCTCACCAAGCATGCAGAAACCCCATGAAAAAATGCCAGGCCTTCAGCAGCCACTCCTCCCTGCCCTGGGAGGGACCGAAAAAAGAGGGTTCCTAATTTCTAATATCAAATAATACGTGTTTCTCACCGTGTGGTAAAGCTGTGTTTTTTTTGCAGTTCTTTTTGTTACGCTAGCCGCCCTACTTCACAGGTTTTTATGAGCGAATCTTTTATCAAGGCGCTTCTTGTTTGCTAATTGCATTTTCTCTCTGAATGTCAACATTTAAAACAAGGACACAATACTCGTGAGTGGACTGTTGTAAATGTAATGTTCACCCGATTTATTGCTGCCTGCATTTCTTTCTGTACAGATCTGGGCTGTTCCAGAGAGGATGGACGTTGACGGTTGAACACCCAGGTGAGTATGGCATGAGACATTTGAACATTTTGCTTGATGCATTTTGCATGCTTGAGAAGTGACCCCATATCGAGTCTAATGCGTTCAAACAGTTCTGGCTTTTTTAGTCAATGGCATGTTTCGTTCTTCCTGTTTTTTGAGCCAATACTTGCAATGTCAAAAATAAAACTACAACTGCACAATGCCACACACCATTAGATAAACACCTGGCCCACCTAGTGGTGTTCTGCAAGAGCTGAAGCCTCATGATAGCTATGTTTTATTCTTTCAGTTCTGTCCAGAGCTCTCATTTCCCAATTTCATGCGTGATTGGTTTATTTACTCTAGTTTAAAAAAAACATTTTTGGGCTTTCTTTCTTGTTTACCCCATGACAAAATTGCAAGTACAAGGGTGCAGTAAGAAAAGAAAACAAGCATTTGCAATGCAATGGGTCTCGCATTTGCTCGAGTTAGAACTATTAGCGTTGTAAGCTACTAACCGGACTTTTCGTGCCATATAAATTGAAAATGAAAAGTTAAACAGTTTCATATAAGCGAGCCAAGTCAAAGCGTTACGGCATGAGTGTTAAGGAGACACACAAAAGGAAAAAGAAGTTCGCTCGCAGTCAAACGTATGGGCAAAAGTGCAATTAGCCATGTAGCAGGGTCTATGTCCAAAAAAGTATCCAAACTGCCCCAAGGAGGGCCAAACGTAAAGCATTTACCAATGACAACAAAGGATTTTTGAAGGGCAAACCCATGAAGGAGCTATAGTGATGGGCGTAGTTAAAAGCCCAAATAGATAATAACACTTTGGAAAAGCAGCGCTTGCGTGCTGCTATGCTCTTCCTAAATACAGAACCAAAAGAGAATAACTAGAATAACTAGAGGTGGGCAATTGAATGAGGGGTCCGAGGTTAACTCAAGCCAGATTCCTGGTGTGGCTCAAGAACAGCTGAGCCTTCATGTGACTTCTACATCCCTCTGGTGAGTTGTCACGTCTCTCTTCTGGGTGTAACAGAGGATTGACTGGCCAACATGTGAGGATGCGCTTTCTACAATTATATAATCAAAATTCAAAAAGCCCTGGGCATTGGCCTGCTGCTCCTCTGTTTCATGCAGGGGGGTTAGAGAATGGCGTGAGAGTCAAGAAAAGAGAAGAGGAAGAATGGAAAGATTTCACCAACTTTGCCATTCATCTTTTCCACTAGAGGCAGGGAAGCTGGATGTCTGCAGCAACACACACCACAGTCACAGACAGCCACGGTCCAACAAGCACTGCCTTTCAGTGTGCAGGCTCTGGGACATTTGCAGGGTGGCTAGCTGGAGAGGCTGCCATTATGCTGCCTATGCAGAAGCCGTATTGTATTTGAGGGAAGCTTCCTGCACCGTGAGCTACTAGCTTGTCCCAGTGTGTGACGGAACCACAAACTATTTCCATCCTTTAGTGTACTGGTGGTTTACAAGCGTAGCCTAGGTAGGACATGTCTGGGAAGGGCTGGCAGGATGAAGTGGTGTCAAGCATTAGATGAGGACAAATAAGAGCAGGACGACCCCCAATCGAATCAGGGGAATGCATGATGTTCAAGCCACCTTGCCTCCCTATCCTCCTGCACGCAAGGATCATCAAGGCTTAGCTTAGGAGTCAGAGCACATAACTGGCCACTCTACACAGCCTGATGACTAGAGCCCTCCAAGCAGCAGTAACATTTGGGTTTTTTAGAGCCTAGCAGTACGATCTCCACTGGTGTAAAGGAAAACTGGCTGCACTGCTGGTGGTGCTCTACTGGATGTTGTGTGTGTGAAAGAAAAGCATGCCTTCCTGTGCAAGTGCTTTTCAGGTCGGGCTCGCAAGCGCTTTGACCTGTTGTAAGTATTGTGGGCTTATAACCACACCCATCTCACGTTCATCACTTTCATCCGTACCTGGGCTTGCCTTTCAAAAATCACTTGATGTCACTTGTAGATGCTTTACATTTGTCCCGCCTTGAGGCAACTTTTTTCACGCTTTGCAGATTGCTCCTGTTCCATGGAATATTGCACAATTGCCAATATACTTCAGCGTGGGCAAACTATTTTTTTTTTAGTTTGTCTCTCACCCTTCGCACTTCATGGCGGACATGGAGCTCACAGCATGATCCAGCACAACCATGAACTCGGTCGGCAGTATTGGAGCGCTGGTCACATTGTTCAGAGTTACCAGAGTCATTTCTTGTGGCTCTCCCATTAAAACAGTTGAAATTTGTAAATGCTTTACGTAAAACAGAAATCCTTGAAGTGAAAGCGGTTCTCCCGGCACAGTGGGAAAGCTGATACTACAATATTCACTGTACTCAGGAAACTTGCCCCATAATGCTTTGCGGGACATTACTTTCACAAAACATTTTTGCTCATAACTCAGCCTGTGGTGGTCCTAGTACAATGGGACCATCACCGCAATAACATTCACAACAATGTGCTCTTTCTGTCTCCAACATCTCTGGGTCCCAATGCTAGGTTAGTGGGGACCCCAAAATAATAACCACTCCCACCATTCAGTGTCTTTATAAGCTTTTTTATGGCTGGAATGTTTGTTTACAGTTGGGAATAGCTTGTGTTCTGAGGGCCTTGTTTGTAATTTCGTCCCTATCAGCCTGTTATTCCTGAAAATGTATAATGTACTATGCTCTCTTAGGTCTACATATAGTTATACTGCATTATTTACTGCCATTTATTTGTGTGGCTATGTCCTCTGGGGACTAACTATATAGTTACAAGACCATTTTTCTTACAAATGTTATTTTCATTGTGGTGCCCTCTAGGGGCTGTTTTAAGCATTAAAATCATGCCAACATACTAACATATTCATGGCACAGAAACTTGCCCCATAATACTTTGCAGGGCTTTACTTTTACAAAACACTTTTGCTCATAACTCAGCCTGTGGTGGTCCTATGACAATGGGACCTCCTTCAAAACATTGACCACAATGTGCTCGTTCTGTCTATAGCATCTCTGGGTACCCACTCTAGGTTAGAGGGGACCCTAAAATAATAACCACTCCGACCATGCAGTATATTTTAATGTTGCCCAAGGTTAGAACCTTTATTTTACAGCTGGCTGAAATTTTGTTTTAAAGACCTTGTTTGTAATATCATTGCAGTAGGCCTGCTAGCCTTAAAATGTTTTCTAGGAGTTAAGTATATAGTTAAAATGTATTATTTCTCCTGCGTTTTTTCATGGGGTTATGCTCCCTTGGGGCTTACAATATGGTTACATGACCAAGTTTCGTACAAATTATATTTTTGTTATGGCATCCTCTAGGGGCTGTTTTGAGCATTGCAGTCTAATGGCAAATGTTTATTTCTGATAAAGGTTTATATGATAATTGTATATGTTTTAATAATCTCTCCTTATTACAATTATGGGCATGATTCAGGCCATCTTAACATCCTTATTACACTATGGCTTTTTGAAGGCTCTTGATATGTTTGGGTCACCCTTCTAGTTTATTTCGCCTCTGTGGCTGTCTTGTGTCTTTTTTGGGGAATTGTGTTAGCCAGCCAGCAACTCTGATGGTGGGGTGGTGAAAGTGGTACTCTATTGGAATTAGCATGGCAGATTTAAATTAGTACGTGGAATGGCAACATTTTCATTTTTTTGCTGCAGATAGAGGAAGAAGGTAGATGGAAGAGATTTAGGCCCTCAATGCAACCCCGGCAGACGGTGTTAACTTGGCTCATGCCAAACCGCCAATGTACCACACCGTCCACCACGGCGGTAATGACCGCCAGGCTCGAGACTGATGTCTCTAGCCCGGCGGCCGTCACTAGTCCGCCTGAGGGATAATGACCCCGCATACCGCCATGGTTTTCGTGGCAGCTGTACTGCCAAGAAAACCATGGCAGTAGGCACTATCAGTGCCAGGGAATTCCTTCCCTGGCACTGATAGGGGTCTCCCCTGCCCCCTCCCCACAGTCCTACCCCAACAGCCATGGCCCCCCTACCACTCCCCCAAAGCAGATAGGGCCCCCACCCCGCACCCCCAACTCCATGGGCCCCCCTTACATACCCACACCACCCCCACTCACGCATCCACACACCACACATACACATACACACACACATGCACACACACATACACGATACACCCCCGACACACACCACACCCCCGCATTCATACAAGCACTCCCACACCCCCTCTATACACACAGTCACACCCCCATTCACGCACACACAACACAACACCCCCCACCCCCTCCCCTAGTGGACTATCACCTTACCTGTCTCTGTGGTCGTCCGGGAGGGAACGGATTCCATGGGGCCTGCTCCGCCGCCAGCACACCATCACTACAACACTGCCACGTCGAATACTGTAATGTAATTCGGTGGGCGGTGTTGTGATGACGTGGCGGTGACACAGCAGTGACAGTGGAGCAACCTCCACTGCACCGCCGACCGCCAGTATGGCTGCTTGCGGCTCTCCTCCCAAATTATGGCTGAGAGTCGCTAGCAGTCATAATATGGTGGTCAGAAGACCGCCAACACTGGCGGTGTTCAGTCTGGCGGGACTTCCCAAGACCGCCAAAGTCATAATGACAGCCTTAGTTATATGCAGGGCCACTGGAATTGTATGGTAGGAAAATACTAAATTATGGGGCATGGTTGACCAATTTATGTGGAAGAGAAGTCCAGCTATGAATTCACAATGCCAATAACTCTAACTCAAGCAAATGCAAGCCCTATTGCACTGCAAATGCTTGTTATTTTAGCACTGGTGTACCCTGCCTAGACCCGGAGCAGTGAGAGTGAGGCGATGGATGGGAAAAGAGAATACTACTGAGCTTCATTACCATTTGCAGCAGTGAACGAACTGTGACTAAAAATCAAATGGACTTTATGCTGTTGGGCATCCTTCTCAAGTTTTCCTTTTTCTGAGGGGCCTTCCTTTTCTTTCATAAAAATATTGCTGTTTCAAACGTCTTTGTTGTTTTTATCGTTGCTAAAGTATTCCTTACCTCCATTTTCACTCATGGTTCTATATTCCGTTCCCACTCGTGCTCTTATTGCCCATGCGTTTACTCCCATATCCTCTTCTGTCCCCACCTGTTCCCATGTAGCACTCGGAAGTGGCCTGAGGTCAGCGTGGACACTATAGAACCATCTACCATACATAACATCACTTCCCTTCTTCCCTCATCATTCTTTTCTCCTTTCCTCTGATATCCTTCTTTGCTTTCCCCTTTTATGTGTTGTCAAGCGCTGTGAGGCAGAATAAAGCAGCAAAGGCCTTATGCAAACAGCAAACAACGTGAAATAGCACCTCAGACCCTTACATGAGACAGTCTCTCAAGACATATTATTATAATTTTGCCAAATAATACTTTTTCTTTGCTAGTGCGTAATGTATTTCAGTCTCTAAATGTTGGATGAAATACAGCGCAACTAGATTAGGACGGATGCTTGTTACTTTTGGAAGCCAATTTTCCGCAGTGAGATCAATGTGATTCCTCAGGAACGCTGCACCCCTCTAATACTACCTTATGTTGTATATAGAGTGCTTCAGAGAGATCCTTTAGCTGCACAAACCCATCACTTTTTGTAGTGTCACATGAATGAAAAATTGAGTTTGCAGAGGTTCAGGTCATGATCCTTCAGACTGCACACACAGCAGCAGGCGCTTAACCTGCTTAGTTACTTCTCTGGCTCAAACCTGTGAACTTGAACATCCAGTTATTGAGCACAAGTGGCTGATATCCTGAGGGAGAGAATACAAGCGAGATAGAGAGGCAGACAGATGGAAAAACGAAGCGAGAGAGACAGAAAATAAGCAAAAGAGTTGGCACAGAGAGTAAGGGTGTAAGAAAGCTAGTGGTGAAGAGATTGAGGGTGGCAAAAAAAAGCCCAAATAGAGAAAATGGAGACAGGGAGGAGTAAGTGAGAGCCTTAGAAACTGAAAGGGAGAAGGATAAGGACAGAGAAAGAAACACAAGGCAATCAGGAGATGATTGAGATTGGGAAAATGCAAGAGGAATTTAACAATATGATTTTTTGTTGGCACAGCTCATGATTTGGCTCTTGAACAAAGCCAGGCCCCAGACGTGTCTCTGGCTTTGCTCTTCAGATTCATTCCCTGGCTCATCATCCTCTTTGAATGACTTGCTAAACGTGAGAGCTGTGCTCTTTGATATCTTGGGAAGCACTGAGTTAACAGAGGACCCAGTTGTCCAGGTACACCCATTTCAGATGTTTTTGTGTCCAGAGAGAGTAATCAAAACAAACAGAAGTTAGCAAATCAAATATTTGAACAGATTTAATTGTGTGTAAAATGGCAGTTTCTGCTAAGGACTAATGGAAGTGTTTGTGAACTCGTAAATGGCCAGATTTAAAAAAAATCTATTTCTCACACAGCTGCACCCTAAATATCCTGTTTGGATATTAGAACTTTTACAACTCCCTTTGGCTAACCTACCATATGCTTTCCTAAACAATTAAAAAAATACAGATTATTTCCATCTGTCACAACACTTTTGTTTTAACTTTTATTTCCTTAGTCATGGAAGTCTTTTACTCCAAAACTTTAATGTTTGGCTGTAATGACATCATTTCACATAAAACCAACTGCAGTTCTGGCCACCCCCAAACCCTTCATTTCTCCAACAAGGTGGAAGGTCCCCTTGGTGTGTGGTTCAACACTGCTCTGGAAGAGCTGTCCCACTTATCATGGAAGTAGTGTTCAGTGACTGTTGTTTTATCATCCCTGTACTGCCTCAACCAAGATTTTAAACGAAGGTGCTAAACTGGTGCTTATTTTTCATTGCAATGAGCAATAATCCATTGGGGGACATTAACAGGATATGTTGAAGCTACCTGGCATCTTAAATAATTGTCTCTAGATCAACCACTGTGTAGATTTCAATGTGATTTATCAATTCATCAGTTAATCAGAGCTGGCTTAGTCCTTTGGGTTGCAGCAAGTATTTTGGTTTCAGTGGTACTGAATTTAGGTCATCTTGCTTTTTCTGGGCATGTGTTGTTGTTAAATGGACCACAACCTGACCACCACAAGTCCTCAGCACACCAAGTCGTCGATACATGAGGTCATGTAAATTAATTGTTACTTTAATTTGCATTTTCATAGAACACTGCCATGACTCATGTTAACAGTAATTCAGTGCTGTTTCTGAAAGACACAAATCTTCAAATAGGAGAGCTGAGGATTAGATCAAACAACTGGTGTTCCTGGGATCAGAGTGAAGATCCAGTGGGAAAACTGGTTTAAAACCCATAACTCCTGGGCCCCCTGATGGAATGTTCAGCACAAGATCCTGCCTGTTCTGCCTCCCATTGAGGCTTTAGCCAGGTGTATAGTACAGTTCTGTGGCAGGGATAAGTCTACTTTGCGACTTTTGGAACATACTGTATGCATTTAATAAAGCAATAGCAATTGTGATAGGCTTCAAAAAGCCGCCTAAGTGTTTAAGTTCCAACCTCTATGCACCACGCCGGGCACAGTGTAATGTGGACAGCCTATTGTAAAATTAGAATAGTTCTTGACCGGCCATTGTCTTAGAAATGCTCTAATAGTTGGGGCAGAGTCAGCCTGGTGCCAAATGAGCCTTTCTATCAACTGAGGGCTTCCAGCCCAGCTGGTGTAATATCATCACTCTTCAGTGGTGAAAGAGTCTCTCAGGCCCAGTAAGCTACAAACCACCCGCGAACCTCCACTATTCCCAGTCAAATGTCAATATTGGGAACATTCTGAAAATTTACCAGCCTACATTGGTTTATACTACTAAACAACTATAGACAGAGATCCGCGAATCAGTGCAGAACACATTTGGACAGTTTAAGTTGACCTCTGTCTTTAGTGTCACATGGCTTCGAGGCTTCAAGAGTTTGAAACTAATTCATGCATAGTTTAGTTTAATGGAAACATGTTTTTTCCAAGAGGTGAACCACCCTCAAAGCTATTTTGGCTTTGCATCAAGTAAGGATTGTGGCATTTACGTTCAGAGTCACAGGACAAGAACAGAACTTCTGGTGTCTGCAGTCCCCCATTATTGACCCTGAAGAGATCTGCATGACAATGTTTATAGAAAGGTTATCATTTTAGCCACACCCACTACTATATATTCAGATGAAACACCTGGTTACTGAGGAACTATACCTTATTTTTCCTGCCTTCCCCTTGCTCTGAAACTGCTGCGTAGGACTGGCAGCAACAATACCAATAATTACAGCAATAATATTTCTACATTTACTATTACAAACGGTTGCAATAATTTTGATTGCAATAAATAGAATAGTACCAATAAATATTAAGATAGCCATATGGAGGTCATTCACAACGATTTAAAAAAAAAATCATACATTTATATTTTGTAGGCTTCTGTATGGGATACAATTCTGAATGTCGGTGCGCTCGCAAAAACGCAGTTTCTTCTCATCTTTACCTCTGTTCAGTATTAGAACAACTGACAATTCTGACGAGTGAGCATAGCGACAAATTCATATAACTTTATTTTCTTCTCGTCCTGCACAGCATTTTTTGAAGTGGAGAAATAAAGATCACATTAACAGCACTGACAATATCAGGGAAAGCATTAATGGACACAATGCATGCAATAGTGGTAAATTAAAATGCAAGTAAGAAAAAAATCAAGTTTGTTGAGTTGCATTTTTTGTTGGTAGTTTGTACAATAGTACATTACAAAACATTGCTACTCTTGCCCAGCTCCTGGCTCTTATATGTATGTTTTTCAGTGTGCCCAAGGTTGCCGCTGCGGTGGATCGCGCAGCACATTCTGCGGGATGTGATACGTCAACGGCTCCATCTCCAGGTCCGAAACATGGATATCACTCATTGAATCAGATTTTTTTTATAAAAAGGGAAAGTAAACATTAGTTAGCAGCCATGGCGAAGAAGTGGAGGAGCGGCAAGGGTGAGAAGCCTGAAGCGCTTGTCATCGCTCTCCAAGCAGCCAATGAAGAACTCAGGACCAAGCTGACTGACATCCAGATAGAGCTGCACCAGGAAAAGTCAAAGGTAAGCATGCTTCTTTATCTTTAAATGTGTGGAAGGTGACTCGGCAGCAACAGGAAAAGTACAGGTGCTGAGAGAGAAAGACAGCCACTGAACAATGCATACTTCGTTTAAGCAGTTCAAAAATTACTTTCACTAAAGATGCGGGGAAAATGTAGACTCTTGAAGGACAGCTCTACTATGGTATTAAAAAGACAGAATGATGATACTTTCTCCAAAAGTATGGACTACAGCGTTAGCCATCAGGAAGGAACCAACTGTATTCTCAGTGAAGATTCTACTATCAGAAACAGCTAGAAGCTGCAGGACTGTCGACATTTCAACCACAGCAAGATTAGATTTCAGGGGTCATTGTCAGGAAAGAATAAGGAAACAGCATCCCTATCGAGCATGGAATATTTAAATTATAAACATGTCAACAAGGTTGTGATGTAATCAGAATGGTCCTTACAAGACAGGTCTTAGCTTTGTTGTCTGTAGAAAGCCTAAAAACAAATACCTTCTACAAAAACAAAGTAAAGAAAAAAATCAGTGTGATACATTTACTTAGTCACTGGCGATCAGTCGAGAATTAGACACTACAGCAGAGGAAGCATATGTGTAAACCCACCATCTGGGAAGACAAAATTGAGGCATGTCTGTTTTGGGCTAATCCATACAATGGAAAAGGGAAAAAGCCATGGGTGATCAGTGCCAATGGTGAGGTATAAAACATGAAGAACAATAAAACGGGGGAGGTGTCACCATAGGGCTAATCATTAAATCAATGACCAGGCACAGCAGTAGACTGCTTGCCGAATGTTGGACTGGTGTAGTTGAAAGACTGGCAAAAAGGACCCATAATAGGCAAAAGCAGATCAGATATAGGCCCTCATTACAACCCTTGCCGTTGGTGTAAAAGTGGTGGTAATACCGCCAACAGGCCGGCGGCAAAAAAAATGGAATTACAAGCATGGTGGTTACCGTCATGCAAAACCGCCACTTCTACACTGTGACCGCCAGGGTGCTAAGGACCGCTGGGCTGGAGACTTGGTTCTCCAGCCCGGCAGCCGTCACTAGACCGCCGGCAGTATCAGGCCCCGCATACCACCATGGACTTTGTGGGGTTTTGTACCACCACGAAATCCATGGCGGTAGGCACTGTCAGTGCCAGGGAATTTGTTCCCTGGAACTGATAGGGGTCTTCCCTGAGTCCTCCCCCAACACCCACGACCCCCCTGCCACCGCCCAAGGTGGCAGGACCCCCACCCCGCCCCCCCACAGAAACATCCACACACACCCCCTCACCCCCTACCCTCACGCTCACACCACTCATACACATACACGCAAACATACACGCACACATACATGCACACATGCACACAGACATATACAACACATTTTCCATTCACACAATACCCCCCTGCATGCATACACGCACTCACACAACCCCTCTACACACTCACACGCACACCCCCATACACGCACACAACACTCCCCCACCCCCCTCCCCTAACGGACGATCACCTCACCTGTTCCTGTGATCCTCTGGGAGGGAACGGGATCCATGGGGGCTTCTCTGCCGCCTGCACCCCGTCACCAGAACACCTCCACGCCGAATCCTGGGACGTGATCTAGTGGGCGGTGTTCTGATGACATGGCGGTGGAGGTGGAGCAGCCTCCACTTCACCGCCAACCGCCAGTATGGCTGCTGACGGCTCTCCGTCCGGAAAAGGGCAGAGGGCTGGCAGCAGTCATATTACGGTGGGCCGGAGACCGGCCCCACTGGCGGTCTTCAGCCCTGGGTAACCTCGGCGGTCTTTTAAAAAGACCGCTGAGGTTAAAATGAGGGCCATAATGTTTAGAGACCAGCCGTGTGGACTAATCGCTCGTAGACTACTAGCAGAAGCAGCGCACTGTCACTGTCCTTAAGGTACAGCACACCTACATTCACATGTGTGTCTTATGGGAAGCGGGTGGTGCCAAGATGATGCCATCCACAGGAGCTCACCGAAATACGGGTGACATTGTAAAACTACTTTAGGAAAGTTGCCAGGGGAATACATATGTAATATTCACACCAGCTTACATCACCAGATGTGTGGATGAAAAAAATGGGATACCTAACGAAAAAAGACAGGGAAAAAATATTGCACCATAATAATGCAAGGATCCAGGCTGTACAGTTACAGAGGTGAGAGTTAAAAATGAAGAATTAGAAGGAAAATGAAATGATGAAATGGTGAAATAGTGCTGCGTACATGTTTAAAAAATACAGCTACATTGGTAATAAACAATATCCTAAAAAAACTAAGGTTGGTATTTCAAAAACATCCTTCACACTAATATTCTAAGTACGTAATGAAAACAGATAAACATATGAAGTGCAACATGTCATAGCTGGTTAGTCAAATGTAACAAATACTACATAATTACATACAGCAAAACAGACAAAAATATGTAATGTCAATAAATACTATGGAAAACGCTGATTTAATGTTAGGACAGCCGCTGAGGGCAGTCCTCCAGATTCATCAAGCCCCAACCCTACTGAGTTTATTTTGTCAGTGGCTTTCCCATAATCAAAGGTTGAGAGTGAAGACCCCACAACCTCCTTTACCCCCTCATCTCCCTCACCCCTAAATATTAAGGGCAACATATTTTTGATTTGGAAGCAAATATTTTCTGCACAATGATTAAGTTCTGTAAAATAGCATGCCAGAGGAGCCTTGGGTATGCTGCATCTAATCTGGCTCATGTGATAATGAATTCTTGCTTTAAATTTTAGATTAGTTTGCCCAATATTGATCTTCTGGCAGGGGTACCAAATGGCCTAGTTACAGTTGAGGTGTCTGTGTAATTTAATGCAAACGCCCTCATAGGCATAGAATTTAGTATTGGTCATGCATTTGCAAGCCATGCAAGCACCACACTTGAAAAGGTCAATGTTAGAAATGGGGTCTTTGGTTGGCAGTCAGGTTACCCCCTGTCCAAGCAAGGACCCTCACTCTAATCAGGGTAAAAGAGAATCTCCCTCAGCTAACCCCTGCTTACCCCCTTGGTAGCTTGGCACGAGCAGTAGGCTTAATTTCAGAGTGCTAGGTGTAAAGTATTTGTACCAACACACACAGTAACTTAATTAAATCACTACAAAATGACACAACACAGGTTTAGAAACATAGGAAATATTTATCTAAACAAAACAAGACCAAAACGACAAAAATCCACAATACACAAGTCAAGTTATCAATTAAAAAGCTAAAAGAGTCTTCACGTAGTTGTAAACACACACTAACACTGTTAGTGTGAAAATGTACCTTGGGTGCATCAAAAATAACCCTGCACGGGTGAGTGTGCATCAAAAAGGGCTTAGAGTTGCGTCGATCCTTTCCTCGCACGGCGTTCTGGGCGTGGATTTCTACCTCTTAGGCTGCCAGCTTCTCCTTTCAGGGTCCCAGGAACTAGATGGGCACCACTTGGCAGGGTAGGGGTCTCTCTAGAGACTCCAGGTGCTGGCAGAGAGAAGTCTTTGCTGTACTTGAGACTTCAAACAACAGGAGGCAAGCTCTAAATCAAGCCCTTGGAGATCTTCACAAGATGGAAGGCACACAAAGTCCAGTCTTTGCCCTCTTACTCTAGCAGAAGCAGCAACTGCAGCATAGCTCCACAAAGCACAGTCACAGGCAGGGCAGCTCTTCTTCCTCAGCTCTTCAGCTCTTCTCCAGGCAGAGGTTCCTCTTGCTTTCCAGAAGTGTTCCAAAGTCTGTGGTTTTGGGTGCCCTTCTTATACCCATTTTTTCCTTTGAAGTAGGCCTACTTCAAAGCAAAGTCTCTCTTGAACGTGAAATCCTGCCTTGCCCAGGCCAGGCCCCAGACACTCACCAGGGGGTTGGAGACTACATTGTGTGAGGGCAGGCACAGCCCTTTCAGGTGTTAGTGACCACTCCTCCCCTCCCTCCAAGCACAGATGGCTCATCAGGAAATACAGACTACACCCCAGCTCCCTTTGTGTCACTGTCTAGTCTGAGGTGCAACCAGCCCAACTGTCAAACTGACCCAGACAGGGAATCTACAAACAGGCAGAGTCACAGAAATGGCATAAGCAAGAAAATGCTCACTTTCTAAAAGTGGCATTTTCAAACACACAATCTCAAAACCAACTTTACTAAGAGATGTATTTTTAAATTGTAAGCTCAGAGTCCTCAAACTCCACAATGTCCATCCGCTCCCAAAGGGAATCTACACTTTAATCATATTTAAAGGTAGCCCCCATGTTAACCTATGGGAGGGACAGGCCTTGCAACAGTGAAAAATGAATTTAGCAATATTCCACTGTCAGGACGTGTAAAACACATTACTTATGTCCTACCTTAACCATACACTGTAACCACACCCTGCCCTTGGGAATAACTAGGGCCTACCTTACGGATGCCTTACGTGTAAGAAAAGAGATGGTTTAGGCATGGCAAGTGGGTACAAATCGAATTTACTGTTAAAACTGCACACACAGACACTGCAGTGGCAGGTCTGAGCCATGATTTCAGAGCTACTAATGTGGGTGGCACAACCAGTGCTGCAGGCCCACTAGTAGCATTTGATTTACAGGCCCTGGCACCTCTAGTGCACCTTACTAGGGACTTAATAGTAAATCAAATATGCCAATCATGGATAAACCAATTAACAATACAATTTACACAGAGAGCAAATGCACTTTAGCACTGGTTAGCAGTGGTAAAAAGCTCAGAGTTCAGAAGCCAACAGCAACAGGTCAGAAAAAATAGGAGGCAGGAGGCAAACAGATTGGGGATGACCTTGCATAAACTAAAAAGTCTAACACGACCCCCTTCCAGCCTCAAGCCAGGGGGGAACATTCAATACCTTGATGTATTTCCCTGATTGGGGCGATAGAACAAGGACCCAGGCCCGCAACAGCAGGGGCATGTTCCAGTTCTTTGCCTTCCTGACTCCAGTTGGATCCCTCTGTCCATACTCTCAGGGCCCACTAAGCTAACCCATGGGGGACCCTTCTCCTCACCTGCAGATACCATCTGTGAAGCCCCTTACTTTACTTTGCCCACAGATGTATCCCAGTAGGCAGATAGCACTACCAGGGCCAACACAGTGGTGTTGCCCACTCCACCCCCGGGGTGTGAATCTTGTCCCCCCCCCCCCCCACCAGGGGCAACTATGTCCACCAGGACAGCAGGCCACAGTGACCCCTGATAACTGTCAGGGATGAGGTCCCGATCTCAGGCCTCTCCAACCACTGTGACTGTGGAGAGTGTGGGGCAGTAGCCCCAGGTGCCTGGCACTCTTTGACCAGTCTCCCTTCCCCAGGTCCCGGATGTCAACCTGACCCTGGTCCTCCCCTCTGGGGCTCTGTACCTCCCTGCAGGAGCGCCCCCCCCCAGAGTCCAAAATTGTCAGGGTGCTTGTAGAAGCAGTCCAGCGCAATTCTTCCACCAGTGCAGGGATGTTAACCTGCAACTGGTCTTCCAACCTGGGGTCTGTACCTTTAGGTTGGACCAGGGCCAGGGGTGAGGCTTCACTCCCCCTGCCCTCTCTTCTGGGGTCCTGCACCCCCCAACAAGGAGTGCCCCCCCAAAGACAACAGTGTAGGGGCACTGTTAGTAGTAGCCCCTTCCTCCAGGTCAGGGGGGACACCCTGAACCTAGCCTTCTAATCCAGGGTCTGTACCCTTAGATTGAACTGGGTTCAGGGGTGAGTCCCCCCCTCCCCTGACCCTACTTTCAGGGTTTTGCACCCCCCCTCAGGGAGAGTACCACTAGAAATCACACTGGGAGGGTGATTGGTCAAACCCCCCGCCCCTTCAGGTCAGGGTTTACCCTTTGCACCTGATCCTCTAGTCCAGGGTCTGTACCCTCAGACTGGACCATTGCCTGGGCACACTTACCCACCTACCCCCCACCAGGTCAGAGTTTACCCTCTGAACCTGGTCATCCAACCCAGAGTCACCACCCTGCTGTTGAGCCATTGTCTGGCGCACCAGGACTTCCTTGGGAGCACACCTACTCCCCATCAGGTCAGAGTTTACCCCCTGGACCTGATCATTCAACCCAGCGTCACCACCCTGCATTTGAACCATCGCCTGGCACACCAGGACTTCCTGGGGGGCACATCTACCCCCCACAAGGGACACACCGTCCCCAAGGGCTACACAAGAGTCTGGCTGTCGCAGGTCTCCTGACCTTTGCCCATCTGACCGACTCTGGATTCCCTCCAACCCCGAAATGGTCTCACCAAGGTCATTCCTGGGGGGCTCTGCCCTCCAGGTTCTCCACTGGGGTCCGCAACCCCCTCTCAACCTTCTGTCTGAACTTCTGCAGCCCCCCCTAGGAGTGGTACTGCCAGACACCAGAACTGGTGAGACGCTAGCTACAGACACCCCCCCCCAAGTTCTCCTGACACTGTGGGGTCTCCCTCAGCAGATGGCCCTATGGTGCAGGCTAGGCTCCCCTCCTGGTGTTCCCTCATGGTACCCTCCAGGACCTAGGACTGGATCTCAGGCACCCTGGGCCTCAGCCCATCCCCATTCCCTCTCCTCTGAGACTGGACATGGGTCTCTCACCCATCCCACTACACTGGGACCTACCTGGGACACTACAATCCTTCCCTACCTCACCTGGTTGGGAAATACCTAGACCACTCCCCTCACGAGCACCCCCAAATGCCTCTTCAGACTCTATGGTACTCACCTAGAGGTCTGCCTCCAGTGTAAGTTCCCTGGGGTCAGAGAACTCACATTCCATCTGGTGTTGGCGTAGCTCTGGAAAATAAGGACTAGACAAATGCTCTCCAGCAATTGCATCACTAAGCCCCTCACATGAATTCACCAAAGTACCCTTAACCCAATCATCCAGTGACTCAATCTTGAAAAAGCACCCCACATCACCCTCCTGAGACTGGTGAGACAGTACCTGACTGTCCCTGACACACAACCCACACTCTTCTGGGATGTCTTCACACTCCATAACCAGGACTTCTACCTGTGGAGAATCTCTCTCCCTGTCACTCTCACCTAGAGTCAGTAGAGTGTCCCTCCCATCACTAGGAATATGACTCCCCATGCCAGTTCCCCAATCCACCTCAGGGACCCTGTGCATCACTGGAGCTACCTCATACCCCTGAACTTCCTGGTGTGTGTGAACTCCCTCCTTCAAGTAGGGCACCAAATCACTGGGCATGTGCACTTCTTCAGCAGACCTGGATACAAGATTTTTGCTGCCACCATCTGAACTGGACTCAGCCCTCATGGCTTCCAGCTTCAGCTCTTCACAGCTCAGCTCTTGATCTGCCAACCTTTCTTTTTCCAAGGCTAAGGCTCTCTTCTCCTCAGCCCTCTCAAACTCTGCATCTAGCTCTTCCAGGCTCTGGATTCTTGCTAGGAGCCAATCATCTCTTTCTGTTCCCTCCTCAGGGCCACTGCCCTCCTCCTCAGACTAGTCCTCCTCCTCAGACTCATCTGGTGGTGTTGCCTGACAACGTTTCAACTCAGACTGAAACACGGCTGACTCAAGATCCTCCCCTCTGAATTTCTTATTCACAGCCAGTCCCCTTTCCATGCAGAATTCTTTAAGCTGCCACTTTTTATAGATAAATAGGTGCCAGAAGTTGACTTCCATTCTGCAAAGGCTTCACAACCAAAAGCCAAAGTCCCAAGATATCAACAATATATCCAGGAGGACATCAGAGAACTAAAAGCAGAATCACAAGACAAGTAGCATGTGGTCACGTAGTGGTCTGAACTCAAAACAGTAGTGTACACTTAATCACTGTATGTCAGTACAAATACAAGTCCAATCCCAACCGCTAATCACCAATGTTAGAAATGGGGTCTTTGGTTGGCAGTCAGGTTAACCCCTGTCCAAGCAAGGACCCTCACTCTAGTCAGGGTAAAAGAGGATCACCCTCAGCTAACCCCTGCTTACCCCCTTGGTAGCTTGGCACGAGCAGTAGACTTAACTTCAGAGTGCTAGGTGTAAGTTATTTGTACCAACACACACAGTAACTTAATGAAATCACTACAAAATGACACAACACAGGTTTAGAAAAATAGGAAATATTTATCTAAACAAAACAAGGCCAGAACAACAAAAATCCACAATACACAAGTCAAGTTATCAATTAAAAAGCAAAAAGAGTCTTCACGTAGTTTTAAACACACACTAACACTGTTAGCGTGAAAATGTACCTTGGGTGCATCAAAAATAACCCGCACGGGCGAGTGTGCATCAAAAAGGACTTGCTATGCATCGATTTCACTCACGAACCAGACCTTGCATTGTTTCTCCTTTCATTGGGTCGGGTGCGTTGTTTCTTCTCTCCGCAGGAAAGCAATGCGTCGATCCAGTCAGTACTCTCGGGTCCGGGCAGGCCTTGCGTTGTTTTTACATGCCCAGTGGTGTTTTTGCGTCAGAAATCCAGCCACTCGATGATCCAAAAACCACACAGCGCGGGTTGCGATCTCACCAGCCTCTGTCAGCGATGCTGCGTGTCGTTTTCCCAGCTCCGTGCGTCGATCTTTCATCGCGTTGCTGTGAATGTCGATTTTCAGCTGCGAAGCCACAGGGCGTCGATTTTTCTGCCGCAGATCGGAGTTTCATCTATCTTTTCCCCGCACGGCGTTCTGGCCGTGGATTTCTTCCTTTTAGGCTGCCAGCTTCTCCTTTCAGGGTCCCAGAAACTGGATGGGCACCACTTGGCAGAGTAGGAGTCTCTCCAGAGACTCCTGGTGCTTGCAGAGAGAAGTCTTTGCTGTCCCTGAGACTTCAAACAACAGGAGGCAAGCTCTAAATCAAGCCCTTGGAGATCTTCACAGGATGGAAGGCACACAAGGTCCAGTCTTTGCCCTCTTACTCTGGCAGAAGCAGCAACTGCAGGATGGCTCCACAAAGCACAGTCACCGGCAGGGCAGCTCTTCTTCCTGAGCTCTTCAGCTCATCTCCAGGCAGAGGTTCCACTTGGTTTCCAGAAGTGTTCCAAAATGGGTGTCCTTCTTATACCCATTTTCTCCTTTGAAGTAGGCCTACTTCAAAGAAAAGTCTCTTTTGAATGTGAAATCCTGCGTTGCCCAGGCCAGGCCCTAGACACTCGCCAGGGGGTTGGAGACTGCATTGTGTGAGGGCAGGCACAGCCCTTTCAGGTGTGAGTGACCACTCCTCCCCTCCCTCCAAGCACAGATGGCTCATCAGGAAATGCAGACTACACCCCAGCTCCCTTTGTGTCACTGTCTAGTGTGAGGTGCAACCAGACCAACTGTAAAACTGACCAAGACAGGGAATCCACAAACAGGCAGAGTCACAGCAATGGTATAAGCAAGAAAATGCTCACTTTATAAAAGTGGCATTTTCAAACACACAATCTCAAAATCAACTTTACTAAAAGATATATTTTTTAATTGTGAGCTCAGAGACCCCAAACACCACATGTCCATCCCCTCCCAAAGGGAATCTACACTTTAATTAGATTTAAAGGGAGCCCCCATGTTAACCTATGGGAGGGACTGGCCTTGCAACAGTGAAAAATTAATTTAGCAATATTTCACTGTCAGGACAAATAAAACACATTACTTATGTCCTACCTTAACCATACACTGTAACCATACACTGCACCCTGCCCTTGGGGATACCTAGGGCCTACCTTAGGGGTGCCTTACGTGTAAGAAAAGGGAAGGTTTAGGCCTTGGCAAGTGGGTACACTTGCCAAGTCGAATTTACAGTTAAAACTGCACACACAGACACTGCAGTGGCAGGTCTGAGACATGATTGCAGAGCTACTAATGTGGGTGGCACAACCAGTGCTGCAGGCCCACTAGTGGCATTTGATTTACAGGCCCTGGCACCTCTAGTGCAGCTTACTAGGGACTTACTAGTAAATCAAATATGCCAATCATGGATAAACCAATCAACAATACAATTTACGCAGAGAGCAAATGCACTTTAGCACTGGTTAGCAGTGGTAAAGGGCTCAGAGTTCAAAAGCCAGCAACATCAGGTCAGAAAAAATAGGAGGCAGGAGGCAAAATGATTGGGGATGACCCTGCTTAAACTAAAAAGTCTAACAGTCAACGAGAAACGTTTTCTGCTGGTACATTCTTAGAAGACCCCTCCGATCTAGCTCTATTAAATCAATGGCGAGAATAAAAACTAGGAATGCAGCTTGGGGAGGGAGAAGTTTTACTGATGTTACCATAAAATTATGGAATACGCTTGCCTTGTACCCTAAGGCTTCATTCACTCTTTTGCAGTTTAAGAAACAAATTAAAATATGGCTCTTTTCACAAAATGTGTTTTTTTAAGTTCACTGTTCCATTTTATATAGATCGTTTTTTTCTTGGCTTCACAGAGATCAGCGCCAAGACGCCTACACACATTTAAGTGCTTTAGAAACTTAGCAATATCAATGGTTGGTAGAACCCATTGTGAGATAATGGAAGTGGCAGGCACATTTTATATGGTCCCTAATATTTGTACTTCTTTTAAAGGCAAAAAGGTATTTATTTAGGGAAATATCCAGTGAAGACATCATATAGCAATGTTTGCTAATAATCTTTTTGAGACTGTTACCGGAATGGTTATATTTAGTCACAGAGGTTAGTCTTCTGGTAGGTTTGGTAGGTCTGTTTTGGCTTGGGAAGAGTTTTACAGGGTGAAACAATCATTTTTGATACCCCTCTCAAGGAAACTGTGGAAGAGGCAGTCAAAGTCACAAAACAGAGCATTTTTAAGTGAGCAGTTAAGTCATAATCTGAGAAATTGTCCCAAAGGTAGATTATCTTGGAGACAATAGGAAAGACGACTGGAAAAAGCAGTTGTGATATTTCTTTGTCTACTTCCTGACAAAGGAGGTGTATAATTTGATATCCTTGCATTTGGCATTGAGGTCAAACAAACTAATGCACTATTTTTGTGAGCTCATCATAAACTGAATGTCTGTGGAACAACTGTTAAGCCAATCATAGGATGCTCTATGTTCAACAATCCAACTTCAAGGAACATTGTCTATGTACCTACACCAGTGGTTGATATTTTATTTGTAAGAATTTGATGCATTGTAAAAATACACGTGTTCACAGTCATCCAGGCATAGGATAATGAGCAAACATTACTCCCATAGCTATGCCTTTCATTTGTAAGTATTATTGATAGAAGAAATGAAATAAGTACATAATTAGAATCATTTCAGCTGGTGCAAAGATGAAATCAGTAGGTACAAATATAGGGAATGGAGTTTAGGAGCTTGTTGAGCACCTTGGTAACTCCATTTTGTTATATATCCATGTATAAGGACTGTATGATCAAAGTGTGTCTCGGGAGAGAAGAAAAGACCCTCAATGCTGCTGATAAAGCCAGGTAAGTCTCAAAAATATGCTTTGCTGTTGGCCACAAATGGTTTTTATAAAATGCTCAGGGGCATATTTATACTCCGTTTGCGCCGGAATTGCGTTGTTTTTTTTCACGCAATTCCGACGCAAAACTAACTCCATATTTATACTTTGGCGTTAGACGCGTCTAGCGCCAAAGTCCATGGAGTTTGCGTCATTTTTTAGCGTGGACACCTACTTTGCGTTAATGAGATGCAAGGTAGGAGTTCACGTCTAAAAAAATGACTCCGAGGCATGTGCGTCGTATTTATACTCCCGGGAGTGGGCGGGTCAAAAAAAATGACGTACGGCCGCTTTTGCGCCGTTTTATAGTGCCTGCAAAAGGCAGGCGTTAAGGGACCTGTGGGCTCTGAAGGAGCCCAGAGGTGCCCTCCCATGCCCCCAGGGACACCCCCTGTCACCCTTGCCCACCCCAGGAGGACACCCAAGGCTGGAGGGACCCATCCCAGGGACATTAAGGTATGTTCAGGTAAGTGTTTTTTTTTTTTTTTTTTGTGGCATAGGGGGGCATTATTTGTGCCCCCCTACATGCCACTATGCCCAATGACCATGCCCAGGGGACAGAAGTCCCCTGGGCATGGCCATTGGGCAAGGGGGCATGACTCCTGTCTTTGCTAAGACAGGAGTCATTTCTATGGGCGTTGGGAGTGAAAAAAAATGGCGCAAATCGGGTTGAGGCGAAAAATGTGCCTCAACCTGACTTGCCCCATTTTTTGACGCCCTAGCCCCATATCCCCCTATGCCGGCGCTGCCTGGTGTACGTCGTTTTTTTCCACGCACACCAGGCAGCGCCGGCGGATACGGCGCCCGCATGGCGCTTCAGAATGGCGTTAGCCGGCGCTGATTTTTTTGACGCAAAACTGCGTTAGCGCAGTTTTACGTCAAAAAGTATAAATATGGCCCTCAATGTATTTACAGAAGGTGTACATAATGGAACCACATTCAGATATAAACCAGATGTAATAGGATGGCCAGGGCATGTTCTAGATCAGTGGTCCCCAACCTTTTGACTCCTGTGGATCCCCACTTTATCATTAGTGGAACATGGGGACCCTACTGAATCATTATTGGAATCCAGGAACCCTGCCCCCACATAGTCATTACTGGAATCTGGGGACCTCAGCTAGACATTGTCAGTGATTCGAACTGCGAAACAATACACACACAATAAAGAAGGAAGCATTCATCAAACACATATAGAAATGATAACATATTTTATTTAAGTTATAAATAAAATACAATATTTTAAAAAGAAGATTGGAGCTTTTTCTAGATTTAATTAAAGCCACACGTTGTCCATAATATATTCTGTGTGATGCCCTTGCACTGCTCCCATGAATCAATCTGTAGCCTCCAATTTCAAATTCCTTGACATTTACAGTACGTTTTAGAATTTTCAAATGTACTTGTAACCACTTTATTTACATACACTTTTTAATCTGTTAATATTCTTTAATTTTCTAAACAGTCGCCAACCCTCTAAGAAGCCTACGCAGACCCCCAGGGGTCCCCAGAACACAGATTGGGAACCACTGTTCTAGATTCATATTGAGAGCCTTCCCTTTTACTGGTTTTGAGTTTGTTTCTCTATTTATGATGCCTTTTATTTTTGAAGGAAGTTAAACAGATTCTAGGTTTATAAAAGAAATAATGATTTCATGACCAGATATTTATTATCAGGTAATGCTGTGAACGGAGAATCCCCAAGAAGGACCTGGCAACTATTTTGTGAGGTCATTTCCAGTAAACTTGTACCAAAATGGATCGTTTTGTTTGAATGCTTACAGTCACGTTTGACTTTGGGTGTAGTATATACTGAGATACAGGCTCTTGATATTGCCAAGCACAAGGTTACATCAGCAAACAACTGAAAATGATTTTACTGCTTGTTCAGTTCAAAATGAATAGGAGCATTAGAAAGGTGTGTTCATGAACTGAATGTGAGTAAACAAAAAAGAAGTGTTCAGGCAATGAAACACATTTGGTTCGTCTTTGTGTGTAATGCTACAGAAAGCCCATCAAATACAGCATTTGGCAGTATTTCACTAATACTTTGCACTGGGTACTTTGTGCTACTATGTGTCAAAGTGGCATTCCATTGTTGGTACACAGTTGTCCCTATGCAACCATTCATGGATTTTTGACAGAAAGCCCTATCTATTAAAAAAGGTAGTAGGGTTTTGTGCCACAAATTAGGACGTCAGATTCAACATCCATTCAATGCAGATGGCACCACTGAATTCTGATACTTTTAAGAAACTTCTAAGCAAAAATACATTGTCATTGGGTGACCTGATATGTTAATAACAAAATATTACATTTTCTAATTATTTGTTACTTGCAGTTCCTTTATCACGACCCACAATAAATAAACTAATATACTTTCACATGAGATCTGTGAGTTTCCTGTCTAATTCAACAGCTAGAACACAAGCTGCAACATTGGCTAAGTTTGAAACATGCTCTTCTCCTGCAATACAATAGAACAATCAACATTACATTAGCAGCCTAAGGAAAACATTTGGTTAAGAGAGGACATAATAAACAGTTGATTTTCAATTGCTTCTTCCAAAATGAACCTTCCAGGCCTAGTCAAGTTAAGAATCCTAAATACACATTAGTACAATTAATACATTAATAAACCTATTGCGCTCCTTACACTCCAAATCAAACATGCAAAGCAAATTAGTTATTGCAAACATTATTCATGTTATGTTAAAGCAATTTTTTAAAGTGCATTTATTTTTCTGCACATACGTTAATGAAATCCATTTATTTCAATATGTGTTTTTTAATTCATATTCATTTAATATTCATAAAATATTTTATTTCTATTGTTTCTGCTTGAAAATAATACTTATTAATAATCCACTCATTTATAAATGCACTATGGTTTCCTGTTAAATGTGGTGTCAAAATACAAATGTTGGCCACATGGCTCACTACAATTCTAACGTGCACGTTTTACATCTCATGTTATTTTCCCTATTAAGCCTTCAAATGCAAGTAAATTCGTCACCATATGCTACCTTCTATGCCACTAATTTATTGATAAAATGTACTCTCTCTCACCTCTGTCCCATAGTTTATGTGAATTTAATGTAATGATAAGTGTCGGATAATACCTTGATACATCACCATTCAATATCTGTATATCAAACCTTGTATTTTTTCTTAAAATTATCAGTCCCTTTATCTTCTACAGTATGCAGAGAATATTTCTAGCTTTATACCAGTCAGAGAGGCCCTTCATTAATCTGAGGAGAGCAAATATTTTAAATTCATCTTGCCACGTTATTCACGAAAGCACACTGCAAATCGCAATTGAAAGCATACTTTGGCATAGCTGGAAAGCTGCCTCGCCTCATGGTCGAGACTGTCAGCCAGTTCTATTTTTTCAGCCAATAGTTCTAAATATGCTGGGACAACTTACTTCATAGCTCTGAGAAGAAACTTAAAACTACATATCCCAGCATGTTTAGTATACTTGGCCGAAAAACGAGGAAGCTGAAATGTACCCTAATGACATCATTAAATATTATTTCCATTATTGTTAATCTACATAAGGTGCAAACGTCCCTCTCTGTAGGCAGAGATACCTTTCTATTGTTTGGTGCATTGTTTTGTGTCACTCTTAAAACATTTACTCCCTTTTGGGATGATACTGAATATTATCTATATGCTCCCTCCTTGTAAACCACATGGCTTCCTTGTGCTATATAAGCACCATACAATACATATACACAATATGAAGCTCCATGCGAAATGTACTAACTCTGGAGCAAGAATTTCAACCTCTCTTAGTTAGTGCCCTAAAATGAAATCGATCCATTTCACTACAGACTGTTCTGCTTCAGTTCTGCTGCTCTCGGATTCTTTCCTTGCAAAGACAATCCCTGGCCGTGAATCAAGGTCACGGCCTCTTTCAAGCCCTGATCAGTCAATTGTTCCGACTGTAAATCAGGAGCCGCTACTGTGCGTCAATCAATAGACACCCGGGCCACGCTCGATAGGCTGGATTTCCGAGTATTATTTTGCCCTCCTTGAAGATCTGTGGCCAGTGGTTTTCTGCTTTTAAAAAAAAAAAAAAAAAAGCTCCTGGGATTTCTATTTAAAAACATCAATATGCCAATTCGTCTTTGCTTCTCCTGTTTTTGAAGGCAAAATGCCCTCGGTACTTGTAATGTGCCGGTGAGACAAGGAGACTGTGGTTCGATCGTGTTTGCATATAACGATTGGAGATCACTGGGCCATGATGAACTGAGGCCTTTTGTGTTGTGTTTGGTGCTGCACTCACGTGACCATGCTAACACTTTTTTTCATTGACGTTTGCTCACACACGTATTCATTAACGATAACAAGTCAATTATGTTCTTTCTAAGTAGATACTATTGTGCAAATGTACTGAAAGGAGGGAATATTAGGTGGTTGTGGAACACTGTGATACAGTAAGTTAAAATATAAAACAATTAAATACCGTTGAAATGAGAGCATTCTATCCAGTGCTAAACTGACAAAACATATCTCTGCTGCACAGGTTGGGGTGGCAAAGTCAATATGATATAAAAAAATTAAATATTAAATAAATTAGCTAAAACCTTTGCACAAATTAGTCAACACATGATACGTCAAATAATTTTTTTTATCACACTTCTATCCAATGGTGCTACAGTATGGGCAAAGAATATGGTAGTTACCCATTTTTTCAGTCGAGGATGTGTCCAACACAAAGATAAGGGAGAGCTGCTCTTATGCCTTTTATGGAAAACAACAGCATTCCCCTGATCGCGACTAATTTTAAGGGATAGTGTTCAGGGCTACATCAGTTCCCAGTGGGATGCCAACGCAGAAAGAGAATTTGATCCCCATTCAGACTATCACGGATTGTTTATATTCTTCAGTTTGACAGAACCTAGCTATGCTAACTATGTCTGTTGCACTTTATATTGCTAACACTTGCATAGAATAGCGTGACAATGTTCCAGAAGTGTGACATTCGTATCGTAGCCACACCAAGGCCCGTATTTATACTCCGTTTGCGCCGAATTTGCGTCGTTTTTTTCGACGCAAATTCGGCGCAAAACTAACGCCATATTTATACTTTGGCGTTAGACGCGTCTAGCGCCAAAGTATTGGCAAATAGCGTCATTTTTTTGCGTGAACGCCTTCCTTGCGTTAATGAGATGCAAGGAAGGCGTTCCCGTCTAAAAAAATGACGGCGACGCAAATGCGTCGTATTTATACTCCCGGGCAAAAATCACGCCCGGGAGTTGGCGGGTCAAAAAACCCCGCATTTGCGCCACTATTTAACGCCTGGGTCAGGGTAGGCGTTAAGGGGCCTGTGGGCTCAAAATGAGCCCACAGGTGCCCTCCCCTGCCCCCAGGGACCCCCCCTGCCACCCCTGCCCACCCCAGGAGGACACCCAAGGATGGAGGGACCCACCCCAGGGACATTCAGGTAAGTTCAGGTAAGTAGAATTTTTTATATTTTTTAATTTTTTTTGGGTGGCATAGGGGGGCCTTATTTGTGCCCCCCTACATGCCACTATGCCCAATGACCATGCCCAGGGGAAACAAGTCCCCTGGGCATGGCCATTGGGCAAGGGGGCATGACTCCTGTCTTTACTAAGACAGGAGTCATGAAATGGCGTCTGGGCGTCGTACAAAAATGGCGCAAATCGGGTTGAGGCGATTTTTTTGCCTCAACCTGACTTGCCCCATTTTAAGACGCCCTAACGTCATTTTTGCCCAACGCCGGCGCTGCCTGGTCTACGTGGTTTTTTTCCACGCACACCAGGCAGCGCCGGTCTGCTTGCGCCGGCTAACGCCATTCCATAAATACGGCGCCCGCATGGCGCTTCAGAATGGCGTTAGACGGCGCTAAATTTTTTGACGCTAAACTGCGTTAGCGCAGTTTAGCGTCAAAAAGTATAAATATGGGCCCAAGTCTACTGGCTTCTGCCAACTCAGAGAACCAAGTTTTTCCGTAGCAAACAAGGGGCTGTAATGATGCGTTGTGACTTTGATCCAAATGTAAAGCCACCAAATTCTTGGTTTCGATGCCACCATTTCCTGAATCCCATAAATGGGTTATTTTAAGTGCATGAATACTCATACCTACAGCTGGTTCGATTTGGTATCAGTGCTGCAGCACTTAAATGATCACACAATTCTGCTGAGTTAAGTGCTACCCCTTGATACTCTTCAAGTGCACCATCTGCTGAACTGTTGACAGATTGTCGTTGTAACCGTGGAGTGCAATAGTGAGAGCTTTGCTTTATCAAAGTGATTAGACCATATTGCGTTGTATGAAAAACGTTTGTCAAGCTACTTGTTAGATTTAAAAAAAAATGTTCCTTCTCCATTTACTTCTAAGCTTCTATACCTACATTTTCAGGACTTTGCCAAGATCTCAACATAACGTTTGATTCTTACCTCTTTTTTGGATTCAGAGGGAAGAGCAGCTTTTCTAGGAAAGCAGATTGCTAATGCAAAATTTGCTCAGGAAAGATCACCTTTGGAAAGCAGAGCTAAGTGACACAAGGAGGAAAAATCCCAAAAGTCCAAAAAACTTCAAGGTGCCTTATCCGAAGTAAAGGACTGGTTGCTCAATATAGATGTTTTGGATCTGTTAAGACCAAAACAAAAGCAAAATTGGAGCTGGCAGGACTTGAACAGTACTAAAGATCGTCGGAGGGGAGAATAGCTGTTGCTGTCATGAAAGGAGTAGAGCTGTAGATGGCAGAACAGGAGCAGGAGCAAAGGTTCCAACACCAGGAGAGACCTGAGGAAGCTGTGATACAATGATACATTAATAATAACAAACCTGCTCTATGTTCATAGATAAAGAACCGCAGGACAGAAAAGGGCTTACATAAGAACCACTTGACAGGAAGGCACTTGACCCAAAATAGGAATCACCTGACAAGAAGGACTGAAACACCAACATACTGAAATAGTTTCTGTGTTTTGTGGCCATCTCCAAATTATGTTTCACTAAAATAACTGTAGCTTACCACTTGCGGCTGTGACTATTGCTGACCACAAACTCTAATAGATTTGTTCTGAGCAGCATAAGTTGATATATCCTTTGCTTAACACTGTTGTTGAAATCTTATTTAAATTCCTTGAGGTGTCTTATTGCCTGCTTGTACAACCCCATCATTCGTGCAGGGAAAGACTCAAAAAGAAATCTGTACAATCATAGGGCCATTAGATGTTCTGTTCCACAGTGTTCCATCAGTCAGAAGTCACTAAATGAGCTACATTGACTCCTAATGATGGAAATACCATGTCTATTGTGTCTGTCTGTGCCAGGCAACCTACAAAGGCCACCTTTTTTAGGCTGAGGGTTTTGGTTAACAATACTTTTTCCGGCCTCCTGGTCGATCAGCATCCTGGCTCAAGGGCCAGTTTTCTAGAGACCTGGGGCCAGATGGCTGAACCTTATCTGGCTCATAAACATATTACAATTCTGGGGATTTCAATTTCTACCTTAATGACCCCTCTTGTAAGGATACAACCTCCTTCCTGGAACCGATTTCTAACGTAGGGCTTTCCCAGAGGGTTGGGGTACCTACCCATACCTCTGCTCACACTTGTGATGGTATCTTCTCGAACTATGAAGATTTGACGCTTGCGTATGTTTACTTCTTTAGCTGGGCAGACCATCTGGCTATTGCATTTAGCATTCTTCTTCCACATTCCAGGCAAGCCAGGCTTCTCCTAAGTCCATCATTTGCAGAAATGTGAGCAAAATAACCTCTTCTAATTTAGAGCAGGCACTTAATCTTTCTAGAGTCAGTCATGTTGATTACTTGGGCTACTCTGCAGAAGGCTTTCCAAGCTTGGGGTCGACCTCCTGGATAGTGTAGCTCAACTTAAATTCAAAACTGTGACCAGAAGTAAACCCTCCACGCCCTGGTTCTCAGCTGAACTTATTGCTTTTAGACAGGACTGCCATAGACAAGAACAGAGGTGGAGGTCTACCTTTGGCCTGGATGAAAAAGGAATAGAAAAAAGAAAAGCTTAAGGCTCTCTTGCTGCATTACATGCTCGCCATCAAATCTGAAAAGGCTGCTTTTTTCAATGACAATAATAGGGCTGCTAATATTTTTTCTAAGTTACTTTTTTAAAGTAATTAATGATCTGTCCACCCCCATCTCAGGGTCTGGAGGGCTGGAATGGAATGAAATCTGGACAAAATTCAGAATATCTATTCCACCTTTGATCAGCCTTTGGACAACGGACTCCTGCCCGAATTCACCTGTCTATGGATTCAGCGCAAAAAGCTCACTGAACTTTCCCTCATTTCTTTGTAGCAAACCAAAGAGTTGCTGTTGAGTGTTAAATCTAGATCCCCTTTAGATCCCTGCTCCCAGGGCCAGCCCTAGGGTGGTGCTACTGGTGCCACCTTACCGAGCGCTGACTTTGGGTAGGGGCACCGTATTTGCAAATCAATTATGGTTTTAAAATGATCTGCTGCCTCGTTTCTTGCCTCAAGCAATTTTCCGGCAACAATGAAAAAGGTCAGATAACTCCGGTGATTAATGTTCTGCCTGGAGAGAGATAGGAGTCTTGTCTATTGTCAGTTTTGACTCATGTAAGGTAGCACAGGGGTTTAATATGCCAGCTGCAGGAACGTTTACCATGCAGATCACAAAGTGCATATAATGTAAATAGGTCAGTAGGTGACTGCTTTTGTCAGAGAAATCCTTTAGTTACTTACAGTTTATGAGTTAAAATCCTAATATTGAACAGAGAGCTATTAACTGTCATCAAAGAGCTGCAAGCTTACTGGAAGGTATGGAAAAGTTCCTTATGATTTTACCCCAGCCTTTAATTATCCTAATGCTGCAAAACTGGTTTATTTGGGTAGAAATCAATTCTTATAATTAAAGAGAACCCCCATCCATGGTGCCATGTTGTAAATTCTGAGTTCTCCAGACCAAGCACTCTTAAAGTATACTGCTTACCAGTATGGCTGACATGTGACTGCTACACCTTAAAATTCTAATTGTTTTATGCAATATTAAATATACACTGATTTACACATGTATGATTGATTGTTTCTGTGTAATGTGCGTGTGATGTCAAGTGCTCTGACACCCTGCACTGGTATGATTGGTGTAATACGGTGAATTAAATGCATTTGAGAAAGCGTGGTTCTGGAGGCTTGAGAAGCACTGTTAAAGGATGGTAGTGAGGGAAACCATGGCAGAGGTGGTTATTGGGAAGCACCAGCAAACATTGCCGCACAGGGCTCCACCAGTGCCAGAGCTGGCCCTGCTGCTCCCGAACCCATAGCTGACTTCCTGCAGAACGTTTGCACTCATTCTGCAATCAGGAGATTTTCCCATCTCTTGGAAGGAAGCAATTGTCATGTCGCTAATAAAAAAAACAAATACGGACCCTAAGGATTTCAACAATTTCGGCCCCATTTCCTTGCTTCCTTTGCCAGCCAATAGCTTTTAAAATGAATTAACCAGGAACTTGTTAAATGAATCGAGGCTCACAACATTCTTGAACTCTCATAAAATGGCTTCAGGGCTTCACTTTTGGCCATAGCACAGAATCTACCCTCATTGTGGTGGCTCACAGCATTCGCTGCCATGTTGACCGAGGGAGGGGGTGACCATTCTGGTAATGCTTGATTTGTCCACAGCATTCAACACCATTTGGTTGGGATGGATGATTCAATGGTTGCAGCATATTGGGGTCGGGGTCTGCTCTTAAGCTTCTCTTCTCTTTTCTCACTAACAGAATTCAAATGGTCAGTTGTGAAGGTTCCTAGGCAGGCTCGTCCCTGAGTTCAACTGTCTTTAATGTTTAATTGCTCCATTGGCTGAATTGGTGCGCTCCTTTGGGTTCAAAGTACTGTTGTACGCCGATGACACCCAAACTATTTTGTCCATTTCCAATGACCCAACCTTTGTAACTGAGATGTTCCATCACTGTATGCCCAGCATCAGTAGGTGGATGAAATACAACTTCCTTAAACTTAATGGTGACAAAACAGAGGTTTTGGTCTTTGGCATCCAGGAGTCTGTCTGGTCTAACATCTGGTAACCAATGGAATGTGGACCCCTTCCCACCCTAGTCAAATCAGCCAAAAACCTGAGTGTCATATTTGACAACCCTTGAGTTTTGATACTCAGGTCAGTTGTACAACGAGTACTTTCTTTCTCATCATTAGGATTTTGAGAAAGATTTTTCCTTATAGCCCACAGAATATGTGCCATGCAGTCATTATAGCACTCATTACCTTGCAACTGGATTACTGCAACTCCCTTTACCTCAATATCAATTCATCCTGTGTCAACAAACTTCAAGTTGTCCAGAATGCAGCTGCCCGTCTTATCCTTAATATTCCAAGGCATGTGTCGTCAGCAAAGGGATTCACTCCTTCCACTGGCTTCCGATGAAAAAAAGGATTATCTACTTTTCTGGCCTAGCATCAAAAGGGCTCTATTCAACTTAGGGCCAGATGTATCAAACATTTTTGCGATCGCAAATGGCCCAAATGCCTTTTGGTATGTAACAAGTCCACTTTGCGATTCAGTAACTTGATACCGAATGGTAAATTGGATTTGCGACTACATCTGATTAGGTATTAGGAAGGGGCGTGTCAAGGGTGTCCCTTCCTAATACCGAACTGTATCGCAAAAACAATTGCAGTTACCACCAATTTTAAATTGGTGGTAACCCATTCGCAAAGGGGAGGGGGTCCCCAAGGGAATGCATGCAAAAACGTTTTTTAAGAGCAGGCAGTGGTCCCATGGACCACTGCCTACTCTTAAAAAATGAAAAGAAAAAATTTCATTTTACATTTTTAAAAGCATCCCGTTTTCCTCTAAGGAAAACGGACTGCATTTAAAAAAAAAAAGATTGCTTTCTTGAAGAGCAATCACAGACATGGTGGTCTGCTGAGCCAAGCAGGCCACCACCCCTGAGATTGTAGCCATTCACAATGGCTCACAAATTGCAACCTACCTCATGAATATTAATTAGGTAGGTCCATTTGGAGCCCTTGCGAATCGCAGTCTGAAACTCCTGGAGTTTCATACATTCCAATAGTGATTACTTAATTGTGATGCGCAAAACATCGCAATTAGGTAATCGCTATTGTTAAGAATGATACATCTGGACCCTAATTCCTTGTTCCATTGATACTCTCCTTGTAGGCTTCTTAGATCCTCCTTTCGTAAGCAGGTGCTAGTTCCCAGATTCTGCAAGGCCAGCTGGGGAGCTCGGTCCATCTCGGTGGCTGCTGCCAAACTCTGAAATACTGCAGCTGCCCATATTTCAGAAGCTGACTCTTTTGCTGCGTTTAAAAAAACAGCTGAAAACTTGGCTTTTTACTCTTCACCTTCCTTTGTGTTGGAGCCCCATTGGTTTTCTACTTGGTACTGGGTGCTTTCTACTAGCGCATTGACGCCTTGGGGTACAGGGATAACATTATCCCTGTATTGGTGCATTTTTTTGTATTTTGTATTTTTAGTTATTGCTAGGAACTAATATCCTTTGTTGCTGTTTTTCATGGCTAATATGTGTTCTGAGGAACATGAATACAAATTAATATATTTTAGACCTGATTAGGAGAGCTGTTAGATCTTGTTTATACGAATCATACTTCGATTTTTCAGCTAATGCCTTACCAGTAATTTCCCATATGAGTCCCTTTCATAGTTCCTTGTTTATGTTTTGCAAAGTTTACTCCTATATTCCTCCTTTTTTATTTTTCGAGTAACATACCTTAAGCAGCTCACCATCTGTATCCTTAAATTTTTTCCCACTTGTGGAGAACTAGAGGACTTGTGAATGTATTACTTCTGGTAACTATGTGCTTTCTTTCCATCGTCCAGGTGACTAAATTAGAAAGGGAGAAAAATCAGGAAACCAAACGGATTAAGGAACAGGAGCAACACAAGCAGACGGTCTTGGTCACTGAGCTGAGGGCCAAACTGCATGAGGAGAAGATGAAAGAGCTTCAGGCCGTAAGGGAAAACCTCATCAAGCAACACGAGCAGGAAATGGCACGGACAGGCAAGATCAAAGAGGTGGAGATTCAGCGCCTCAAATCAGTGGTCAATGCCTTGAGGGATGGCAGTAGTGATAAAGTAAGGACTGCCCTGAGCACCGAGGCCCGCGAGGAGGCCAGGAAGCTCTTTGACTCTGAGCGCCTTAAACTCTTGCAGGAGATCACAGAACTGAAACTGGCCAAAAAGCAAGTGGATGAGTCTCTTAGCCAAATCACTCATGCAGACAAGCTCAAGGCTGGGGACTTGCGAAGTGAGCACCAATCTCACCAAGAAGCCATCAGCAAAATCAAGTGGGATTGTGAGAGGGACATCCGAAGACTGGTAAGTCCTGGCTGGTTACAGTAGTCACTATGGTTTTTTGTATTTTGTATTTTAGTTTTCTAATTGATTCTTTGCTAACAATCTAAAATGCTGATCAAGAAGTATAAACTGACTCAGAATTAGGCTGTAAAAGCCTCAATTTTTTCGGGGGCGGATGATATGTGAAACGTAACAAGTTGATTACAACAGTGACATTGAAGAACCCACATTAGTGTTCCCTAAGGGATGATGATTTAGTGTATGAATGTGTTGTCGTTGTGGAGACAAGGTGATGTGCTGCTTGATAGGAGATTAAATAGTGTTATGGGGGTGTGCAGGAGAGAAAATTATTTAAATTTCGAGGAAGGTAAAGGCAGTTTAGATTAATGGTTTGTGAAGTTGTCAAATGTTCCCCTTCTCACCTCATGAATGTTAGCAAAGCGTAGTTAAGAAAACATGGCAAAAGTAATACTTTGAAGAAAAATCGGTTCAGCAAAAGCCTAATTAGAAAAAGATTTTGCAGGAAAAATGTCCACCAAAATTACTTTGTCTGGATCTGTTTTGTGAAGTTGTCAAACTTTGCTCTTTTTCAAAGTGCAAAGTTGTGAACTTAGCACAACTTCACAAGTGTAATTTTAATGAAACAATATCCTGGTTTGAATTCTATTTTCATTTGACGTGGGTTTGAATAGTATGGAACAAAACATAAATCTAAAACCCAAGTGCAGGGAGTCTACACCCATAAATCAAAAACTTTGTTCAAGAAAAAAACTGAAAATCTGCACTGCACAGTTATGTTTCTTAATGAGAGCAGATTCATGGCATTTTTGCTGTTGCTACATGTATCCCCTGGGAAGTGATATGACTTTCCTGTGATTTTCTGCAGACATGTCCCCAATGTACATGATACAGGTACACATTATTGAAAACCAGCACCTCTCTCCCAGACGTTTGTTTTTCCTTGTTTTTCTCGACAGGGACAGTATTTTATCTGTGAATAATTCCTCCCTCAACACTCCCACAAAGTTTTAGGGGGTTTCTGTTCTCCTTCCTTTCATGAAAAGGGATCTCCTCAAGTCTTTGCATGGAGTACATCTCTGACCATTCCCAGGGTGGGCAACGGCCAGAGAAAATTGGTGAACAGCCACAAACAAATATTTTTACTGGCATTCATCTCAAGAACACATTTTTGTTGGCATTCAAAACGTTCAAGGCTGAACACATCAAATGCTCATTCTTCACCAATTAGGTGAGTTTTACTCATACGTTATATAATGCCCTCTCGGAGTAATAAGACGTTGAAGTACACAGATGTGAAAGAGCATAACCTGGCTTTGCCATTATGCCTCTTAAACGTGAGGAGAAGGGGTGGTCATTTTTATTTTGTAATGTGTGAAACAAATTGTTAAACGTAGTGTGCAGAAATATATTAGTAAAAGTACACAATGAAGTTAATGTTTCACGTGTGCCACATTTAATCCCTGTTTTCAAATATGTTTATTTTATAGTATTTCAGAAATGTTAATCTTTATAATCATTTTATGTTCGACAAGTTTAACATATAAGCATATGGAACTGAAATTATATTGGTGTTTATTTTAGTTTAGTCAGAGTGAAGGCCACATTCTTTTGGTGTGGTCTAATCTTCAACGTGACGGAAGGAGTATCCTGGGATTTGCAGCTATAGCTCTTAAGATTTCTGAATGTGGGGATGTACCAAGGTTGAGTGCTGAAGGCTTTGGAAGTCTGAAGTGTCAATTATAATTGATTTCCAACTTAAGTGTGATTTAGTTGGCGAAAGATTCAGATTCACTTTGCCCCTTGCTGAGAGCAGACCTTTTTGAGGTACAGACCTCAAACTTTCTATGTGGCTTTATGCCACTGCACCTCTCTTTGACAGAATATTCTACTGAAGTTCTGTTTTCTAACCTTTCTCAGATATTCTTTTAGTATTAGAATAGTTTATGAACTAGATTCAATGGTTAGGCAAGGGAACGTAATTTTAGAATCCAGACATCTCATACCTTTCCTGATTTTCTGCATTGTTGCTTTTGAAGTCATGGTTTTTATATTTTCCTTTTATTTAATACTGTGCAACACCTTAATTCTCCATTGGTGATTTGGTACTCTGTACTATGGTTTTGAGCCTCACTTGTGTAAATTTGACTTTGAGTCTGTAATAAAGCCCTTTAATTTGGAACGCTGATGTTTAATGTGTGACTAATGAGTTGCACTGTCAATGATTTGAATAGTCTGGAAAAGTTATCTCTCCACCTCTCGGAACAGAGAAGAAAAATTCATCAGACCCCAGGTAGAGATATAGGGCCTGTGCTGGATCAGATGGTAGCAGAGGACGGTTCTCTTTCTGATGTGGAGAGAACTGGAACAGTACTCTACAGTAATGAGTCCGCAGAGCCCAAACCCCAGTGTCCATGTCCAGAGTTGGGGAATCGGGGAAGTTGTGGAGGATCAGAAGAGAATTGTACTGGCAGTGGTGAGTGAGTTGCGGTTGCGGAGTGTAACGGTTT
The DNA here is from genome assembly GCF_031143425.1 of Pleurodeles waltl. Classification (NCBI taxonomy): domain Eukaryota; kingdom Metazoa; phylum Chordata; class Amphibia; order Caudata; family Salamandridae; genus Pleurodeles; species Pleurodeles waltl. Next base: position 670,755,688 of record NC_090446.1, read on the forward strand.
ACGTTTAGCGTGTGGTGATCGTGAAATTGGATTGTGTTTTGCGGAGAAGTTTTGCATGTTGTGTGAGTGTGGTGATTTATAGAGACGTTGAAATGGTAACCGGGTCCAATGTGGCTTAAGATACCAGGATTTTTTACTGTCTGCTGAGTGGTTGCGTTTGTCAATGGCATGGTTAAAATAGGGATTTACTTTGTGTGAGTGTGAGGCAATTGGAATAGTGGATCTTAATGCACAGAGAGAAACTGTACAGATTTAGATGTTACCCCTCAGGTTGAGGTCTCATCAGAAGTGATTTTAAACTTTCTTATGTGATTGAAACTGTTCATTCTTTGACGAAGAAGACAAAGGTTATGGTATTGTATTTTATATGATATTTTGAAGCAAGTGTGCATGCAGATTGTAAATGAGAGGAAACTGCTGTGAGGAGTGAGATCTATGTCCCAGTGTGCAGCACTAGTGTAGGTTGGTTACGGGGATACCAAGCTGCTATTGGTGAGCAACGTCATAAGGTGCTATGCTGCAATTAGTGGTTGTGTCAGAGAAAAGGATTGTGGATACAACATTAGTTTTAATCAAATTGGAATGTTGTGAAAAGTTTTGGAACATTAAATGCTTCAAAGTTATACAAGGTATGTTTAGAGGAGATTTTCATATTCCCAGTAGAAAGGGTGAAGTTGTGCCTCCGGAAGGTACTCTAGGTCATTATGCAGCGACCAATGTAGGGCCCCATACATGTGTTTGGCTTGGTCAATGGTACAAGATCACAGAAAAGGATGGTCATTTGGGATTCCCACAATATAGCAAATGTAAATTGAGAATTATTAAAAATGTGAAGAGTGTTATTTGAAATGAAGCCACCACCTGGACCCACACAGTGGTAAACAATTAATGCTTCAAAACAGGCTGCTCAAGCAAGAGAAAGAGAATAATATCAGGGCAGAGTGAAGAAAGCTTTGTATACTTATGCAGATGCTAAATAAAATGCAGAGCAGAATAGGTGGAGAACTGAAATGATAGGAGTTAGATTGTATACAGCTTTGACCACATATGCGATTGAGGGAGAAGTGGAAAATGACTCAGAAACCAAAAGAGAGGAAACAAAAAGAGCCTGATTATATGAAAATTGACAGCAATGAAGGCTCTGGAGATAGTCTTTTGGATGTGTTACTTTCCGAACGTCCACCTCCATATTATGAAGTTAGGGATGGAAGTGAAAGTCAGACTGTTGGTGGTAGTGATCTGACTACTGTTGCAACTGCTCCAACTAAGATGACCCCTAGTCCTGTGAGAGTTACTTCCACTAGGATACCCTGTGAGTTAAGAAGTGAAGGTTTGATGGAATGTGCCCCAGTTGATCTTACAGTGACTGTTGTTGATGATGTTAAAGTCCCAGTTACTATAGACCCTATGTTATGCATAAAACAGAAGGCTCAGGAGAAATACGTACGATTTGACTGTACTCAGTAATGCTGAGAGGCAGAACGGAGTTCCAAATACTTCAGACATTCAAGAGTTTGTTCCTTTAGTTCCAACACTCCTTAGCACTCTATGTGGAGCGAGTGCAGATACAACTTTGAAAATGTCAGCATGCACTTTGATAGGTATATATCAGTATATACCTGTATATAATACTTTGTATAGAAACCACCTTTGAATTTGGGAAATGAGGCTCAGGGAAGTGATTCCACACCTAAAATTCCTGAGGTGATCCATTAGTGCAAAAGAGATAGATGACTGGGTACAATTCTTTAATGGAAACACTCCATCTAAAGAGAGTACTAGTTCATAAGTGAGTCAGGGAATGCTTCCATCCACACTGAGAGAGACGATTTTAAACATGCAAAGTTGACAATAGAATTGGACTCAATGATTGCTAGAAATCTTGGTTTGGAACAGCTAGAGACTTATCAAGAAGATGGCCTCTCATTCATGTGTAGGGATAATACTAAGCGAGCCGGCCAAGTTTATGATAAATTGGCAGTATTGGCTCAAAAATGTAAGGAAGACTTAAATAAAACCAAGGCTTTGCAAAGGTTTTCAGTAAAAGGACATTGCTGATACGAGAACTCTGGGATTAATAACTCAGATTAGGGAATTAATTTGGAACATTAGGAAATGGAATGAAGTACATAAATTGGAGACCAAATGGGTGAAAAAGAAAGACGTGAAGAAACCTTCAAGTGGACAGCCACCAATTGTGGCAGAGGGAGGTGTTAAAACTTTCCCCTTGAGAGAAGTGCCTGGTGGTGGTTATGTTCATGTGCCATGGAGTCAAAGTGATCGTGCATCATTTACTAATGATTTCCCAAACTTGCAAGAGAAGCCAGTGAAATGGTATTGACAACTTGAAAGTTTTGTGAAAATTTCACAGGTGTTGTGGATTGGATTGAATACATTGGTTGTCGTTGTTCCAAGTGACTTGTGGACTAAGTGTAAAGTAGCTGTCAATGGCCTGAGACAGAACTGACTAGGAGTGTAGTAACTAAGAGCCCTTCACCACTGGTGATGAAGAAATATCAGAAGGTCATGACATTCCTGAAAGGGTAGGTGCCTCATCAAGATGTTGATTGGGTCACGATTGATAGAACATCTCAAGAAACAAAGGAGTCAATCCATGCTTACCATGAAAGGCTGTTACAACCATTCAAACTGTATAGTGGTATGGAGACTTAGAAGGCAAATGATATGGAACATTTTGTCTCGAGGTTTGTGACAGGATTGAGACTAGAGATATGTCTAATGATTCAGCAGCATTTGATCTGTTGGCAGAATAAATCCATTGATGAGATTTTGCTTTATGCAAAATATTTCCATGATGAAAATAGAGATGAAGCAGAAGAAGTTGAAGGAAAGGTTGATGCTTGCCCAAATGAAAGCAGCTCAAAGTACTAGCCAGATGCCTATTACTCCACTTGACTCCACTGACCTCCTGGTCAGCATATGCCCAGCTCCTCCTTCTGCTGCTACTGCTGCCTCTGGATTAAACTGAGAGCCTGCCTGACACTCAGTTTGAGGCCCACCTCCACTTGCAGGCTCCTGCTTGCCCCTCATCCCTGGTGGTCTAGTGCCCATCCTCAAGTAAGTATCTTCTGTCTCTCTCTGCCTCTCCTTACTCCTGCTCTTCTACCTCTTCATTTTACCTCTGTTTTTACTTTTTTTTTTTTTCTCTTTCCTTTTTGCTGTCTCTTCTCCTATATTTCTGTCTTTCTGTTCCCCATTCTGGTCCTGCCCCTCCCCTGCAAAGCACTTTTCCTGCCGTCCTGCCCCCCAGCTTACTGGACCCCCTGTCTCCCTCCCCTTCTAAATGGCGGCCGCAGCGCAGGTATGCAGCGGATGCACACATTGAGTCAACACAGAGGAACACTGCACCACAAAGGAAAACCTACACTTCCTGATCCACGCCACTCACAACTCCCCCCTCCATGGCCCCCTGGTCTACAGACCTCCCGGCCCCTACCAAGCCTTCATCAAAGCCATTGTAGACGTCGCCACCCACCCCACACCCTGGTGTCCACCGACTACCTCCTCCTGGGTGACTTGAATTTCCACCCGAGGACCTCAACAACTGAAAAAAAACTTCCTTACTCGACAATCTTGCCGCCCTCGGCCTCAGGCAACTGATACCGTTCCATGCACACTGCAAGACACACACTAGACCCCATTTTTACCTCAAGCAACCGGATCACCATCAAGACTATCTCTTTCCCACACTGGACCAACCATCACTGCCTACACTTCACCATCACCACACCCAAAAGTCACCTCCGTGTCCCCAGGGCCCCCAACAAGAAATGGAATGAAATCACTGATGACCAACTCACTACAACCGTTGCCAAATCCCCCTCAGTCGCCACCGATGCCAGCGCTGCAGCATTCAACCTCAAATCCGGTCAAGCGCATCCCAAAAAGAGCCAGCTGGTTCACCACCAAACTCCAAGAATCCAAACGCACCTGCTGGCACATAGAGAAGAAATAAAGAAACAGCAAAACCAATGAAGACCTTTCCTTCTTCAGAGCCGCCACTGCTACCCATCACCAAGGCAACAAGAATGCAGGTGTTGAACACATCAACACCTCCCCGCACAACATCAGAGAACGCTTCACGGTAATCAACAAATTCACCAATCCTCCCTCCGAAGCCCCTGAAATCCCCCGTCGCTAGACCTCTGTGACAAACCGGCCACTTTCTTCAAGATTAAGGACATCTATGACAGCTTTCTCCCGCAGAACTCACCCAGCATCAGAACCTATGACCAAGCCAGCCCCTCAGGACCCACCCATACCGTCCAAAGCTGGTCCTCTCTCACAAGAGACTGAAATCATCATGAACAGCATGCACTCTGCAGTTCCCACAGACCCTGTCCTCACCACATCTAAAACAGAGCCAGTGCATCAGTTGCCCCTGAACTGTGCAAGATGCTGACCTGCGCCATCAAAACAGTCACCTTCCCTGAAAATTGGAAACACGCCAAAGTCCGCCCCCTCCTGAAGAAACCCACAACCGACCCATCGGAGCTCAAAATTTCTGGCTTATCTCGCTGCTACTGTAATCAGCTAAAGTCCTGGAAAAAGACATAAATTCACAGCTGAGACATTTCCTCAAGGACAACAACTCTCTGTTACCTCTCAGTCTGGCTCCCACAGCAACCACACTATGGAGACAGCGCTTCTCGCAGCCACCAATGACACCCACACACTCCTCGACCGCGGTCACACCGCAGCACCCATACTCTTCAGCCTCTCAGCAGCCTTCAACACTGTCTCCCACAGAACCTTATGCACCAAACTCCACAACGTAGGAATCTGCAGAAAAGTCTTGCAATGGATTCACTCCTTCCTCTCTGTAAGAACACAGAGAGTCAGGCTCCCACCCTTCATATCCAAACCCCTCAGAGGTCAGCTACAGACTCTCTCAGGGATTCTCCCTGAGCCCAATGCTCTTCAACATCTACATGGCCCTGCTTGTCTGCGCTGATGACACACAATTCATCATATCCCTCACTGAAGACCCGGTTAAAGCTAAGGGGAACTTTTACACCGGAAAGGAAGCCGTCACCACCTGGAAGAGGGAGAGTTGCCTCAAGCTCAACTCAGACAAGACCGAGCTCATCATCTTCGTAAACTCCACTTCAGCCTAGGATGACTCCTGGTGGCCCACATCGCTCAGCACACCACTTACTCCGACTTACCACGACCGCAACCTAGGAATCACCCTTGACTTTTCCCTATCAATGACCCGAAAGGTAAACGCAGTCACCTCTTCCGGCTGGCACACCCTCTGCTAACTCCACAAAATCTTCAAATGGATCCCGGTTGACTGCTGCAAGATAATCACCCACGCCCTAGTCACAAGCAAGATCGACTACAGCAACACACTCTATGCTGGCACCACAACAAATAACATCTGGAAAATACAACTCATGTAAAATGCCGCTGCCAGAATTGTCCTGAATCTCTCCCACAGAAACACATCTCCCAAAACCTGAGGATCCTCCACTGGCTCCCAGTGGAGAAGTGAATCAACTTAAAAAAACTCACCCACACCTATAAGGCCATTCAGAACATCGTCCAGCCTACCTGAACCATTGCATGTAATTTCATAATCCGCCGGACACCTCCACTCCACCCAGCAGGTGCTAGCCACATCCCATGCAGCAGGAAAATCACCGCCGGAGGAAGCTCTTTCGCTGATCTCGCAGCTAAGAGCTGGAACAACCTGCCCACGCACCTCAGGTAAAGCCCACCGCTCACTATCTTCAGGAAGAACCTCAAGACATGGCTCTTCGAATGAGGCCCAGATCCACCACCAGCGCCTTGAAACCCTCACAGGTGAGTAGTTGCGCTTTATAAAAAAGCTGATTGATTGATTGATAGCTGTAAATAATGCTGGTTCACTGCAAGGTATATATCAACAGGCACAGAAACCAATGCAAAGTAGAGGTCTAGGACCCCCAGCATACCCAAGTACAGGAATGGATATAAATAGTCTTAGAAGATCAACTCTGCAATAAGCTGGGACATTGGAAGCGGGAATGTCATTTAAATCTGCCTAAAATGTAGGATTTGTGCCTTCTCAGAACAACAATCCTAACCAGATGCAGGATGTCCAAAGACCCAGGAGCCAAATTTTTAATGTGCCCCAAGCTCCAGTGATGCAAGACCTCCTTCCCAGATGCTACAGCAGAATGCTGTTGGATCGCGCCAAAATGTAAATCAGGGCATGAGAATGAATGTGAATGGGGTACAGGATGATGATCCATTTCAACAGCTCCATTTGTTTGACACAGGTGAAAGGAATGGCTCCAACCAGTTAGCCTGACAGTGCCTGAGAGAGGAGGAAGACTGCATACGTTATGCAGCCTTACAGGTAGACCAGGGTGGATTATTTGTAGCAGTAAAGTGGAAGGCCATTCTGTGTCATTTTGGTTAACACTGGTGCTACCTGTTCTACTCTGAGAACAATAGAAGTCCGAAACCTACCCCTCTCTGGAAAAACAGTCCATGTCTTTGGTGTGAAGAATAAACAAATGACAGCAGAAGAAACTGCCTCAGTCACAGTAAAAATAAGATCTTTTGAAGACAAGCACAAGTTTATTATATGTGACTGCAGTCCAGTGAATCTATTGGAAAGAGATTTACTGTCAAAATTAAACTGTGTCATCTAATATACCCCATCAGGAATAGAAGTTCATACCCAAGATGAAGAGGCTGACTTTAAATTGATGAACAGTGAAATACGTTGCACCTTATTGACTTTAATAGCAGTTGTTGATTTGCCTTCATATTTAAGAGTAACAGTTGAACTTGAAGTGTGGGATTTCCCAGGAAAATATACCGGACTGGTAAAAGATGTAGAACTTGTCCGGATTACTGTTAAACCAAATGCTGAATTTCCGAAAACCCCACCACATAAATTGACCCCTGAAATGATTGCTGGAATAACTCCTGTGATCAAGTCCATGATACAGCAGGGAATTCTGAATATAATGGGAAGTCCATAGATAATGGGAAGTCCTTTTAACTTTCCCATCATGGGTCTTCAGGAACCAAATAGAAAATACAGAATTGTACAGGACCTTAAGAAAATAAACAACATTGTTGTCCCTTGTTGCCCTGTGGTACCAAATCCAGCTGTAATATTGTTTTAGATTACATGTGAGGTTAAGTGGTTCACTGTCATTTGTTTGTGTCAAGGTTTCCTTTTGATACCGTTGCATGAGGATAGTCAATTCCTCTTTGCATTCTGGCTTGTAAACAGGGTTTTGGCATGGTGCCGAGTTCCACAAAGGTATACTAAGTCACCATCGATTTTCAATCAGATTTTAAAGAAATATTTAGAATCTTTGGCCATGCAGGGATGGGGAATGCCTATAGCCCGACACATATTTTTTTAGGTCAAGGGCAACAAGTTTTCATGTTTATTTTGTCCTTGGGACAAGTAGGTCCAACCCCATGCGGCATAAACCGTTTGGCTGACAGTTTACAGAGAAGAGATCTGTCTGCAGTTGAAGTAATTTGTGTTTGTATGTTAATGCTGTTCAAACTTGTATTTATGGTTAATTAATGAAAAGCCTTTATTATTAGGGTGAGCACTGTAAATAAATGTTTTGAGGTCACACTGCACTACTGACAGTAGTTCCAGTAAAAAAAAAAAGTGTACACACTGGTTTGAAAATTTAACAATATAAGGCTAGGTATAATGCTCCTAGAATGCTTTCTGATTAGATGCAAATGTTTGCAGAAGTTTGCAAGCAAGAGTGATGAGTCTCTGCTTTCAAAATAAAATGTTCAGAAAAAAATGCAAGTAGGAAAAAAACATTTCGCTACTGTGACATTTTCTTTAAAGCATCATTTAATAAAATGTGTTGATGAATGGCAGTAGTTCCAAAAAATACTCCTAATGGAAAATCAGTGTAACCATTTTTAACAAGATTATGGGAAGCATGATAATAAACAAGAAACTGGCAAAAACAAACGGTCCGACATTTGCTTTTGGTTTCATCAATGCATGTCTTGTTTTGACATGGCTTTTGTAACACTTTTTTGCTATTGGAGCTGCTAGGCCCTCACCATTGTAACAAACACTGTCAAAAAGCAAAAAAAAACACACATCACCACTAGTGTTGTAACTAAGGCCCCACAACCCCTGCGGTGAGGGGGAACCCCTGCAAGGGGCCACTCAGCACAGCACTTGCCCTGAGTGAGACTGCAGGGGTGGGCCCCCTCCATGTCCTTTGCAGGGGGACCCACTCCAGTTTCGTTATGCTGCCGATTGCCACATTAGTTCCTGGCACTGAACAAAACTACTTATGTGTCAATATGCTCCTTGTGGAGTAGCAGAATGTGATCACTCACAGTAGACCTAACCCATAGATAGATAGCGATAGAAATAGAAGTTTAATAAAAACAAAATGTCATGGCTAACGCCAGACCTTATTAGGAACACAACTCTTAAAGAACGTCATAAAAGGACACCCATAGTATAAGTCTTTGAATTAGTGGCTTTTGTCATATATGGTTTCTAGAATATGTTATAAAAAGCTGGTTATGAAATATATGTACCCATATTTATAATTATTTTCTTGGGAGAGATTTGCTATTTACTTTAGGTTTGTTTCCCTGGGCTAGCTCTCCTTATCATTCCAGGGCCCTTGCAATGTGTTTGGCCAAACTACATAACGCCAAAGGTACAAGTGGATTTTTTTTACAGGACAAGTACATTTAAGAAGCAATTGGTCCAATGGACAAGTAGATATTTTATTAAATTCCACACCCCTGGGTTATGTCATACAATTCAGTCCTAATTCAGTATATCGATGAACTCATAGTGGTGTTGAATACTAATGAAGCTAGTAAACAGGATACCATTGCATTACTGAACCACCTGGCTGAGAATGGACATAAATTATCCCCAGGAAAGTTGCAATATTGTCAAAAACAGGTCTAATACCTTGGACACCACATTGAGAAAGAAGTGAGAAAAGTGTCACAAGTGAGGATTTCAGCCATACTGAAAATGGGTCCACCAACTACACAGATAGTCAGGATGTTTTGGGGAATGATGAGCTACTGTAGACAGTGAATAGCCAACATTTCCATGGTGGCTAAGCCTTTACAGGGGCTTACGCACAAGGATGTGTCTGATCTGGTACTATGGGACAACAATTGTCTTGTCAGGTTTCTAGAGCTGAGAGAATGTTTCTGTCATGCCCCAGCTCTAGCAATGCCTGATTATAACAAATCTTTTGCACTTTTCTGCAGTGAGAGGGAGGGCTGTGCTCTCACAGTGCTGACTCAAATGAATGGAAATACCAAGAGACCTATGGCATATTTTTCCACCACATTAGATCCTGTTGCTTCAGCATTGCTTGTATGTTTGAAATCAGTAGCTGCGGTTAGCACTAGTATAGAGAGGTGTGAACATATTGTTATGGGTCACCCTTTAGCTGTGTACTTCTCTTACTCAGTTGAGCTTTTATTGACCAGAACCAGAACGCAGCACCTGACAAGTAGTCGACTTACTAAGCACAACAGATCATATTGGCCACAGAGAGTGTGACAATCAAACGTTGTGGGATTTTGACTCCTGCTACTGTGCTGTTTAGGGGGGATCAGGGCACTGATGAAGATTGTGAAGGGACCATGATTGCCTTGATGTCACTAAACTATGTACCAAACTGAGAAAAGACATACCAGAGGAACCATTACCTGAATCTACTTATGTCATTTATTTTGATGGTTCATGCTTGAGAGACAATGGTGGAAGTTTGAGAGCAGCTTATGCTGTTTGCACTTTGTGTGGAGTTGTCAAAACTTCTTGGCTTCAAGGAATATTTCCTGCCATAGCCAAATTGATTACTCTTACTAAAGCATGCTGTATCCCTGATCAAGTGAAAGTAACAATATTTACCTATAGTCAGTTCAGCTTTTGGCATCATTCATGACTTGGACAACTGTGGTCTCAGCGAGGCTTTATGACTTCATGTGGATATCCGATCTGGAATGGTGAACAAGTGAAAAAACTGCTTGACGCACTACAATTGCCTGAACAAGTTGCATTGGTCAAGTGCCCTGCACATTGTTGTGAGATAATCACGTGACTTTGGGCAATAGATATGCCAACGAGGTTGCAAGGTACTGTGCCCATAATGTCTGTACCTTTAATGGTTAATTCACAAATGAGAGACTAACCTTTTGGTGACAACAGCTGATATTTGGGATGAGATGAAAAGCTTCAAGAGGAAGTGTCTGAAGAAGAACAGCAGAGTTGGGTCATTGCAGGTTGTGTCAAAAGAGATGATGACATTTACGTTTCAATGAATGGAGGACCAGTGTTGCCAAACAGCCTGTTACCTCCTGTGGCCCGGTATTTTCATGGTCCTGCTTATATTGGTAGGGATGCTATGGTGAGACTGTTCAGACAGGCTTGGTTCAATCGCAAATTCAGATTGATTGCTAAAGCTCTGTTTCATCAGTGTGTTGTGTGTCAACAGTACAATGTTGTAAAGAGAACTGCAGTTACATTGAGTCACATGGGAAGGTCAGGAAAACCTTTTAAAAGGATACAGAATGATTTCATTGAGGTGCCTGTGTGCAACAGATTGAGGTATGTTTTGGTTATTGTGTGTACATTTTCCCATTGGGTTGAGAAGTATGCAACTAGTCAAAATGATAGTCTTACTGTAGCCAAACTGCTGTCTAGGAACTCATACCTGGCTTTGGTTTTCTGACCTCTTTGGAATCAGATTGAGGGACTCATTTCAACAGTGAGGTTCTGAAATTGTTGCGTGCTGAAATCGAGATTGGCAAATGTGTGTCCTTTCACATCTTTGAAATGATCTAAAGCTTTGCCCCTTGTGTTGATGAGTCTTTTGAGTGTACCTGATTGAAAGACTGGACTGTCCCAACACAAACTCCTGATGGGAAGGGCGATGAGATAACCAGCGATTCCTGTGAATGGACTTGTGAATAGAACAGATGATACAGTACTAGACTGTTGCAAAGGACTAGTTGATGTGGTTGATTTCTGTGTCTCATCAGGTTGGATCGACTACAGCTTCTCCACTACAGGTACAGTGCCATGACTTTAGTCCCAGCACCTAGGGCTCGGTGTTAGAAAAACGTGTCTGAACCCTCAGTGGTGTGGATCTTACTAGGTGTTCCTGGTGACCACGACTGCTGTGAAAAATGGAGATCTTCCCAATTGGATCCACACTTCCCATACTCGCAGAGTTGAGTGTCTCCTTGATACGACAGAACATGGCCCAGAGGAACCAGTAGTGCAAGAAAGACAACCAGAACAGGCCAGCCAAGATGTCAAATACCAAGCAGAGCCAGAAGTAGCACTCGATCAAGTTGAAGAGGGACTTGAGCAAGCCAAGACTGACTCTGAAGCTGAAACACCAGTCTTGTTCTGTGGCAAATGATTCAGATTCAGGATCAGACCACAGAGAAGGAACGACTGCTGGAAGAGCACAAGTGGAAGCTGGAGGCAGTTGGCCCAAAGGACAAGAACGAGGAAAAGTCTGCCTAAAGAGCATCTGCCATCAACAATTGCTCAGGAAACTTACAACTCTGATTTAAGCGAAAGTGAAGACAAAGGGCCTGATTCTAACTTTGGAGGACGGTGTTAAACCGTCCCAAAAGTGGCGGATATACCACCTACCGTATTACGAGTCCATTATATCCTATGGAACTCGTAATACGGTAGGTGGTATATCCGCCACTTTTGGGACGGTTTAACACCGTCCTCCAAAGTTAGAATCAGGCCCAAAGTGTGCTATTGAGAAAGTCCAAAAGAACTGGGGGCATATTTATACTCTGTTTGCGCCGAATGTGTATAAATCTTTTTGACGCACATTCAGCACAAACCTTGCCCCATATTTATACTATGATGCCTGAACCCGAGAACGTCAAAAATCCTCTGTGTGCGTCATTTTTTGGATGCGGGAAACCGCCTTGCATTAATGACATGCAATGTAGGCGTTCCCATCCAAAAAATGACTTTAAGGCATGTGAGCCTTATTTATACTCCCGCGTCATTTTAATGTGCAGGACGGGGCGGGCTTAAAAAACAGCGCACAGCCTGATGTGTGCCGTTTTTTAACGCCTGGGTGAGGGCAGGCGTTAAGGGACCTGTGGGCTCCCTTCCAAGGTCTCTGTCCATGGAAGCAGTCCAGAGGTGCCCTTCCCTGCCCCCATGGACACCCCCTGCCACCCTCGCCCACCCCTGGAGGATACCCATGGATGGGGGGACCCATCCCGGGTAGGTACAGGTAAGTTGGGGTAAGTATCTTTTTTTATTTTTTTAAAGTGGCATAGGGGGGCCTAATTTGGGCTCCCCTACATTCCACTATGCCCATTGGCCATGTCCAGGGGCCAGACGTCTCCTGGGCATGGCCATTGGGCAAGGGGGCATGACTGCTGTCTTTGCTAAGAGAGGAGTCATTTCAATGGGGGTTGAGCGTCAAAAAACTACGCAAGTCCGGTTTGAGCCCTGATTTTTTACTCAAACCTGACTTGTACCATTTTTGGACGCACAACCCCCATTTTCCCCTACGCAGGCGCTGCCTGGTATGAGTAATTTTTTTTTAACTTTGACCAGCCCGCAGCGCCGGCTAACGTCAATCCTTAAATAAGGCACCCACCTGGTGCGAAGGAATGGCGTCAGCCGGTGGTACCTTTTTTGACACAAACCAGCGCCAGACTTGAATCAGAAACCGAATTTTTCAACACAATTTTGTCATTTTACTGGGACATACCCCATTTTTATGATTTTTTGTGCTTTCAGCCTCTTTCCAGTCGGTGACAGAAATGGGCGTGAAACAAATGCTGGATCCCAGAAACCGAAACATTTCTGAAAAGTAGACAAAATTCTGAATTTCAGCAAGGGGTAATTTGTGTAGATCCTACGAGGGTTTCCTGCAGAAAATAACAAATGAAAAAAAAGAATAGTGAAATTGAGGTGAAAAAAACTGCAATTGTTTTCTACGTTTTACTCTGTAACTTTTTCCTGCAATGTCAGATTTCTGAAAGTAATATACTGTTACGTCTGCTGGACTCTTCTGTTTGTGGGGATATATAGGGCTTGTAGGTTCATCAAGAACTCTAGGTACCCAGAGCCAATAAATGAGCTGCACCCTGCAGTGAGTTTTCATTCTATACCTTGTATACAGCAATTCATTTGCTGAAATATAAAGAGTAAAAAATAGCTATCAATAAACCCTTTGTATTTCCAAAATGGGCACAAGATAAGGTGTTGAGAAGCAGTGGTTATTTGCACATCTCTGAATTCCGGGGTGCCCATACTAGCATGTGAATTACACGGCATTTCTCAAATAGACGTCTTTTTTACACACTCTCTTACATTGGAAGGAAAAAATGTAGAGAAAGACAAGGGGCAATAACACTTGTTTTGCTATTCTATGTTCCCCCGATAAAAATGGTACCTCACTTGCGTGGGTAGGCCTAGCGCCCGTGACAGGAAATGCCCCAAAACACAACGTGGACACATCCCATTTTTCGACAGAAAACAGAAGTGTTTTTTGTAAAGTGCCTACCTGTAGATTTTGGCCTCTAGCTCAGCCGGCACCTAGGGAAACCTACCAAACCTGTGCATTATTTAAAACTAGAGACCTAGGGGAATCCACAATGGGGTGACTTGTGGGGCTCTGACCAGGTTCTGTTACCCAGAATCCTTTGCAACCCTCAAAATTTGGCAAAAAAACCCACATTTTCCTCACATTTCGGTGACAGAAAGTTCTTGAATCTGAGAGAAGCCACAAATTTCCTTCCAACCTGCGTTCCCCCAAGTCTCTTGATAAAAATGGTACCTCACTTGTGTGGGTAGGCCTAGCGCCCACGAAAGGAAATGGCCCAAAACACAACATGGACACATCACATTTTTTCACAGAAAACAGTGCCTACCTGTGGATTTTGGCCTCTAGCTCAGCCGGCACCTGGGGAAACCTAGCAAACCAGCGTATTTTTGAAAACTAGACACCTAGGGGAATCCAAGATGGGGTGACTTGTGGGGCTCTGATCAGGTTCTGTTACCCAGAATTCTTTACAAACCCCAAAATGTGGCCAAAAAAACACATTTTCCTCTCATTTCGGTGACAGAAAGTTCTGGAATCTGAGAGGAGCCACAAATGTCCTTCCACCCAGCGTTCCCCCAAGTCTCCCGATAAAAATGGTACCTCACTTGTGTGGGTAGGCCTAGCGCCCACGAAAGGAAATGGCCCAAAACACAACCTGGACACATCACATTTTTTCACAGAAAACAGAGGTGTTTTTTGCAAAGTGCCTACCTGTGGATTTTGGCCTTTAGCTCAGCCGGCCCCGGTAGGGTGCAGAAATGGCCTAAAATAAATTTGCCCCCCAACCCCCCTGGGGAGCGACCCTTGCCTACAGGGTCGCCCCTGCGTGACATTGGCGCAAAAAAAAAAGATCCCCGGTGCCTAGTTGTTTCTCCCCCCCCCTTGGGGGCAGATTGACCTAAAATCAGCCAATTTGCCCCCAAGGTGGGGCAGAAATGGTCTAAATACAATTTGCCCCCCAGGAGAGCAACCCTTGCCTAATGGGTCGCTCCCCTTCTCTAAAAAAACAAACAAACAAAAAAAAAAAAACACAAAAAAAAAATTTGCCCTGGCGCCTGGAGGTTTCTGTCCCCCCTGGGGGCAGATCCGCCTAATAACAATAGGCCGATCTGCCCCCGGGGGGCAGAAATGGCCTCAAATAAATTTGCCCCCCAACCCTCCCCGTGGAGCGACCCTTGCCTACGGGGTGGCTCCCCTTGCGTGACATTGGCGCAAAAAAAAAATCCCCGGTGCCTAGTGGTTTCTGCCCCCATTGGGGGCAGATCCGCCTAATTAAAATAGGCTGATCTGTCCCCCGGGGGGGCAGAAATGGCCTAAATATAATTTCCCCCCTATGGGAGTGACCCTCACCTAAGGGGTCGCTCCCCACCTCTAAATGAAAACAGAAAACAAAAACAAAACAAACAAAAAACATTCCCTCGTGCCTAGAGGTTTCTGCCCCCCTGGGGGCAGATCAGCCTAATAATAGGCCGATCTGCCCATGGGTCAGAAAAGGCCTTAAAAAAAAATGCCCCCCCGGGAGCGACCCTTGCCCAAGGGGTCGCTTCCTCATGCCGCTTTAATTTTTTTAAATAAATCCCTGGTGTCTAGTGTGCGTTTCAAAAGGCGGATTGCTTTGCAATCCTGCTTTTGAAACGCTCAGAGAGACTTCAAAGGGAAGGACATTTCTTTCCTTCCCTTTGAAGCCTCTCTGGGCCTCCCCCACGTGATCAGAAGAGAAATGCAAAGCATTTCTCTTCCGATCGCGCCCTGTGACAATCAGCGCGCAATTGCGCGCTGACGTCACGGGGGGGTCGGGGGTGGAAGGAGAAGGGCTTCCCCTTCCATCCCTGCCTTAGAGGGGTGGGGGGAAACCCCACAGAGGGAGCGTTAGCGCTCCCTCTGGGCTCTGTGCCCAGGACATAATGGTTATGTCCTGGGCACAGCAGCACTGTGCCTCAGGACGTAATCATTACGTCCTGGGCACAGAAGGGGAAAACATGGAATAGGGCTAGGTAAGTCTCATAAAGATTTTATATTGTTGATAAATGAACTTTTGAACTTTCTTTTGCTGCTTGCGGTGTAAACAATGAAGAGATATTTTGCTGCCACCATACTTGCTTAATAGATCTGATTTTAATCAACTAAGAGAAATAAATGTAAATACATAGTAGGTGCATTAATGCTCATTTCCTTTGTAATGCTAATAATTTTGCTAGCAGGAGTGTTTTCCCCTACTAGTTCTATAGAAGAGGAGATATCTTCTAGTCGTTCCCCCCAAACTATTAATCCTAAAAAAATTAGTAAGTTAGATGAGAAAGCCTTACACCTAGATGCATCTAGGGAAGATTATTCTGCAAATGTATATTCCAGCTGACTATGTAGAGACTATGGAGGTGAGGGATTGCTATGTATGCACTCATTTGCCTGCTTCTGTTTCAGAAGGTATTACTTATCATCATATTCCTGTGCCTTATGGGATTTCATGTAGTCTTTTGTTGAGTTTGTTTCATGGGACAGGACATTATCAGTATTATATTTCAAACCATGATTTAGTTCTTTCAGAGCTCCCTACAACGGATCATTTGAACAGACGTCCAGCTCCCTTGGATATAAAAATAATTGGAAAATATTTTTACACTTGTTTCCACTTTAGACACAGTTTATGCACACCGGCACAATTAAATTTATATATTATCAGATGTTGAGAAGAAATTCCTGAATTTAGTTTAGGACATGTAGTGAATCCTAGTTTGTTTTAACGGGATAACAGGAGTTAGCTTAGCCGTAGGCTTGTAAACTTGTGCCCCCGTCACCCAGTGACTTTTAACCTACTTAGCTTGCTCTGTCTTAGTCCATTTAATTATTTATTTCCTTTAAGATGGCAGCCTTGTTTTTAGTTAGGCACTTGTTATGGGTTCTATTATCAGTGTCACTGCGCCAAGGCGTCAAGATCAAGCACGAAAGACAAACATACAGTAGGTATTCACACTTAGGGATTTTCCCTCTCTTTACTTTCGAGGGATTGTTGATATTAATTGCCGTCCCAAGCATGCCTGTTATCTATTGTTATGAATAACACTTATGTCAGGGGACTTTGTAGATCTGTATAAATACAATACACTTTAGATAGATAATCAGAGGGATTCCGACCAGAGGGCATCGCCACTATCGCTGATACCGATGCTGCAGTCATCTTGACGCTGACCCAGTCTTCGTGTCCCTGCGGAGTCTGAGATAGAGACCTCATTCCAAGGTAACGAGGGTTGGGGGCTCCTCTCATGGACACGGCTTTGGCAGATTAGGTTTAACAAACCCAGCTCTCCTTTTAGGTAGGAGGTTAGACCTATTCTCCTCAGGGTATTAGGGCTTATTCCATCTTATACATATACATATATTTCTTTCATATATTGCACAATGGTGGGGGTCTTTATAACAATGACTCTCTTCTTCACAATACTGTTGCTTGGTATATTCATTATCCTAGTCATTGCAGTTCATGCAACTTATCACAAATTGCAGTTATGTTGAATAAAAACTATTATAACTTCACTGCATCTGTGTTATTGCCTTTGTTTGTATGAGACATAATAAATCTGTGAGAAAAGGGTAATTTCCGTTTAACCACGACAACCCTGAGATATTGTACTTTGAGTCCATGCATAAGCAACTGCTACAAATCACCTTTTACTATTGTGTTTCTGGTGAGGTACTGCTAGTAAGCCGGTAAGGTTTGGACAACAGTTACAACAAGTTGTAGGAAGAGACTTAGGCCCTCATTCCAACCCTGGCGGTCATAGACCGCCAGGGTGGCTGTCCACGGAAGCACCGCCAACAGGCTGGCGGTGCTTCATGTGGTACAGCCGCGGTCGCCCAGCCGGGTCCGGCGGTTTCCCGCCGGATTAGCCCCGGCTGGGAGAATCCTCCATGGCGGCGCTGCAAGCAGCGCCGCCATGGGGATTCCGACCCCCTTCCCGCCAGCCTGTTTCTGGCGGTTTTCACCACCAGAAACTGGATGGCGGGAATGGGTGTCGTGGGGCCCCTGGGGGCCCCTGCACTGCCCATGCCACTGGCATGGGCAGTGCAGGGGCCCCCTAACAGGGCCCCAGCATGATTTTCACTGTCTGCTGAAAATCGCGACGGGTGCAACTGCACCCGTCGCACCCCTGTAACACCGCCGGCTCCATTCGGAGCCGGCTTCTGTGTTGCAGGGCCTTTCCCGCTGGGCCGGCGGGCGCTCCCTTGGCGAGCGCCCGCCGGCCCAGCGGGAAAGTCTGAATGGCCACCGTGGTCTTTTGACCGCGGAGCGGCCAAGTGGCGGCGTAAGTTTGGCGGGCGGTGACCACCGCCCGCCAAACTTAGAATGACCCCCTTAGTCACCTACAAACGAAAGTACTGTCATCCTGAGACCAGCAGTCTTGCTCAGAGCAAGAGTCCAAACTACGACATGGCGCCACCAACGATGGTGTTTAGGCACTAATTTACAGATACCCTGACTATCACTGTCTCACAGACGAAAGGTACCCTAAGTACCATTATACGGAGACGTCCGTGGTCTTTGGGAGAATCCTCCTCAGCTGTACAGGTAACACCTAATTAGGCTGTAGGTTGTTCGAGCTCAAACTCACAAAAGGAAAAAACTTCCCCTATTTTGGTGTTCCGTTTCTCTAAACAACTATGGCTAATACCATAGACATTCCTGCAAATGCTAGACATGCACTTACACAACATTTATTAGCGTATGGCCTTACAGAAGAGGGCGGGGATGTTACTCTGATTATAGAAGCGACTGAAGCCTACCAAACAGAAACGTTTTACTGTTGGGTTACCTTTCCTGATGCTGACCAACGAACGCACACATTTCACACTTATGACATTGTGAACGTACCCGTAAGATACGAAGCATACCAGTATCATGAAATATCGCTTACATATCAAGAGCATCAGAACTGGTTTGAAGGCGCCCTACCGCATGTACTACGAAGGGTGAGGCTAGGTCCTTTAAGTAATGAAGGGCCTACATGGCCCATGTTTGCCACATATACACCTCACCCAGGCATACAGACTATGCCGATCGCAGATTTACGAATATTGTATAATGAATTAGTGGCATTATATCGACGATTGGTTCAGTTCGTAATGCGAACATTGAACACTACACCAGCGCGTCCAGCACCACCAGTAGCTGGTGGATATCAATTGGCTACTGGGATTAATCCACAAACAGTGCATACTATTATGGGTAAAGTGCTCACGGAACGGGAAAAAATACCGTTCTGGATTGCTCAGAAAACAAATCAGCTGGAAGCTGTGTTCCCCCATACGGGGCCACAGGAGAAACATAGATTGCTCACTATGTGCTTGCCGTTTGGGATGGTTCCCTCGGTGGATGAATGTGCCACTTGGGGTACAGTCTTCGCTGCTGTCTATACTACCACACATGGTACCCCTACACTTGCCAATTTACCGGAAGTGTTAAAACAAATACAAAATGAGCATGGGGCTGCACCGGCCCTGGATCTGGGGATGAAATTGATGCGTAACTTTGACGTCGTCTCCTCGATAATACTAAGTAATATTAAAGGGGAAGCGGTGGCACTGGCAATACGCCAGCGTCTCCGGGAAACTCCAAATATGGAACAAGAGAGACAGCTACCGAAAATAATCTCCAATACCTATACTAGTATAGGACGGGATGGTTTGGGAGCCAAAACTAAAAAATTGGACATACTGAGTACCGCCCATAAGGAAGGTACAAAGCAGGCACAAGAGGGCTCTAAAAAGCGCTGGGACAAACAAAAAGATTTCAAAGACAGGAGAAATAAAAGAGCTGATTCTCCACATCCGGAGTACTCTGAAAGGAGGTATAATCTCAGGAATAGGGATAACATTAGAAGTCCAGACAGATATACTGATTCACATCCTTCTCGTTCCTTTCAGGACGCACCTGATAAACGTAGCGAGAGAGGGGGCCGTCAAGATCGACGTCCGGAATACGTGAAAGAAAAGAAAGACTCGCCACAGTCTACCATTAAAAAAGAAGAAAAGACTCCTCAGCAAAAGCCACAATTTAAAAAGAAGATAGTGGCAGCACTGACCGTTAAAAATGCCAATAGTATTGAGAACACTATTGAGGAACAAGAGGTGGGCAGTGACTCTGTTGGACAGCGCGGCAGAGGTCACGATATGTCGCCAGAGTCTGAAAGATCATCTGGATGCGACAGCAACTAGCGATTACATCGCGGTTGAGACGGCGGATGGCCGCGTTCTCCCACCCCATCGGGTTGATGATTTAACAATTCAGATAGAGGGAGACCTGGAACGCATTATTAGTGTAATATTTTGGGATGAACTTACTAGTGATATCCTGTTGGCCGAGAGAGACTGGCCACCTGAACATGTCCGCAAGCTCCCACATGGGGAAGATGTCATTTTGCCTTCTTTCTCCGATCTTGTTCCGGAGGCAGACAAAAAATCCTATGCTGCTCAATGGGCTTTAGCGCAGACACCTGCATTATACCGTAATCATGTAGGTTGGGACAAGGACTCTCCTTGTCAGGTTATTCCCATTAGGTCTACACTGCACTCGCAGCCACAATACCCTGTTAAACATGAAGCGAAATCTCCGGTGACGGAGATACTGTCACAACTTGAATACCAGGGAGTAATTGAGCCCTGTACATCGGCAATGAATAATCCGTTATTTCACGTTCCAAAACCTGATCATTCATATAGAATAGTGGTTGATTATAGACACTTAAATAGTCATACATGCACATATGCTGTACAAAATTCACACAGCACAGCGCTGATCAACAATATAGTGCGTAAAAAATATAAAACTACATTGAATATATCTAATGGGTTTTTCTGCCAGAATTTAGCACATGAAAGTAGGGACCTAAGTGCATTTTCCTTTGGCTCTCAGAAACGCTTTTGTCGTTTACCCAAGGCTATAAAAACAGCCCAGGACTGTTTTCGGCCCGTGTAACATCAATCTTGCACGAGCTTGATTCCGATGCATTATCCTATGTGGAAGATATCTATCTCACTGATGACGCCCTCGACATTCATCTTGCGAGGGTCGATCGGATAATTTTGGGATTTGCAGCCTTCGGTTATAAATTTAATTTTAAGAAAAGCAAGATAACCTTTCGTTGTGTATTGTTCCTAGGATATGAGCTATCAAACGTGGGGAAGAGCCTGGCCCCGCACTTCCTAGAAAAGTGTGCTCAGCTACAGCCTCCGAACACGCTTAAGAAATTACAGTCATTACTAGGTTTCTTTAATTTTGGCAGAACATACATTCCAGATTATGCTGAACGCATCAAGCCACTTTATGACTTAATTAAGCCCAACTTTTCTAGCAGGCGATGGACGATTGAACACACACACATCCTTAGGGACATACAACGGGACATGCTGGAAGCTAGACACTTATACACATGTGACAATAAAACAAATTTGGTCATCAGAATAATAGCTGGTGCCCTTGGATTTACCTATGTCACCTTTAATGAGGGTGACACGGTGCCGATAGCATACAAATCACATTTGTACTCCAATGCTGAGAAACGTTTTGCTCCTACTGAAAAAATTCTGACAGCAGTTCAGATGGCCGTCATAAAGGAGAGGCCACTTGCCCAGGGGAAACGCATTATTGTTGTCTCCCCGGTGCCGGCCTTAGAGGCTGTCACTAAAGCGAGCGTTCCAAATGCTAAGGCATTACAATCCCGCTGGATTCAATGGGCAACATCTCTGACCGCCACTGATGTTGATTATGTGTTTGACCCAAGACTTCAGACACAAGAATTTCTCCAGTATGAACAGGAGTACCCCGCTCCTCTACATATTTTGCCAATAGACAGTTATGATACCATCATTTATACTGACGGATCGGCACAACCGGCTGTGGGTATTAAACATCAATACTCGGCAGCTTGCGCAGCAGTGTACGGGGTAATGGAAGACGGAGTTTTCCATCCTCACAATACCTACAGTCAGACCTTAGGGGACTGCACAGCCCATTTGGCCGAGCTTAAGGCTCTTCTTCTAGCGCTCGAACATTCTGAGCCAGGAACACAGACTTTGATCGTCTGTGATTCATATTACTGCGTCCAGTCATACAATGAATATCTCAATCATTGGAAACTGAACGGGTTTAGGGATTCTAAAGGGAACACCATTAAACACAAAATGTTGTGGGGAAGAGTGGCTGATCTTAAAGATAAGCTTCCATGTGTCCATGTAGTTCATACATTAGGGCACCAACGTGTAGCAATACACGTTGCTGGCAATACATTGGCTGATGAAGCAGCCAAAGCATCAGTAGCTACGGCTTCTCTGGCTGCAGTGACTCGTTCTCGGACGAGGTTGGATAATGAAATACTGATTGCCGTTAAAGCTTCGGCTGCAGGCAAGACCCTTCCGAAAGGATACCCTACGAACTATAATTATCATATCAGTGCACAGAATGTTGCTTTTGCAACGATTCCTGAGGTAGGTGATCGAGTGATCCCCAATGAAGACCAAAGATTAGAGCTGATTACAGCTGCACATGAGGGTGTCGCTTCTGCACATGCTGGTATACAGGCCACTATCACAATTCTACAACAACGATACTGGTGGCCTGGTCTATGCAGACGAACTAAACACTATGTCCTTTGCTGTGACATTTGTCAGCAGATTAAGGGCTCAAATATCAAACGCCCTCCGCAGAAATCTCTCTTAGTGTCAGACAAGCCACTCCATTGTGTGTACCTGGACCATAGTGGTCCCTTGCAGCCTGATGGTGTATATAAATACATTTTAGTGGCTGTAGATTCCTGTTCCAGATTCCTGTGGGTATGGCCACAGCGGTCGGCTGACGCCCGGACTGTTATAAAAGATTTGCTGATCTTTATCGGTACATATGCGGTTGCAGCATTCCATTAGGACCAGGGCCCTGCATTTGCCTCTAAAGCTTTCAGGGACACCATGAGAACGATGGGTGTTGAACTCCATTACTCCTCACCATACCATCCCGAGGGAAATTCGGTCGTGGAGAGGCGGAATCGTGATCTAAAGCAGTCCTTAACAGCTCGAGTATTAGGTTCAGGCCGCAGTTGGTTACATCACCTATATGGGGTCCAGAGAGCACTGAATAATCTGCCAAGACGGTCCTTGGGGGGAAAGTCTCCATATGAGGTTCTCTTTGGGACACCTATGTATGTCACCGATCTTGATGCCCCTGGTATGGTGGCAGCAGAAACACCATTTGACATAAAAGAACGTCTAGCTGTTTTACAGGAGCTTCAACAATTCCGTGATGATAAATCATCTGCAACTGCTGCCACCTTGGGAATAAGGGAATTGGCGAAAACTTCGACTGGCTGGATTCCTAACGTTGGGGATCTGGTTCGTGAGAAGATCACTGTGAAAAAAGAGTTTGGTCCCTCATACAGAGCACCTGTACCGGTCTTGGGGATAAAAGGCACAAGGACTGTCATCCTTCCACCATTGTCTGGTTCCAAATCAAACAGATTCATCTCCATTGATGACATCAAATTACACCATGTGGCCGATTCTTCACAGTAGACCAGGAGGTCCCTTGGGTAGTTCCCGATCCCCTCTCACTACCCAACAGGACATCCATCTACATAGTAGGATGAATATTACTACTACTGACTATGCAACTATGTCAACTGCTGTTCCGGACACTTCCTCGACCATGGGGAGGGCGGAAAATTAACTTTTGTTGGTTCCAGTAACAACTTCGGAGAACACCCCGCTTCAGGATTTGGCTGTATTTTACACGAACACTTCCACGGCTAATAACGTTGTCTATCAAGAACTTCCACGAGCAGTGGATGAGAATTCGACGGGTCCTGTGTTTGCAGAGAATTCCTCTGGCTATTTTGTAGACATTGATGATTTTTCTTCAGATTCATCCTCAACTGAGACTGACAAACTTTCGAGAAGTAGCAAGTTCTATCAATGGCTTAAGAAGAACTATTTGATATATCCATGGAACTATCTATGGTTCTGTTTGACATTCATAGCGTTATTTTTATCGATTGGTTTTGTGACTGTTTTCTTTTTACTAATTAATGGTCACTATATCGCTGATCGCTCCTCTGTGGAGCCTGTTGATGAAATTTTAACACCACATCATTCATCACATAAGGTCCGACGTGATTTGTCCCCTGTCAGTATTACAGCTATTACGATTCCTGATGGGATTGTATGGGACAAAGTTCCGTTTGATATATACGGGCCTACAGAGATAATTCAAATACCATACGTGTTCAAAATTTCAATGTCTGATGTTATTACACCTAATGTTGTCTCTGATGATTGGGATGTCCAAACAGTTGATTTAATGCTAACTGAAATGAAGGACTACTCCGCTTTTGGAAGTGATGATGTATATGATTATACAATGAATTATGGGGAAAAGTTCTGCTATAACAACTGGGGACATCACTACCTGCACCGTGCAACTAGATATAGGCCTCTCTTTAACTACACACAATGGGAACACTGTTCAACACCACAGGTGGGGAGTCCAAAGTATTACAGTGACAAATTCACATACTTTTCTGGGCATGATACAAAGAAAGCCAAATCATATTATTTTAAATTACCTTCAGCGCAATTTAGAAAACTTTTGCTAACAGATACGAAACTGATTTATTCAGATCCCTTTGTTTCCCGGCTCTCGATTGAGGGTTACGAATATTGGAAAAACACTATCGATTTGAAGAGTGTATGGGGAACACAAGATTGGCAAATACAGGGTAGGGAGGCTTTGTTTCGAGCTTGCTTGATTCCTGTGCAAATTATTTTTTTAAATGACACTGTTGAGCAGACATCATGTCTGGGGTTAGCAAAAATTAAAGATCTCAACACGCCCAGTATCCCTACTCCGACAAAATTTAGAGATTGGCAACACTTTCTTAATGTTTCAGAGGACAGGCTAGATGGAATGGTTAAGGCTGGTGCTTATAATTCTTCACTTTCCCGTCCCGACGGATGGTTGGTATGGCCCACCGACACTGATGAGTGTCAAAGGCGTTTTTTGAACTCTTCAGGGGGTTTTTCCATTCATAGGCCAGACCCTCGCTTTCTATCAGGTCAACATACAGCAATGGGTGCAGACAAACAATTTAACAGCGGTTAAACAACACCTGAACACTCTTTCTGACAGTATAGACTTACAGGATTTCCTATTAGGTCCTAGGAAACAACGCTCGAAACGTTTTTTATATGCTATGTATAATGAAATTTGGAAACTTTCTCAAATTGAGGCTGCTGCACGTTTAAGGCAACTTGATTAGGAGAATTTGGAAAAAACATTGGCTGTTGTCGACAATGGCATGAACACGCTGTCCATCAGGATTTATTCACTGTCAAATATAGTGTCATCTGCTATTGATATCACTCAGACTGATTTGTCCCGGTTATATCATGGGCAAACACAGCTACGTTCCATCATGCAGCTGGGATGGGCATTGCAGACACTGAGAAGTGGCCACATTCCATGGAAATACATTAATGGGAGTGAACTATTCGCTGCTTTTAATTTTTCCAGGGAACAAGAGACAATGGCTAAAAGGGAGGCTCGTTTCACCTTGCTTCAAGTAGAGAAGTTAGATAAGTTGCCCTTCACGGTAGCAGAGAGTCCTTCAACTATCTGGCTCTTACACGGCATTATTAATTTACCGTTTTCGACCTTTCGTTTCTCGAGCTGCCTGAAACATCTTGCAGTGGGACGATATGAACGGCTAGGAGATAGCTTTTTTAGGAAGAGTGGGAGTTGCCCTTTGAGTATCGATGTTTGAACGGTGAACAGGAGGTCTTTCTTAGCGGAAGTGAATGTGAGACTGCTGTTCGTCATTCCATGATATGCAAACAGGTGTCTCTTCACGGTCTTTGTAATGCGGGGTTGCAAATTTGGCATGTTTTCTAAAGGGTACTCCCGTCCCCTTGATTCGTTCAGTGTTTCATGTACTTTCTAATGGGAGTTATGTTCTACTGAACGATGACAGCTGTTGCGGCTTGCGACATGGAATTGCCTACGCAATCTCAGTCACGAAGGTCGTTACGTGTTGTGGCCATGTTTTGTTTCCCCCCACACGAGAGATACAAGTATCTGAAATGTGGCCCCACATTGATACTATTAATGTGAACTATGACAAGTTGAGTAGACTAAAGGCGCTATTGTTTCAGAAACAGGTCGCCTTGACATCCGCAAAAGAGACGTATGCTCTCCAGATTGTGAGATCATCAGCTGAGATACAATCCCTTTTAAATACCGATTTCCCCAAACACTTTGGAGAGTTGGTATCCAGAATATTCAATGCTTCAAGCACAACTGGGATTGTTAATTTCTTTAAGGCTGTCGGGTCTGGTTTCATGTCCATCTTCCAGACTGTCTTCGGAGTCATCCCATCAGCCATCCATTCTCTCTTTTCCAGTGTGTTTGGTCCTTTCCAATTATTTTGGCTTTAATTGGCGGACTGCTACTGCTATTTTTTCTGATTCGCGGTGGTTGTTTTTTTCCAGCAACACAGAGCAATGGAGCCGCTCCCGTCAACCCCGCTGTGCCATGAACGCATGGTTCGGATCTTCAGTACACCTTTGCTGGTGGAACTGGAGTTTGACTGGTCATTGTCATTCCAGCCTCTACTCTGGTGTGTACAACCGGTATTCCGCTGCATATGGTGTCTCTTTGAACATCTGCCTATGGTCTGTCTTGCTGTTGCACCAACATCTCCTGTGGACCACGAACTGCTGATGTCCCCGATGAGGGTTCATACACGGTCATGCCCCTTGAGACTGAGGTTGCTCCGCGAGGCCACATATGAGCCTTCTGTTATAAGATCTAACATGGATGAGGACGCTGCAGCGAGTGTCGATACACTGATGAATGTGGCTCACTTATGCTCTGTGGATCCGTTTGTCCTTCCAGCTCTTGATTTCACTTCAGACGATGTTGACTCGTTTTTAAGATCCTTGAATGGTGACTTCGATGACATTCTTCAAGATCCTGCATATAACACATGATTTGATGAATTTGCTTACCAGTTCCCGGTTCTAAAATAAGCGATTATACTAAAAGTTTGCTATACTTGTCATGGTTGATATTAACATTTCTGTATCTTTTGTAAACAAATTTTAACACACAGCAATTATTTTGTCATTAAGTACATTTTTTAGCTCGAGTTTTTGTTTTTGTTTTTGGGCTTTTAGTTCAGTAGCAGCTTTTTTAGCGTTTGGGTTGCTTTACCTTCATCATACCTGTTACGGCAATGGGGAGGGTGTAGTGAATCCTAGTTTGTTTTAACGGGATAACAGGAATTAGCTTAGCCGTAGGCTTGTAAACTTGTGCCTCCGTCACCCAGTGACTTTTAACCTACTTAGCTTACTCTTTCTTAGTCCATTTAATTATTTATTTCCTTTAAGATGGCGGACTTGTTTATAGTTAGGCCACTTGATATGGGTTCTATTATCAGTGTCACTGCGCCAAGGCGTCAAGATCAAGCACGAAAGACAAACATACAGTAGGTATTCACACTTAGGGATTTTCCCTCTCTATACTTTCGAGGGATTGTTGATATTAATTGCCGTCCCAAGCATGCCTGTTATCTATTGTTATGAATAACACTTATGTCAGGGGACCTTGTAGATCTGTATAAATACAACACACTTTAGATAGATAATCAGAGGGATTTCGACCAGAGGGCATCGCCACCATCGCTGATACCGATGCTGCAGTCATCTCGACGCTGACCCAGTCTTCGTGTCCCTGCGGAGTCTGATTTAGAGACCTCATTCCAAGGTAACAAGGGTTGGGGGCTCCTCTCATGGACACGGCTTTGGCAGATTAGGTTTAGCGAACCCAGCTCTCCTTTTAGGTAGGAGGTTAGACCTATTCTCCTTAGGGTATTAGGGCTTATTCCATCTTATACATATACATATATTTCTTTCATATATTGCACAATGGTGGGGGTCTTTATAACAATGACTCTCTTCTTCACAATACTGTTGCTTGGTATATTCATTATCCTAATTATTGCAGTTCATGCAACTTATCACAAATTGCAGTTATGTTGAATAAAAACTATTATAACTTCACTGCATCTGTGTTATTGCCTTTGTTTGTATGAGACATAATAAATCTGTGAGAAAAGGGTAATTTCCGTTTAACCACGACAACCCTGAGATATTGTACTTTGAGTCCATGCGTAAGCGACTGCTACAAATCACCTTTTACTATTGTGTTTCTGGTGAGGTGCTGCTAGTAAGCCGGTAAGGTTTGGACAACAGTTACAACTAGTTGTAGGAAGAGACTTAGGCCCTCATTCCAACCCTGGCGTTCATAGACCGTCAGGGTGGCTGTCCACGGAAGCACCGCTGGCGGTGCTTCATGTGGTATTCCGACCGCAGCTGTAAAGCCGCGGTCGCCCAGCCGGGTCCGGCGGTTTCCTGCCGGATTAGCCCCGGCTGGGAGAATCCTCCATGGCGGCGCTGCAAGCAGCGCCGCCATGGGGATTCCGACCCCCTTCCCACCAGCCTGTTTCTGGCGGTTTTCACCGCCAGAAACAGGATGGCGGGAATGGGTGTCGTGGGGCCCCTGGGGGGCACCTGCACTGCCCAAGCCACTGGATATTGTACTTTGAGTCCATGCGTAAGCGACTGCTACAAATCACCTTTTACTATTGTGTTTCTGGTGAGGTACTGCTAGTAAGCCGGTAAGGTTTGGACAACAGTTACAACTAGTTGTAGGAAGAGACTTAGGCCCTCATTCGGACCTTGGCGGGCGGCGGAGGCCGCCCGCCAAAGTCCCGCCGTCAAAATACCGTACCGCGGTCGCAAGACCGCGGCGGGTATTTTGACTTTTCCCCTGGGCTGGCGGGCGGCCGCCGAAAGGCCGCCCGCCAGCCCAGGGGAAAACGACCTTCCCACCATGAAGCCGGCTCGTAATCGAGCCGGCGGAGTGGGAAGGTGCGACGGGTGCTACTGTACCCGTCGCGTATTTCACTGTCTGCTATGCAGACAGTGAAATACTAGCGGGGCCCTCTTACGGGGGCCCCTGCAGTGCCCATGCCATTGGCATGGGCACTGCAGGGGCCCCCAGGGGCCCCGCGACACCCCCTACCGCCATCCTGTTCCTGGCGGGCGAACCGCCAGGAACAGGATGGCGGTAGGGGGTGTCAGAATCCCCCATGGCGGCGCAGCGAGCTGCGCCGCCATGGGGGATTCAAATGGGCAACGGAAAACCGGCGGGAGACCGCCGGTTTTCCATTTCTGACCGCGGCCAAAGCGCCGCGGTCAGAATGCCCAAGGGAGCACCGCCGGCCTGTCGCCGGTGCTCCCGCCCCCGTTGGCCCTGGCGGTGCAACACCGCCAGGGTCATAATGAGGGCCTTAGTCACCTACAAACAAAAGTACTGTCATCCTGAGACCAGCAGTCTTGCTCAGAGCAAGAGTCCAAACTACGACAGACAGAAGAAGAGGGTTGGAAGCCAGCTCATAGTTCTGGAGTCAGAATAAGTGGACAAAGTGAGCTGGAAACTTAGCTGCCTTAGCTCTAGACTGGGAACACAAAGGAAGATTGTGCATTTGGAAGGAAAGATCGGAGACCGATAATATGTTTGTGGGAAAGAGTGAATGTGAACACACATTTGAAGTTCAAGGGAACTATAAGTTGTATTTAGATGGAAAGGACGCTGTTATCCCTGGAGTTTCTTTTGTTTGTGGAAAACATGCTTATTTTGGATTGCCAAAAGGATGGCATGGTATATTTCATTTGGGGATTGTTCTCCCAATATTTATCATGTAGAACATTTTGACGATTCTGTTTGGCCTCAAGGTTCTAGATCTAAGTGAGATGTGAATGCAGGCGAAGTGGAAGGAGACATCTTTGGCACTCTAATCCTGTCTGTGGGAGTGATTTTGAGTTTTTTGAAGATGAGAAGATTGTCTACCATAGTGGATAAACTAGCCACTAGTACTGCTGGAGCGTTACTGGTCATGAATTCATAAATGACAGAGAACAGATCAATGGTTTTACAAATCGACGTGCGTTAGGCATGTTGCTCGCAAATGATGGCAGAATCTAAGGTCCAACAATGTTGTACTTTCATTCTGGATAAAAGTAAGGACTTGCAGAAGTATGTCTGGAATATTTAAGGGTTGACAAAGGATTTGAAAGATGTGGAAGGGACTGGTGCATGGGAAGCGATTGGCCATTTATTTTCTGCTATAGGTAAATGGTTTGGAAATTTGGGAAGTAAAATTGTGTTGAGATTATTATTGATTATTTCCATAGTAGGAATAGTTCTGTTAGTTGGATACAAAATGTTCTCAGGAATGAGGATTGGGCAGGGTAGAAAGAGAGCAGAGGTTGAGTTTGAAGATAGTCAGTGTAAATATTACAATGACATGAAATGTTTGGAAGAATCCAAATGAAAGTTGCTCAAAACAACTAGGTTTTAGTGAGTCTCATTGAAGAATGAAGTGGGGTTGTGATGGAATTACAAACAAAGAGCATAATGTGGATGTGCCATTATGCCATTTAAAACGTGATAATAATGGGTAGTTTATTTTTCTTTTATAATGTGTGAAACCAGCTGTTAAACATAATGCACTTAAGTATATTAGTAAAAGTTCACTTTGAAGTTAATGCTTTATGAACATTCAATCCTTATTTGCAAGTATTTCTATGTTATAGTATTTCAGAAATTTTATTTTTTATAATCATTTTATATTCAACAAGTTTAGCTTTAAAAGCATATTGAACTGAAAGTATATTCATGTCCATTTTAGGTTGGTCGAAGTGAAGGCCACATTCTTTTTGTATGTTTTAAACTTCAACGTGAAAGCTTGTTTTTCCAAAACTGCAGGTGCCAAAGCTAAAAATGAGCTTGTTGTGCATGAAAGAGAAGAGAGTCTGAGAGAAGTGCTACAGGACAGAAGCAGTATCCTGGCATTGGCAGCTGTAGGTTTTAAGATTCCTGAATGCGAGTTTGTACCAAGGTTGAGTGCTGAAGGCTTTGGAAGACTGCACTGTCAATTATAATTGATTTGCAGTTTTGTTTTTCAAATGAGAGTTTTGGTTAGGATGTCATCACACCTAGTTGGGGAGATATTCAGATTCCCTTTGCCCCTTGCTCAGAACAAACCTTGTTGAGGTACATACCTCATACTTTCTGTGTGGCTTTATGCAACAGCACCTTTCTTGATCAATATCTTCTACTGAAGTTCTGTTTGCTAACCTTTATCAGATAATATTTTAGTGTTGGAATAGTTCAGGAGTTATATTCAATGGTTAGACGAGAGAACTCAATTTTAGAATCCAGACATCACATACTTTTCCTGATTTTCTGCATTGTTGCTATTGAAGTCTTGGTCTTTTATATATTTGTAGGAAAGTCCTCCTTTTTTGCCTGATAACCCCCACTCTTTTTGGATAGGTACTGGTGGTTACTGACTCTTGGCTGTGCCCTGGGTACTGCTAACCAGTCCCAGGGCCTGTGCTCTGTGTAAAATGGATATGCAAATTAGGCTAATTATAATTGGCTAAGTTAACCTACCTATAAGTCCCTAGTATATGGTAGGGCATGTAGGTTTAGGGACCACAGCATAGGTGGTGCACACCTAGGTTCACTGCTGAGGTGCCCAGTGTCATTTTAAAAGCAAGCCTGCCTTGCTGGCTGCTTTTAAATTAAAGTTATATGCAAATTCGACTTTGGAATTAAAGGTACTTCCAAGGTCTTAAACTACCTTATTTTTACATATAAGTCACCCCTAAGGTGTGCCCTATGTGCCCCTAGGGCTGGGTGCCATGTAACTATAAGCAGGGACTTTATAAAAAGAGATTTATATGCCCTGGTGAGGTAAAAACAGCCAAATTTGTTTTTCCCTCATTGAAGTAAATGGCCTTCATAGGCTAGAATGGGCAGACTTTATTTTAAATTTTAAAGTCTCCTTAAATGTTACATACCAAGAATTTGGTATCAAATTAATTGTTGTAATAAATCCCACAACTTCCAGTTGTTGGATTTAATATAACTTGTTCAGGTAAAAAGTTTAGACTTTACCTAAAAAGTTGCCAATTTCAGCTCTGCATTGTTTTTGCTGCTGTGCTCTGATTGGCCAGCCTGCAGCAGCTTCTGCCAGGCTATTTTGATGAGGTGTGAAGTGGCCTGGCTTCACACAAAGGAATGTGCTTGGGGGAGAGAATCTCCCCTCAGCAGATGGTGAGGCAGGAAGGGGGAGGGCTGCCAAACTGGTCTTCAAAGGCAGAGAAGGACATCTGGAGCACCCAGCAACACCCCCACATCCTGCAACCCCAGACAGCTAGGTGCCCCCTTGATTAGATTAGGAGAGGGCAGGAGAGGGGTGTGTTTATGATTTTTAGCCACACCAGTGGGTGGGCTCAGCCAGATGTAACCTCCAAAAATCAGATTCAGCCATGTTGGATTTTTAGAGACTGTTGCCTTTTGGGATGGATTTTTGCCACACTTCCCAGGAAGTGGTCATCACAGGGGGACGACCCTGTACCTGATTGGAGAACCAGGGCCCCCCTGCTTTTCACCCAGGAGCAAGAATAAAACTGGCAGACCTGCCCCCACACCTCAGATCCCCGCCAACTTTCAAGAAGAAGGAACTTAAGGAGAAGAAGGACTGCCCTGCTGGACCCCTGGCCTGCACCTGGACCCTGCACTCAGAAGGACTGCACCAGCTGCACACTTGGGCTTCACCACAAGAAGGACTTTGCCTGGCTTCAACTGGTTGAAGGAGGGACTTCCTGTTTGCTACAGGTGAAAAATTGCTATCCAGAGTCCCCTGCACCAACTCCTAAAAAAGAGACCAGTTGACCACTGCCCAGTGACCAAAAAGGAGTTTGCGCCAGGTGCATTCTGGGAGTTGAAGTCCGCACCCCCCAAGGACCATCACAGAACTTCTGGACCCTTGGGGTGAGCTGTGGACCCCAAAAGA
This sequence comes from Pleurodeles waltl, assembly GCF_031143425.1. Lineage (NCBI taxonomy): Eukaryota > Metazoa > Chordata > Amphibia > Caudata > Salamandridae > Pleurodeles > Pleurodeles waltl. The sequence continues at coordinate 670,788,251 of NC_090446.1, forward strand.
ACCTTAAAAGAACATCTGGGTGAAGCCCCAGAAGTTTGGAGAAGATTTGACACATTTTGTTAAAAAGCTCCAGAGAGGGACCGACCCGCCGCGGAAATTCTAGCCGGCTTGCCTCAACCGCGACCCGGCCTGACTTCGTGGTTCGTCCCGGTAAAGAAAAACATCCGAAAAAGAGACTAATACCGAACGTAAAAAGTTGACCGGGACCTCCCAGCCATCGTATCCGAGAAGGGCTCCACGGACGTCGGATCAAGATCCAGGTTTACCCCGGTCGAAGGATTTTCATCTCGAAAAAACAACTAGGTCCGCAGGTAGAAATCACCACCGAGGAAACCCACATCGCGTATCCGGACAAGGGCTCCAGGAGGTCGGATTCAACTGGCAGGTTCGTCCCGGTGAAGAAAAAACTTCAAAATAAAGACTAAGGGGGTTATTCTAACTTTGGAGGAGGTGTTAATCCGTCCCAAAAGTGACGGAAAAGTGACGGATTTACCACCAGCCGTATTACGAGTCCATTATATCCTATGGAACTCGTAATACGGCTGGTGGTATATCCGTCACTTTACCGTCACTTTTGGGACGGATTAACACTCCTCCAAAGTTAGAATAACCCCCTAAGTCAGAAGGTAACTTTTCAACCGAGGCCTCCCGCGACTTGTAGCCGAGCAGGGCTCCATCGCGGTCAGCCTGAAACTTTGACTTTGTCCCGGTCCTGGTGCAACCAGATGACCCGATTGGCGCTTTTTGTTTCTAAGCGCTAGAAAAATAATAATACTTTAAAAATTCATATCTCCGGTTCCCCTGAACCGATTTTAATCGTTTTTGTGTCATTTTAAAGATAAAAATATAAACTATTATTATAAATTGGTTTTGGATTTTTAAACTGTTTCCTGTGTTTTATTTAATTACTGTTTTGTGATATTTGAATGCTTTACACACTGTCTCCTAAGTTAAGCCTTGACGCTCGTTGCCAAGCTACCAAGGGTTGAGCTGGGATTAATTTACTGAGACCTAACTGTACCTAGGTGGAGTTTAGTGGCTTGTTGCTAGGTGTAGGTACCTACCTGCCCTTACCAATAACCCATTTTCCAACATTTTTGGTGGCAGCGGTGGGATCCTGTACTTGTGTTCAGTATCACGTTACAGTCTAAGTAAAACAAATTAAAAATCCTTTAAATTGTCTTAGTGCAAAACATTTTATTTTTTAATTTTAAATTTTTAATTTTTTAATTTTTTTTTATTAATTATTAATTTGGATTAATTTCAATTATTGAATTTTTGTAATTTTTCTAAATTCTTGTTTCCAATTTTTGCAAAAAGTTTTTGTTGACACAAAACTAGGGAACCATGGAGCTTGATCTGGCTAGCCTACCCACACTGACAGTAGTCCAGCTTAGGGGGTTGTGTATTGAAAGAGGGTTGCCTGCAACCACAGAACTCAGGAAGCAAATCCTGATTAAATCCCTGACAGCATGGGCTGAGGCCCAAGAGGTAGAGACAGAGGAAGCTCCAGAGGAGGAAGAAAAAGGGGAAGATGCTAACTCTAACCACTCAGGGGAGGGAAGGCATCCGAGCCTAAGTGAGAAAGAGGAAGAACGGTCCTCAGTAGATACAGTCACTAGGGGCAGGCCCAAAGCTAGTGGTAGGAAGGGGGTCCCTTCAGGAGGAGAGAACCCATCCATCAGAGAAAGAGAGCTGGAGGCCCAGCTAGCATATATAGCTTTGGAAGCAGAGAAGCTGGCCCTAGAAAAGAAAAAGTGGGCAAGCAAAGAGAAAAGAGATGGTGGCAGCGATAAAGAGGCTGAGGTGTCCCTGGGTGGGGGTTTTGCCCCCAGATTACCCAAAGGGGTGGTTCCTGCCTATGTAGAAGGGGATGACATAGATAAGTGGCTGGGGGCCTTTGAGAGGGCCCTCCAGATGAGGAAAGTCAAGCCTCAGTACTGGGGTTCACTTCTTTGGGAGTTAGTTCCCAACTCTGGGAGGGATAGGCTCCTAACCATGAGTGGGGAGGATGCAGACTCATACCCCAGTATGAAGAGTTGCTTGACTAAAAAGTTTGGTCTGACCCCAGAGCAGTATAGGCTCAAGTTTAGGGACACCCAAAAGACAAGCACCCAGTCCTGGGTGGACTTTGTGGACATTTCAGTAAAGGCACTGGAGGGCTGGATACAGGGCAACAGGGTAAGTACCTTTGAGGGGCTGTACAATTTGATTATGAGGGAGCACCTTCTAACTAATTGTGTCCAAGAGAGGCTCCGCCAGTATCTAGTAGACTCTAGGTTGACCAACCCCAGAGAGCTGGGGGAGGCAGCAGATGACTGGTTAAGAACTAGGGTTAACCAGAAACCCCCAGGGGGTGATCAGAAAAAGGGAGGACATGGTTCTTCTCAGGGGAAGAACCAGGGGAAAGATGATAAAAAACCCAAAGAGTCCTCACAAGAGTCCCCAAAAACTTCTCAGGGAGGGGGAGCCCCGAGCCAATTCACTTTTAAAGGGAAAGGGTATCAGGGAAAGAATTTTGATCCTGCTAAAGCAGGAAGGTTTCAGGAGCTTGCTAAGGCCGGCAAGTGTTTTGATTGTCATCAACCTGGACATAAAAGAGGAGATGCTATCTGCTCCAAGAAGCCCCCCACTGGTGGGCAATCCCAGGGGATTGCTAGTGTAGGGTTGGGGGTGGAAGTTGGCCCAGGGGTGGAATCAGGGTACACTGAAGTCACCTTAGTATCCGTGGGTGGGGTGGACATTGCAACTATGGCCACCTTACCTCCCATCATGGAGAGGTATAGGCAGAGGCCTAAAGTCAATGGGACTGAAGTGGAATCTCTGAGAGATACAGGAGCCAGTGTGACAATGGTCACAGAAAAGCTGGTTTCTCCAGAGCAGGTCTTACCTGGTGTCTTCCACCAGGTGACTTATGCAGATACCAGAACCAAACTCCATCCCATGGCTATGGTGAGTCTGGAATGGGGAGGTGTGACTGGCCCTAAAAAGGTAGCTGTAGCTCCTGCCCTCCCAGTAGAGTGTCTGCTGGGAAATGATCTTGAAGTATCTGAATGGTCAGAAGTGGAGAGAAGGGTCCATGCACAGATGCTGGACCTCCCTGAATGGGTGTGTGCTGTGACCAGGTCACAGGTAGCACAACAGGGAAATGCTGGACACTTGGACCCTGGAACAATGGGCCAAGCCTCCAAGAAAAAGAGAAAGGGCACTGGGTCTGGATTGCCAGCCCCAACAAGTACAGAGGGTCAGGAAGAATCCAACCCTAAGGGGGAGGATCTGAACTCTGAGGGAGGGACACTTTCCCTGCAAACTATGCCTGATTTGGCAGAACTGCAAGGGGCAGGTGGGCCCACCAGAGAAGATTTGTGCCAGGGACAAAGAGAGTGTCCCACTCTTGAGGGCCTGAGGCAGACTGCTGTCAGGCAAGAACAAGGGGATACCAGTGGGTCCCACAAGGTTTACTGGGAGGATGGAGTTCTCTACACTGAGGCAAGGGCCCTCAAACCAGGTGCTACTAGGAGAGTAGTGGTCCCCCAGAAGTATAGAGAATTCCTCCTTACCTTAAGCCATGATATCCCCTTAGCTGGTCATTTGGGACAGACCAAGACCTGGAACAGGCTGGTCAACCATTTTTATTGGCCCCAAATGTCAGAAAAAGTCAGGGAGTTTTGCAGCTCCTGTGTCACCTGTCAAGCCAGTGGCAAGAGAGGAGGCAAACCAAAGGCTCCCCTGATACCACTGCCAGTGGTTGGGACTCCCTTTGAGCGGGTGGGGATTGACATTGTTGGTCCCCTAGACCCACCAACTGCTTCAGGTAACAGGTACATTGTGGTGGTAGTGGACCATGCCACCAGGTACCCTGAGGCAATACCCCTCCGGACAGTCACTGCTCCCACAGTGGCTAGGGCCCTACTTGGTGTGTTCACCAGAGTGGGATTCCCAAAGGAGGTGGTCTCAGATAGGGGCACAAACTTTATGTCAGCCTATCTGAAAGCCATGTGGGATGAGTGTGGTGTTACTTATAAGTTCACCACCCCCTACCACCCACAGACCAATGGTCTCGTGGAAAGATTTAATAAGACCCTGAAGGGCATGATCATGGGTTTGTCTGACAAACTCAGGAGGAGATGGGATGTCCTCCTCCCATGGCTGCTGTTTGCCTACAGAGAGGTGCCACAGAAGGGGGTTGGATTCAGCCCCTTTGAGTTACTGTTTGGGCACCCTGTATGAGGCCCATTGTGCTTGGTGAGAGAGTCTTGGGAAAAGCCTCTCAAAGAATCCAAGGAGAATGTGCTAGATTATGTACTGGGCCTGCGGTCACGCATGGCTGAGTATATGAAGAAGGCAAGCAGAAACCTGGAGGCCAGCCAGGAGCTCATGAAGCTCTGGCATGATCAAAAGGCTACCCTGCCTGAGTATCACCCAGGACAGCTGGTGTGGGTTTTGGAGCCCATGGCTCCTAGGGCACTACAGGCCAAGTGGACTGGGCCCTATCCAATTCTGGAGAAAAAAGGTGAGGTCACATACGTGGTGGACCTTGGCACCCCCAGGAATCCTCACAGGATCCTGCATGTTAACAGGATGAAACCCCACCAGGACAGGGCAGACATGACCATGCTAATGGTCACTGATGAAGGGAAGGAGGAGGAGGGTGAACCTCTGCCAGACCTCCTGTCCTCAAAGGCAAAAGGTGGGTCAGTGGAGGGAGTAGTACTCTCTCCCAAATTGACAGACCATCAACTAAAAGACTGTAAGCAAGTTTTGGGACAGTTTGCTAGTCTGTTCTCCCTGACCCCAGGACTCACCAATTGGTGTGTCCATGATGTTGACACTGGTGACAGCTTGCCTGTCAAGAACAAGCTGTACAGGCTGTCTGACCAGGTCAAGGCCAACATCAAAGCTGAAGTGGCTAAGATGTTGGACCTCAAGGTAATTGAGCCCTCTGATAGTCCTTGGTCCAGTCCAGTGGTACTGGTGCCCAAAGCTAATCCCCAAGGTGGGAAGAAAGAATTGAGATTCTGTGTGGACTACAGAGGTCTAAACGCAGTCACTAGGACTGATGCTCACCCCATACCTAGAGCTGATGAGCTCATTGACAGGCTGGGGGCTGCCAAATTCCTGAGCACATTTGATCTGACCTCAGGATATTGGCAGATTGCCTTAAGTCCAAGAGCTAAGGAGAGGTCAGCATTTTCCACACCAGAGGGCCACTTTCAGTTCAAGGTGATGCCCTTTGGCATGAAAAATGCTCCTGCCACCTTCCAACGGTTGGTGAACAGAGTCCTATCTGGGTTGGAATCTTTCAGTGCAGCTTATCTGGATGATATAGCTGTATTTAGTTCCACCTGGAAGGACCACCTGGTCCACCAGAAGGAAGTGCTTCAGGCCCTGCTTCAAGCAGGCCTGACTATCAATTTATATACAGAACAATTACCTATGGGATAGCCCATGAATAGGATTGCTTTATAAATGTATCAGTAACAACATAATCCCAGGTAAAGACGGGGTTAGCTGCTGAATGATTACTCTTATTGATGCTATGCGTCAGGTCTTTGCAAAGATAATTCTGTCAGAGTTCTGAAAATGGGTGGGGCTACATAACACTGACACAACTATAGATGAATACCTTGTTTGCAAAATTTTGATGAAAGATACAGCCTCCAAGTGAGGCAGAAGCTATATGACCATTTTAATGATATCATGATGGCTCTTGAGAAAGTAGACCAACTGAGCATGTGGGTGAAACAAATGAGCAAGAGACTTTCAGGCAAGCAACTGACTATCATTGGGGCTTTCCACTGTGAGACCCGGGTAAGCACAATAGATGACAGGGCAAGAGTGTGACTGACCATTACAACACTGAATGAGCTTAAGCAGAGGTGCATTTTGGCCACAATTGTTTATGTCATATGCATAACAGATCTTGTCACTGGAAGTACCAAACATCATTCCTCTAAGGTTTGATGGTATCACCAATGATGCCATATTATACAAGGAAGGTCCTCTGGTACAGCAAGTTTAGATTGGAGCAGTTCAATCATACCCCTCCAGGATTGCTAATAGCAGGGGTTGCTCCTCTGCAATGGCGGAGGAGTGTCACCCATCTGGCCAAGAGGCTGTGGATGAAAAATAAAACAATAGTTTAATATCATTTTATTTTTCATCTGCTGGCTCAGACAGCAGAGCAGGGAGGGGCCGGGCTGGGTCATGGAAGGTGGGAGGAGGAGAGAGTTTACCTATGTGCGCATGTGCATTTGGACCGCTGTCTTAGACCAGCCAAACACACATGCGCAATTGTACACAGCCGGACTGGAGAGACTTTGCAGACCCCAGGGTTGTGTCTGAGCAGTAGTCAGAGCTCAGACTAGTCCTGGCACTGCTTTCATGCTAGGTTTAGCACAAAAGCAGAGCCAGGATTGCTGGGAAGCCTGCACTGGTGTCCCAGTCAATACTGGGACTCCAAAAGATGAGCACGAGGCAGCAGGAGGCTGCAAGCTGCGGCGATGAGAAAGGTAAGTGCCTTTTTTTAAAAGTTGTTTCCCCACCCCTCCTTGCCACTTGTGGCAGCCACCGCTCACTAATAGGAAATGCCACCCTTTTAAGTGAATTCGTAACTTAGTAAGTTTAAAGTGGTGGCATCAAGGATAGCTTTGACTTCGGAGTAACACACAATGCACAAGCAATTGCAATGCAAATAATAAATACCCTGTTTTTGCACAAGCATCCTAAGGGCAGAAAAGAAACATTTGAAGCTGTTTTATACAAAATGGGCTTGATTCACAAAGGTAAATTTACACTTTTGTGTGAGTTTACAATTGTTTGCTAGTCAAAAAAGAGATTTACGAGCAGTACTTTACGAGTGCGGAGTCTGCGCACATAAAAACTCCTATCTTTTTATGTGTGACGGCTCCGTACTCGTAAGCAATTGTAAACTTACGCAAAAGTGTAAGTTTACCTTTGTGAATCAGGCCCAATGTGCTGAAATTAGGGAAGGGATGAACCTGATATGCGACTGAATTAAATTGAACACCTTTTAAAAAATAGTTTCAAGGATTAATTTTATTCTTAAAGTAGTTCCAAATGTGTGGATTTTACAAGACTGTTTACATATAAAATGTATGCGTTCAGTCTATAACAAAGAAATAGCTTATATATTTATTTATGACAGTGAAATTGTCGACAAAATGTGTAAATAAGGTCATGAATACCAGCCAAGATTAACATATGGGTTGGAATCTTGCCAAAAAGCCATATTAAGCTTGGTGTTTACATTTCCAATGAAGATAAATTGTGTTAAAAGTATTGACAATTTTCAATTCACGAATATAGTTATTCGAAAGTGTGCCCACTTTTATTTGAAGATTTATTTTATTAGTATGACTATTAGCTGAATGAATTTCTTGGTAGTTTATATAACAAAGAGATATCTGTTGAGGTATATGCTGTAAGTGCACCAATAATATTGGACTTTATTTTGCTCATTTACTTCAGATGGATGAAATCAAAGCGAAGGACAGGATCATTTTCTCTCTTGAAAAAGAGCTCGAGACACAGACTAGCTTCCTGCAAAAGCTGCAACTTCAGAAGGAGGCGCTGGATGAGCAGCTCTTCTTAGTAAAAGAGGCCGAGTGCAACATAGGCACGAGCAGCCCTAAGAGAGAGATCCCTGGTCGGGCTGGCGATGGATCGGAGCACTGCGGAAGCCCCGTAAGCTTCTAAACAATAGCCTTCTGTGATTCAAAGTTGGTAGCATAGTGTTCCCTAATCCTTTTCTGGGCCTTTGCTGGGGGCAAGGCTCGTGCTTGACAACTATCCTGAAATACAATGTATGATGTTGGTGCATGAATGGTGCTGTGGCCACGCTATTGCTCAGGCTGAGAGACCAATATTCCTGCTAAATGTCTCCGGGGCCCATCAGTCTGGAAAATGAGAGATTTTACAATTGTCTTGAATGATGTTACATGTAATGAAAGAGAAACAGTTCATGCTGGAGTTGGTCTTGAGAAAGAATTGCTGTCCAAATATATAACCAATGGGGAAGAACTGAGAGATGGAGAATAATATGCTAGATAAAGGTAACCCATATGTTATTAATGGAGGCCATTTTTCTTAGTGCCTTTGGAAACCATGGTTCATCATTCTAGAAGACCAGATTAGAATGCTGACTCCATGGCAATTTATCTCACTGTACCTCATTCCATTCCTCTCTTTTTCTGTTGAATGACGTTTAGCAATTGTATCTCCCATTTCCCTTTTTAGGCCATTCAAGCTGCTGACTTTTTCTTGCCCTCTTTTGCCATCGGTCTCAAAGATTCATGCAATTTCAATTTTTTTTTTCCTGCAGAATGACTATTTTTTCCATTACAACTAAAATTATTTAACATGTTTATTATGTTGTCCTTTTTTGATAGGACATGCGAAGGAATCAGCGGAGAATGGCAGAACTGAATGCCACAATACGGAAACTTGAAGACAGAAATACGCTACTAGTAGATGAAAGGAATGAATTGGTAAGTATTGTTTGAAAACCTGACGTATGCCACCATGCCGCGTGGGTGCACAAAGTCTATTTGGATCAATGCAATGGACATTTATTTCACAACATTTTTGGGTGGAATCTTGAAGCCCCCATGGATGTGGCCTTTGGAGTCCAGTTTTGTACAATTCAACTCTACCCCACTATGTTGTACCACTTGTCTTCCTTCAATCGGCCCAGGCTGGCACCATACTGTCACCTAGAAAATCATCATTCTGTTTGATACTATTATTACAATGCTAAACCTCTGTGATGACATTAAATTCAAGAGTAGGCTCGTGACCAGGCTCTCAACGTACACCTTAGAAATATATGCCATGAATTCCATGATATTCAAATAACTCATGTGAATAACAATGTGCCAGATTAATGATGGGTGGTCCACATTACAGATGACTTCCATAAGGCATACTTCTTTTTCCCATTCTGACATAATTTCAGATCATTCTGTCTTAAACCAAAATTAGATCAGAAGCCCTTTTATTCTAGAAAAATCTCAATTTCTGCCAGGTTTGTCTTCTGCAGATGGGAATAGCTTCATGCCAGCCACAGATGGGCACACACTCTGCTACCACATGCATCCCTGTGGCTGGGTCAACAAAGTCTGTTTAGAAACAAAGAAAGTGCCATGCATACACTATGGATGCCCTAAGCAGAGCGTGGTGTTTACTCAAACTGCACTAATTCATTGAATGTAAGTATCGTTTTATTTTACGAGCAGGATTTGTGCTGGATATGTTCTGGCAATATCCTCCCTGTGGGGACTCGCAGGGGACAGATCCCCGCCCTTTGATTCTTTTGCATCATCTCATGGATTGAAAAAAAGCCAGAAAAAAAGCTTACTTTAGTGAAGAAAAGACACACCTTTTTGGGGGTGTACCTACCCTGCCGCCGTGTCTTAGCCCTGTCTGCACTGTTCTTGGTATCTTGTGTGGCAGTTTTCTGAGAGGTATTCCCTTAAGTACAAAATGCTTGTAAAATACTGTCAAACCACACGTTTTAATTTTGCGTAATTTCACATGTGTTTCATGAAATGTAGAGACATTTAGCAAAAAAGCTTGATTTCAGTATTTTTAAACTAGTTGACAAACTTTAACTGTCAAACTTTTTTAGACACATAGGGGGTCATTCTGACCCTGGCGGTAAAAACCGCCAGGGCCAACGACCGCGGGAGCACCGCCAACAGGCTGGCGGTGCTCCCATGGGCATTCTGACCGCGGCGGTACAGCCGCGGTCAGAAACGGAAAACCGGCGGTGCACCGCCGGTTTCCTGCTGCCCTGGGGAATCCTCCATGGCTGCGCCGCCATGGGGATTCCGAGCCCCATACCGCCATCCTGTTCCTGGCGGTTTTGGCCGCCAGGAAGAGGATGGCAGTATGGGGTGTCGTGGGGCCCCTGGGGGCCCCTGCAGTGCCCATGCCAATGGCATGGGCACTGCAGGGGCCCCCGTAACAGGGCCCCACAAAGATTTTCAGTGTCTGCCATGCAGACACTGAAAATCGCGACGGGTGCAACTGCACCCGTCGCACCCCTTCCACTCCGCCGGCTCCATTCGGAGCCGGCATCCTCAGGGAAGGGTGTTTCCCGCTGGGCTGGCGGGCGGCCTTCTGGCGGTCGCCCGCCAGCCCAGCGGGAAACTCAGAATAACCGCGGCGGTCTTTTGACCGCGCAGCGGTATTCTGCCGGCGGGACTTTGACGGGCGGCCTCCGCCGCCCGCCAAGGTCAGAATGAGGGCCATAGTGCCCGATTTAGATATTGGCGGACAGGTTACTCTGTCACAGCAGTGACGGATAGCCTGTCCGCTGAAATCTAAATCCCATTATTTCCTATGACATTTAGATTTTGGCGAACAGTATATCTGCCACCGTTGTGATGGTGTAACCCATCCGCCAATATCTAAATCAGACCCATAATGATTGTAATAGAGTAGAACACTGTCAGAGGCACTGCCTCCACTCTGCAACGCTCGTGCCCACTCAAAGGCTAGTATGGGCAGATGATAGCCAATCGCACATGCGGAGAAGGAAGTTGCGCAAGGAAGCCACACAAAAACCGGGAAAGACTGCCGGAGCATCAAAGGTTGTGGTAAAGTAGTTGCTTCTCTCCTTTTTTTACCATTCCAGTCACTTGTAGTGAGCTGAGTTTCTTGATTCCTGCCCTCTCCTGACCACCGGTAACCCATCTTTGTCACTTCTCCGCCACTCGGCCCGACATATTTGGGGAGCCAGGTGAGTTCAGGGTGTGCAGCAGGGCAGAAGGTTGGTTTCGTGGTGGACTAGAGTTACACATGGCAGGTGGGGGTGTTACCACTGCTCCTCAAGTCGTCCCTTAAAAAAAGTTAAAGGGAAGGCAGAAGAGTTGAGTTAAATAACCCTGAAAAGCCAGAGGAAAAGTCGAGGGGAAAAAGAAACTGCAAGGTGTTGGCTTTGAGTTTTTTTGAGCATGATGGGAGACAGTGCTTTTAAAAAACTCCTTTTATCAACACCAGTGGCTGGTGGCGTCGGCCTTCTTCAGAGAGGGAGGAGGTAAGTGGCACGGAATTTTCGGCACATTCTCTTACCGCGTTGCAATTGCTATGAGCACCATCAATTCCAAGACATCTCCGTGGGGGCATAGGAGGACCCTGTTATTGCCCACACATGCTTTTGCTCCATTTCTTCTGGACTTTGTGTGAGAGGACTACTAGTCCCAGGCTGCATTGCCACAGAGGAGGGGCTTAAGCCATTATTTGACACTGATGTCATTACCTCCTTTGATGCTGTCAAGCCCCCTCAGTTTTACCAACTGCTTCTTGCTGTACGTGCAGGCATGCCCACAATCTTGGAAATTGATCTTGATTATAGTCCTTGTTGGACTTTAAACAGGCAATGATTTGGATATTCTTGTGGTCCTAGAGCCAGGATTGTGGGGTACAGTGAGACAGATACAAGTAGGGTTGCAATCTTAAACACCTAAACAGAAACTTGAGCTTTACCTTGAGTGCGTGGTGGTCTGGGTTGTCTCAAAGTGCCTGCTCTTGTGGCGTTATCTCGTGGGGGCCCAGAACTTCTCTCCGCCCCTCCTACCTTATATGATGCAGGTCATCTCCATGTAGTGTGTTGACTTTCGTTTTCACTGCAGCATAACTTGAGTGGAGTGGCGCAGGGGGAAAAGAAAGGTGACAACCTCAAAATCATTATGTGGCCCCATGAATCGCCACCCTTGACAGATTTCTAGCACAATTGGTAGGGGTTGTTTTGAAGGAGATTGAGCTGGTGGACCTGAGATGGCCCACCCTTTTCCCCCGCACTTCAGATGCCCCCATTGTATTCTCAGAGCGTTTCAGCACTACTTCAATCCTGAATGCCTGTCCGAGGGCGACCAGAATGGGTTCTCTGTGGCTGTAGCCTCGCCTCCAAGAGCGGATGCATTGGCTGAACACAGTCAGGAGCTTACCCAATCAAGTTTAACTGTAAGTCCACAGGGCAAGTGCAGGAGACAGGCGGCAGACCCAACACCGGGATGGAACTCTGTTGATGTGGATGTGCAAACAGAGCAAATGTCATGCTTCTCTCACCGTTCAGACCGTCTGTCTGATTTCCACTTACACAAGTTTAATGTTGCCTTGAGCCCTAAAGGGGACCCAATCATTTCAAGGATAGTGCAGATTGATTCCAGACTATCACAGGCCCTGGACTGTCTGAAACATTCGGCAGACCCTTTGCCTGGACAAACTATTCCATACTGTGGTATTTCTAATAATACCTGTTCAGTTCACCTACAGATACTGCTAGAGCACCCTAGTATGCCAGCTTCCTTACCCCAAGATTCTCAGCCTGTCAGGGTGTCACCTGACTTTTCAACTGTATCCTCAGACCCTACACATTGCAGAGCTGAATTTCCACTGAAGGGTTACCCCTTTTCCTCTAAGACAGGGGTTGTGATTAAATTGCCCCTTGAAGAGACCCCGTACATAGTGGCATTAGAGAATGTCTCCCCCTGGCTAAGCCTACACCAGAATCCTATAAGGAGTTGAACAATAAAGTGGGTCATAGGTTTAACCCACATTCCAACATAGGCACAGAGATCTACAGAACCATTCATATGGCGTGAAGGGTAAATTGGTTGGGTTCTGATGTGAAAAGGTGGGCGGGGGACTGTGTTGTGGTAAACTTTAACAAACCCATCATTACTGTGTATGTTTTGACCACCTTAGGTACATTTAGATCTTCTAGACCATCTAATAATCAGCCCCCCCCATGGTCTTTCTATAAGCCAGAAACAGTTTGTCAACCTGAGTGGAAACTGGGCTGGCAGGGGCAAGTCTTCTGGGGCAGACCGGTATCTGCTCCCTTGGTGTCCCCAGCGCTGAGTATATCTAACCAATTTTCTCCCCTTGTTAACCTTGATACCTTTGACTGACTTACCTCTCCTGGCCTATCGTAACACCCAGCCACCCTCTTTACAACTCATTCTCTGGATATCCGGACAAGTAGGTCCCCAGATTTGATGTTGTTATCTCGGAATATTGTGTACTTCTTCTCCTAGTTTAATGATTGCAACTTAGTACAATTGTTAATCCACATCAAGTTATATGTCTGCAAGAAACCTGGGAAAAGAAAATTCTCTTTATTCTAGAAGGATACAAAACCTTCTTTACTTCTGCGGTGGCTTCACCGGTGCCAAAGGAGGACTGATTACTTTTGTTTCAGTGGAATTACTTGGGACATTGGGACAATTAAGGACTTTGCATGGGATTCACACTTGTTGCAGGTGGTGAAGTTACCTTTCCCTTGCTCTACATCACTGAATTTAATTATTTTTTATAATGCAAAAGCCTGGCCTGAGGGGACATCCAAATTTTCTTGTTTAAAATCTACCAATGATCCTCTGGAGGAACATGGATATGGAATCAATAAAGTTATACTAGTGGGTGATTTCAACTGTCACGTATGTGACTGTCCTTTAGAGTCCTCCAATAGTAACTCCAAATGTACTCTGGTAGAAGGGATCCACATGGCTCACGCAAGGGAGGGGTCCCTTGTTTTTGCCATGGAAAAGTTAGTCAAGTCTGCCAAACAATGTATTTTATCAACGTTTAGAGGAAGGTGCTGTGCCTCAAAATACAGATTTTGTTTTTGTGTCAGCTCCCCTGTTTCTGCTTAATTCTAATTTCAGAAGAGCCCCGTCAGTCATCACCACTGCCTGTCCCCAGCAAACAGTGGACTAATTGGGTGTTTCAGAGCTTCAGCTGAGGCACAACGTGTGCTTTCTCCTATTGACTAAGGTAGAAGGCTGAGATGGTCTCAGGTGGAGCCTATGCAGCTCAAAGTGTCTTTTTTTTCAAGGGGCAGGCAAGATATTTCCATTTGTTTGGATTTATGCTCCTCTGATGGGGATATTTTGTCTGCATTTTCAGTGATAGCACAGAAGTGTGTCTGTGCTATTGAAGGTTCCTATGATCGATATTAGATCACAGAAACCTAAATGGCATGATCAGAACTGTTCTAATGCCCTCCAACAGGTAAAAGCCTCTCTAAAACAGGTAGTCAGAGATAGGCATTATGTTGCTTCTTGTCAGAGGAGGGTACAAGAAGGCACTTGCAGATTGCAAACTCATTCTATGCAAGAGGGCCTAGGACGATTTAGCTCAAGCCTGTGACACTAAAGATAGTTCCTTGTTGTGGAAGGTGGAAAACAGTCCATTCTTTATGGAAGCAAATGGCCTGGCCATATGTCATCACATGTCTGAGCAAAAGTGGATTGAGCATTTTACAGGGGTATACAACTTCAGGTTGAATGGAGGTGAGGAGGACCTAGCAGGGGATAGAACAAACATGGTATTCACGCTGGATGAAGTATCTGAGGTCATCCTAGCGCTATCCCGCAACAAGGTCCCTGGAAATTACGGGATATCTCCTGATCTGTTTTTGGCTGACATAGAGATCTGAGGTCCATCCCTGACATTGGTCCTTAACGCTGCATTGAGGGACAGCACACTGCCTTCGTGGTCCACTGTCATAATTGTCCCCATTTTTAAGAAGGGGGAAACGGACAATCCCCAGTGTTATTGGCCGATAGCACTGATTGGTGCTGTGGCGAAGGTCTTGGGGAGGGTACTGTTAAATAGGCTGATGTTGTGGGTGGATAAGAATGACATATTTTCTGAGGTACAATGTGCCTCAGGCCAGGCAGATTGACAACGGACCAATGTCTGAACTTGTTTTTAATTCTAAACAAGTATACTGTGGCCCCTGGTGGATCCGGACATTGTGCTCCTTTTATCAGGTTTACATGCTCATACATCAGCCACAGTGCAATACTCTCGGGTTGGGTCTTGTGCCCAGACCTCTATAATCAGCAGGAGAGTTTGCCAGGGTTGTATTCTCACCCCTTTTTTTTTTACCCTCTACGTTGATGGTTGGGAACAAACCCTTCTCTATGGGAAGGGCTGAGATCCTACTGGTGTTATTATATGCCGACGCAATCCTCATGGACTGGACGGCTGTGGGACTCTAGTCACTGCTGATTAACTTTGTCACCTTTATGGCTAGATTGGACAGCACAGTAAACTTTACTAAGTTTTACGTGATGGTAGTTAGTTCAAGGTCCACAAGTTCAAAGGTGGGAAATCATATCCTGACTAAAGCCCATTTTTATATCTACCTTGTGGTACTGTTCGATGGGGACAAAACCTGGAAGTCCTTGACCAATGTGAGAAAAGGTGAGCTTGTAAAGGCCACAGTTGCAGTGGCTAGCTTTGCCCAGAGGCTGTGCTCCAGGCCCCGAGTATTTTAGCCAAGATCTACCAGGCTAAATGTGTCTCCAAGGCTCTTTATCGCAGTGAGTGGTTTGGATGTTATCAGCGAAAGATGATAACATCCAAACCACTGAAAACACATTTTTAAGGCATATGTTTAAGGTCCCTGACAGTACACCATCTTTCTCTGTCCATGAGGAGCTAGGAATAAAATACATAGGAGACATAATTGCTCTGCGACAGCTGTTATATTGGATCAAGATATGGACTTAGGAGGGTGCTTAGCTGAATAGGCATATTCTTTCAGACTGTTAGTCCCTTGATTATGTGAACAAAATTCTTTGGTTGAAGTATGTGAAGGCAGCCTTTATTAGCCTAGTTAGGGAGGCTATATTTTATAACCCCCCACTCCTTGCATCCTTTGGAGCTGAAACTGGCGAGGAATCAGTTTTTAGAATGTAAAGCCCTTCAAAGACAACAGACAGAGCTGGTGAAACCTATGGTGAGGGGCATATGCTCTCAAAACCGTTCAGTCTATAGAACCATATTTATCCATTGTAACTACTGAGAGGGCTAGATTCCTTTCGGCCAGGTTCAGATTTCACCTTTTGCATCATCTTCTGGCATCTTCTAGTGGATTGGGCCTGCCTGGCACTACGGGGTCCTCCTGATGTGACAACACGTCTCTTCAGGATACCCTACATTTTTTTATGTTCTGTAAATATTTTAGTGTGCCTAGAAGACTGTTCATTATCCTGCTACTTAAATCCCTGAATTTTATGCAAGCTCGGCCGGCTCTTATGTTTCTTCATTCCCTACACTGAGCACATGTTATATTTGCAGTTTCCTACATCTTGAGACCTGATTAACTTTGCTGTTATAAGAAGAAGATTTGATATAAGTAACATTATGGTTGTGTTTTCATGGGAGGTTTTATCTGCTGTTGTTTTATCATTTGTATGATTTTTATTCACATTGAGTGTATTTTGTCTGAATTTGTTGGCATACAGGTATTATAGTCCAATGGACTTTTTATGGTTAAAATTATAACTGATTAAAGATTTATGATGGTGATTGTAACCATAGAGAAAAATAACACAGAGTCCTGGAGTGGCGATGAAACAGTCTGTAAAATTGACATGATGGTGTTTTTCTTCTTCCAGCTAAGGCGGGTCCGGGAAGCAGAAAAACAGTGCAAACCTCTTTTGGACAAAAACAAGTGCCTCACCAAGCGAAATGACGAACTGATGCATTCTTTACAACGCATGGAAGAGAAACTTAAGACCATCACAAAGGAGAATGCAGAGATGGTGGGTGACTGAGCGTCAGGGAATACTCCCTTGCTCTATCACATGTAGAAACATCAAAAACAAGCATGCCTTATATTCATGGTATGCGGCTCGGGACACTGTATTGTCAACCAGTTTCAATGTTGTGCAGTGACGTTAATGGCGACCAAACAACACATGGTTACTCAAACAACACAGCAAACACCAACATCATTTTGCTGGCTGACCAGTAAATAGGAATAGTTTGTATCATATCATTTTATAGCACGTTGCACCCTTTATGATACCTGGAAGTAATTCCAAGTGGACGAGTGAAATGATGCACTGTTTGTTTTGTGTGCTTGGGAGACGGTGGATTTATAGAGCTCCCAATGTGGGAAGAACTGCGTTGTTGTGCTTAGGTTTCTGAGAGGAGCTCCGATTGTATTGTGGCAAACTGTGGCTTACTCGAGGTCTGCAATAAAGAAGTGTAGCAAGACATACAGTCGTAATTTGCATAAACACAGAGTATGATGCTTCTGCCTTTATCGTGTGTGGCTGGAAGAGCGTGGGCTTTAAACAACGGCTGGTGTGGTCCTATATTGTGTTGTAGTGGGTGTAGTTTAGAGGTTTGCTCTTAGTGTATCCTATGCAACTTGTGGCTGTACTTAAGCATGGGATGAAGCAGAGAGATTAAAGAGAGATCAAATTCGGTTAACATACTTACCAGTACCTAATGGATATGTAAGTAGCTATTGTAATATATATATATATATATATATTTTGATTGCTGCTAATGTATAATTTGCTCTGCTCACCACAGAAAGAAAAAATAACGACTCATGCACCCATAAAGAAATTGCGATCTTTAAACGACCTAGATCAAGCCAATGATGAGCAAGAAATTGAGTTCCTCAAAATGCAGGTGGTGGAACAACAGAACGTGATTGACGAGTTGACAAGGGTAGGTGTTGATGGGGGAAATGGTGGGGCTATTCTGCTTGTCGTTTGCAATTGTGATGGAGGTAAAATATCTAAAATCTTCATATTGCTTTCAATCTACTCCCCAAGCATGGGTCCTTTCTGATTATATGTATTTCCTTATTTATAGGGGTCGATAACATCTGAAAATTAGTAAATCTCAAGGTTTGTGCACAGTTTTTAATCCTTAGCCTCCTCAAGTTTGGTGAGCAAGGAAACTGAGGAGCACCACAATAGAGGTCTGGACTGGATCACACACTTTAGTATACTGCAGAGACTGGGATTAAAACAAGATCCATTCTCTTACATTTTTATCTGCTAAACCCCCACCGTAGTGTCAAAGGTGGGTTCCAGGAAATAAAGATACATGCCTTGGCTGGTATTCTTTTACGTTTTGTCTAATATTGAAATTGCTTTGTAACTTTCATTTTTATATAATACCAGGTATTAACAGAAGGCAGACCAGAAAATCAAATTTGACTGGGAAAGCTGAGAATTTCCTAAAGAAGGAAGTGAAACTTCTGTAATTAACTGGCACTCATCCGAGAAAGGGACACTGCTGTCTGCTAGTAAATTCTGATGTAGTTGGATACCACGGGGAATAAACTTGCCTGCGATGGTTGTGTACTGCCACCAACAATTACTCTTATGAAAAAGTACTACCAGTCGTTGCTGTGACTTACTGCCCATGACAGGATCAGTTGTAACCTGATTTTAAAACAAATTAAACTAATAACTAACTTACATAGCATGGGACTTTGGTTAGGGCTAGCCCGTGTGCCATGTATTGCTACTAGTATTTTCAGGCAGTAATATATAATTGCAATACGCCAAGCAGTATGTAGGAAAGTACCATCTTGCCTGGCATGTTACCCCCATTTTTCACTGTATGTATGTTGTTTTAGCCCTTGTGTCCCTGGGATCCTGCCAGGCAGGACCCCAGTGCTCATAGTATGTGCCCTGTATGCGTTCCCTGTGTGGTGCCTAACTGTATCACTGACGCTCTGCTAACCAGAACCTCAGTGTTTATGCTCTCTCTGCTTTCTAAATTTGTCACCTCAGGCTAGTAACTAAATTTACCAATTCTCATTGGCATGCTGGTACACCCATATAATTCCCTTATAGATGGTACTGAGGTACCCAGGTTATTGGGGTTTCAGGAGATCCCTATGGGCTGCAGCATTTCTTTTGCCACCCATAGGGAGCTCAGACAATTCTTACACAGGCCTGCCACTGCAGCCTGAGTGAAATAACGTCCACGTTATTTCACAGCCATTTTACACTGCACATAAGTAACTTATAAGTCACCTATATGTCTAACCTTCACCTGGTGAAGTTTGGGTGGCAAGTTACTTAGTGTGTGGGCACCCTGGTACTATCCAAGGTGCCCCCACATCGTTCAGGGCAAATTCCCCAGACTTTGTGAGTGCAGGGACAACATTACACACGTGCACTATACATAGGTCACTACCTATGTATAGCATCACAATGGTAACTCCGAACATGGCCATGTAACATGTCTAAGATCATCGAATTGTGGTATTCTGGTATTGGGGGGACAATTCCATGATCCCCTGGGTCTCTAGCACAGAACCCAGGTACTGCCAAACTGCCTTTCCGGGGTTTCCACTGCAGCTGCTGCTGCTACCAACCCCTCAGACAGGATTCTGCCCTCCTGGGGTCCAGGCAGCCCTGGCCCAGGAAGGCAGAACAAAGGATTTCCTCTGAGAGAGGGTGTTAAACACTCTCCCTTTGGAAATAGGTGTGAAGGGCTGGGGAGGAGTAGCCTCCCCCAGCCTCTGGAAATGCTTTGATGGACATAGATGGTGCCCATCTCTGCATAAGCCAGTCTACACCGGTGCAGGGATCTCCCAGCCCTGCTCTGGCGCAAAACTGGACAAATGAAAGGGGAGTGACCACTCCCCTGACTAGTACCTCCCAGGGGAGGTGCCCAGAGCTCCTCCAGTGTGTCCCAGACCTCTGCCATCTTGGAAACAGAGGTGTTGGGGGCACACTGAACTGCTCTGAGTGGCCAGTACCAGCAGGTGACGTCAGAGACCCTCTCTGATAGGCTCTTACCTCTCTTGGTAGCCAATCCTCCTTTCTTGATAACCAAACATCCTTTTCCGGCTATTTAGGGTCTCTCCTCTGGAAAATTCTTCAGATAACAAATGCAAGAGCTCACCAGAGTTCCTCTGCATCTCTCTCTTCAACTTCTGCCAAGGATCGACCGCTGACTGCTCCAGGACACCTGCAAAACCGCAACAAAGTAGCAAGACGACTACCAGCAACATTGTAGCGCCTCAACCTGCTGGCTTTCTTGACTGTTTCCTGGTGGTGCATGCTCTGGGGCTCATCTGCCTGCACCTTGCACTGGAAGCCAAGAAGAAATCTCCCGTGGGTCGACGGAATCTTCCCCCTGCTAACACAGGCACCAAAAGACTGCATCACTGGTCCTCTGGGTCCCCTCTCATCCTGATGAGCGTGGTCCCTGGAACACAGGAACTCTATCCAAGTGACTCCCACAGTCCAGTGATCCTTTAGTCCAAGTTTGGTGGAGGTAAGTCCTTGCCTCCCCACGCTAGACTGCAAACCTGTATACTGCATGATTTGCAGCTTCTCCGGCTCCTGTGCACTCTTCCAGGATTTCCTTTGTGCATAGCCTAGCCTGGGTCCCCAGCACTCCGTCCTGCAGTGCTCAACCCTCTGAGTTGGCCTCTGGCGTTGTGGGACCCTCCTTTGTGACTCTGAGCCAGCTCCAGTTCACAAATCTTCTAAGTGCCTGTTCGGGTACTTCTGCGGGTGCCGCCTGCTTCTGTGGGGGCTCTCTGAGCTGCTGAGCGCCCCCTCTGTCACCTCCTCCACGGGGCGACATCCTGGTCATTCCTGGTCCCTATCAGCACCCAAAAACCTCTACTGTGACCCTTGCAGCTAGCAAGGCTTGTTTGCAGTATTTCTGCATGGGAACACTTCTGCAACCTTCATCGCGATGTGGGACATCTTCCTTCCAAAGGAGAAGTTCCTAGGCCTCTTCGTTGTTGAAGAAATCCAAGCTTCTTCCATCTGGAGGCAGCTTCCTTGCACCTTCATCTGGGGTTTTCTGGGCTCCTGCCCCCCCCCCCCTGCACACTATTGCGACTCTTGGACTTGGTCCCCTTGCCTTGCAGGTCCTCAGGTCTAGGAATCCACCTTCAGTGCCTTGCTGGTGTTTGTTGTTCTTGCAGAATCCCCCTATCACGACTATTGTGCTCTTTTGGAGTAGTAGGTGTACTTTACTCCTACTTTTCAGGGTCTTGGGGTGGGGTATCTTGGACACCCTGACTGTTTTCTTACAGTCCCAGCAACCCTCTACAAGCTCCCATAGGTCTGGGGTCCATTCGTGATTCGCATTCCTCTTTTGGAGTATATAGTTTGTGTTGCCCCTAGACCTATGCTTGTCTATTGCAACCTATTGTAATTCTACACTGTTTGCATTACTTTTCTGACTCTTACTTACCTGTTTTGGGTTTGTGTACATATAACTTGTGTATATTACTTACCTTCTTACTGAGGGTACTCACTGAGATACTTGTGGCATATTGTCATAAAAATAAAGTACCTTTATTTTTAGTAACTCTGAGTATTGTGTTTTCTTATGATATTGTGCATATGATATAAGTGGTATAGTAGGAGCTTTGCATGTCTCCTAGTTCAGCCTAAGTTGCTTTGCCATAGCTACCTTCTATCAGCCTAAGCTGCTAGAAACACTTCTATTCTACTTATAAGGGATAACTGGACCTGGCACAGGGTGTAAGTACCACAGGGTACCCACTATAAGCCAGGCCAGACTCCTACACAGTACTGTTAAATTATGTTATCAAATCAAATCAAATACATTTATAAAGCGCGCTACTCACCCGTGAGGGTCTCAAGGTGCTGGGGGGGATGGGGGAATGGGGGATTACTGATGCTCGAAGAGCCAGGTTTTGAGCTGCCTCCGGAATGCAGGGTGGTCCTGGGTGGTCCTGAGGTTGGAGGGGAGGGAGTTCCATTTCTTGGCAGCCAGGTAGGAGAAGGATTTCCCACCTGCTGTGGTGCGGCGGATGCGAGGGACGGCGGCGAGTGCGAGGTTGGCGGAGCGAAGTTGACGGGTGGGCGTATTACTCTCAGCAAGTCATAATTTACTGTAAGCGCTGATGTTTAATAAATGAAGATTTTGGATGCTTTCCTGCTCTGCACTTTATTTGTTCCTAGGCAAACACCTTTGAGTCTCACTTGGAATTTTGAGCAGTGGCAGCCCTTTCAAACTCACATTTCACTCCAATCATTTAGAGGAGGGTGAAGTGTCAGGTTTCCAGTGACTAAGTTCATGGGTGTTGGAAGGAACACCCTAATAAATGGAATCCTTCGAACATACATTTTTCCTGTTCAGGGTTGCCAGGAAATGCCTGGCAGGCCTGACCTGAAAACAATGCCATTGACCCCTAATGCACTGGGAGAAAACTCGCCACACATCACGGCCATTTGCTTTTTGTTAGTTTCTGAAAACAAAATCATTTGATGGATGGGGCAAAACAACGTCGAGGCTGCTTGGCAAACTAAAGTGGATTCTGTGCAACTGCTCCATTGATGGATGAAAAGAAGGCAGTGAAATCCACCTCAAAAGAGAGGATCTCAATATATGATGGATCGTCCTCCAAAAGAGGAGGGGAGTTCATCCTGACATTGCAGGCTGGTGAGACACCACCAAGGTCTAAATGACCTCCTTTGTCTTCCCATTGCTTTGGTTCCTACAGCAACCAACCTTTGAAGCTCTTACTAACATTGATGGACCAGAAGCAAAACCTGCTTAAACTAGTCATTTTAAAACCAACTCTCAGAGGCAGAGAAGATGAAAACTGTCCTAAATTAAGAGAGTTTCCATAACACAAGTGGTTTCTTCATCTACAGAAAAGATAGAAGCTCTGCTACTAGGGCAAGTCAACAAAAATGTAGAAAAAGTAGCTGCACATAGCTTGTTGACAACTTGCTGTCCAAAAATCATAAATAATGGTTTGTTACTCTTTAGATTTTTCCAGAGTACAATGTCACTACTGTATGGAAACACCCTTTTTGCAAGTGTCTTCCCCATTTTATGCCCACATTTGGACTATTAGCTGCTGGTTTTTGACTCTGAAAGTGCACTAAGGCCTGCTAACCAGACCTCAGTGGCAGTGTTTTAGCCTCATACAAATTATATGTTAAATTGAATACATCCAATTGGCAAGACCTGACTAACTTATAAGTCCCTAGCATATGGTACCCATGGCATGTAAGGCAGAGTGTCCACTCAGGGCTGCAGCACTGTTTGTGCCACCCTTCGTGTGACAAGATACAAAATGGCCCCCAGTCTGCAACTGTGAGTTAGAAGGACAGTGTTTTTACTGCAGCTTGCCATGTAATCCATTGGCAAAGCCACCCTATCTCGTAACATTATATATACGTATCCCTTAAGGAAGTCCTATCGAGTTCTTTGGTAGGGAGCTGTATTTTAAGTAAGGCATATGGTTTGCGATATGTTTTAGCAGCAACACTTTGAAATTGTCATTTTGCTGTGTGTAAAGTTGGTAGCAGCGTTATGTAATACAGTTATCGGATGGCATCCCAGCCAAGCTAACTTTAGACTGGGACTACCAAAGTGGGTCACATAAGGTATCAAATTCATTGTGGCATTAAATGTGACTTGATGGCCAAATCAAAATGAATGTCACTTTTAAAGATAAGCAACTTTTACGAAGTTGCCACTCCATGTCCCTGCTAGTCCAATGGCCTCATAAAGGCACTAGCACACAGACAGCTTCCTGCCCACCTTGGGGGATGTGTGAATGACTCCATGTCCAGGAACAAAGGTCAGCGCCACACTTGAAAGTATGACCTCCTCCCATAGATGGCTGCCTGGGGTGTGAGCTCAAAGGCGAGCTTCGAAGGTGAAGCTGCCTTTGAAGGGTTACAGTGACAACACTCTTGAGCAGTATGCTTTTCCAGGGCATGTAGCCCTGTGGATAGGCTACCAAGGTCCTACAATCAAGGAAGAATTCTTCCATGTTGGTTGTGGCAAGAATGCTGCACTCTGGGAGAGCTAGACGCTACTCATCAATGGAACTGTGTCACCAGAGATGAGAGAACCATCTAGCCAATTGTCTTGTGAGTGCATTGTCCCTGCAAGGCACTTTGCTAGGGTATAAAGCACCCCTGGCAACCAAGACTTCGATACTTGATGGACTTGGAAGGAGAATTAGAAGAAGACTAGTTTGCACCCGTTGGAAGTGCACAAAGTAATGGAGTAACTGCACCTGCTGCACTTTGGGCTAGCAGAGTTTGGACCCTGTTCTGGGTGCCTGGCTTGGAAAAAAGTTGATGCCCAGCCCCAGTCCGAAACAGAGACTCCAAGTGTCAGTTGACTGGTCCCCCAGAACAGCACAAAGGACACTAAAGCTGGAAGAGCCCAAGTTGCATCTCGGGTATCAACTGCAGATGTTTTACTGCTACCAGATGCTAGGCACCCTAAAGGATAACTCTGAAATAGCCAAAAGGTACACCTGTGTCTGTTGGACTCATGAGTGCTGTTTGTGACCAGATTCCTCACCATCCTTGAGCATCTTTAAGCATGCATCCCTCAGCATCAGGACCATTCCATTGTCATCTATAGGGGTCATTCTGTAAAGTCTGATCTTGAAAACACTCTGCTGGCCAGGTAACTGTCCAAAGTGTACATCCTGTTCCCCTAGACCTTTGTCCTGCTGCACTTTATCGCCCAACTAAGGTTGGAGTTGTGGAACTAACTGTTTTGAACTCTTCAAATGTTTCCAAACTTTTTGTTGGTCAATGTTTGTTTGCAGTTGATTTAAAATTTAAAAGTTATTTATTGCTTCTAACATCTGTACCTCTGGAACCCTCCGGTGGATTTTAATGATTAAGGTCTCTAAAAATTGATAACAATAAGCTCTATTGTGTATACATTGGTGTCTTGTTTATTTCATGTTCTGTGACTTTCTAATTGCACCGTTTGGTGCTGTTAAATGCTTTACACATTGTTCGTTTGCTCGCAGCCACAGCTACCCAGAGTAGAGTTTAAGGTTAAGTAAATATACCTGACTAGACCCTAGATGATATTAGAAAGTGTACTGTTTGATAAGGCTACCCAGCCATATCTGATAGTACACACAAATACCAACATTTGAACCTCTTACTAACATTGATTGACCAGAAGTAAAACCTGCTTAAACTGTTCATTTTAAAATCTACCCTCACTGACACATTAAGGCACTTTCCACAACACAAGTGGTTTCTTCATCTACAGAAAAGATAGAAGCTCTGCTACCAGGGCAAGTCAACAAAAAGGTAGAAAGGTAGACTAAATTGTTGTATATAGGTTTGTTGACAACTTGCTGTCCAAAAATCACTTTAGGTTCTTACAGAGTACAAGAACACCATTAATTATCCCTTGATGCTTTCCAAAAGATTCATAGAGAGGTAGTTTCACTGCAGCTTGTCAAACAAAGAGCCATGTCTAGAATGTTTTACAAAGGGCTGTGATATAATGACACAAATATTGATTCTTTTTAATTTTCAGGACAGAGAAAAACTCATCCGTCGCCGAAAGCATAAAAGGAGTTCCAAACCCATCAAGGTATTTCGAAATTGTGGAAAGTGGGTGGGAAATGTGTGTGTGTGTGTGTGTGCAACCCCTGGAAATGCCAATTAGGCACTTGCGTAAGGTTTTACTTTAAGTGCAGCAAGAACTTCAAGGAAATAACAATTGAAAATGAAAAATAAGTGGTGGGTGCTCCGCTTGCATAGTTCACCTAGGGCACCACTGCTAACAGCTAGTCATATTCCTCTTTTTTGTGCATGCAGCATGTATCAGTAAAGCAGAAAATACAATATAAACTAAGTCAGTATAGCAGCAAATGTGTGCTTACAATCACAGGAAACCAAGATGACTGTTGACTGTGAAAAAGGACATGATGGGTCTCTTAGAGTTTGGTGGAGCAGGCTTACCTCCATAAATTGTTTCATCTATGTCTCACCAACCTGTGATTCAATCACCTCCTCCATAAATTATGGAGCCTAAGAGGGTTCCACCAATGGGACCTTCCCGGGCCAGGAAATTACAAAAGAGACCTTGAAGCTCGGGGAGAGAGCTCTCTTCACATCAGGACAATGATTTTTTAGATTTTCAAAATCAAACTCCCCTTTTTGGAGTTTGCTTTTAAAAAACAAAAATGTTTGCTAATTTGGACCAAAACAAAATGATGCCTGCCCAGCAATCTCTTCTGCCTTCATAGGATAGCTCTGGAGTTGCTTTGAAGATAGTGATCCCCTCCAGGCATGTGGAATTCTCACAATAAGGTGGGCGCTTCTTCAGTTCTGGAGCAAATGACTCAGATGACTTGATGAGGTAGATGCCCATATGTCACGCCACTTAGTGTTAATCAAGTCAACTGGAGTTTTACAGGAGCAAAGGACCAAATTATGCAGCAGTTTTGGCTAAAATATGCGGCAAAAAAGGCAAATTAAGCGTTGTAATGCAGCACATTTTCTGGTAGCATTCACTCGTTATTTTGTCATTTTTACACAAGATAACATTGTCTATGTCACCATAACAGTACCAATTTAATACCCAAATACAGCAATAAGGAACTGAAAACTGACCAGTCAACTTTTGTTAAGGACCTTCCAGTGCACAGGAACATGTCACCATGTTTTTTATTAATGTTTGATCCACATGAGGTGGAAAATCAGTGGACCTGTTGTTAATCGAGAATCGAAACAGGTTCTGACCATATGTGAATGAGAACAGGCACGCTATGAATAGGATATTGTAATTTCTGTATTATAGTCATTTATATCGTGCATGTGCACATACTCTAAAATGTAGAAATAAGGATCCACAGGGAAAGCTGAACAATGTGTTTTTGAGGCGGTATAGATATTTGTCAAAAATAAAAAAGTGAAGGCTTTTGGTATTTGTCATCTAAATAAATGCTTGCTGATAAAAAGGACAACAATTTGTTTTGCTGTTGGTATTGAATTGAAAGAACTGAAAAAAAGTTACAAAACATATACCTACTCTCTGACGTTTACTTGCACCTATGGCTGATTGTAGGTGGAATACTGATGTTTTGATTGGCTAATAAAGATAGGGTTACCTCTGCAGCAGCTGAATAATGAAGGAATGATTGCTGCAACACTAATTTGCTAGTGTTAGCATGATTGTTGTCCCAATAAATGGACAAGAAATTCCTGGTTAGTGCCCAATAGATGTTTATTGAATACAGGAAACCTGATACAACGGTTGTCATTTGGGGGATTGAATTAATGGCACTGACCCGGTATAAAAAGTAGTTTCACAATCCCATAGTTTAACAATATGTAGGAATACTGCCATGTGAGGGGTCTAAATCAGAGTGAAATGAATAAGTTGATGTGTTTAACTTTAAGGCTTATTTTCTGAAAATGGGATCATACACATAGATTCTACCTATTGTGCATAATTTACACTTCACACTGGGCTTCTGGGTGGATTGAATTTAACTTCTCTTGGTGGCATGACACTATTGGGTGATACTACAAAATTAGTTGGCAAAATCTCTGTCCTTGCTCTTGCTGCTATGTTAATTGCGCAGATCATTTGTACACATATTTCCGGTAATGGGGGGGGGTTTGTGGTTTGCACTTGATCACTTTGCTGGAAAACGGTGACAATCAATTTGAGGTCACAGCAATCCAGGGAGTGTCAAGCTTCTGGGAGAGAATTGAATGTGTCAGTTACGATTGGTTCACTGCCTGAGGAGGTTGGACAAACATGCTACCAATCTATTAAGGTTTATGAAGAAAGTTTGAAGTGAAAAGCGTATTCTTAACACTGGCGATGAGGGAAAAACTGTCTCCAATCTCCTAGATTAATCAGAACCCATGCAACCCATATTAAGCGCCTTTTGAAGTGATATTGTGGGCACTGAGGTAAGAGGGGAGCCACCAAGAGAGAGTGGAACCGCAGTGTATGTTTTTGCTGACCCAAGATGTGGGTGAAACTTTGGCTCCTTTTGTGACCGGTTGAAGGCAGTCAACCGAGCAGAGATGTGAGTGGAACCTTGGTGTGTGTGCGACTGGTTGAAGGCACTGAGCCAGGAGAGAGGCGTGCCCTTGTTGCTGTCTGCGAGCAAAATTATGACGTTGTGAGCACATGACGTTCTGTCCAGTGTGATTGGACAAAGCTGGGGAACGTGAGCACTGGAGAGCAAGCAGTTTTGTTGCAATCACATTTCTCCTTCCGTACAAGGGAAAACTTAATCATAAATGCTTATGCCCATTTTGATTGGTGACAAGAGTTGGAACTTAATATTTTGGAATGGAGAAATTGAACTACTACCACTGGATTGAAATCCTGTTGGGTACGAGGGCAACATAAAGCTTTACGCAAGAACCTTTGAAGTGAAAAACGTATTCTTAACAGGGTGGTAGCCTGAAATATGTAAACTTGGTAGCAAACATTTAAAAATCTATATCAGGTGGTTGAAATGATCTATAAAACCTAAAGTTGTATGACTGATTTCTTTATTTTTTTAAATGGAGCATGATGATGTCATTTTGGAGACTGAATATTTGTTGACAATTTGTGATTGTAATCCCTTCTAGGTCGATTAGAGGTGCTTCCAGTCAGTGTAACTATTTACTTGTATTTGCAATTTAAACAAATTATATTGTGAGTAGCATGTAATTCCAAGCCATATTGGTAGAGTCTGAGGTCTTCTCAGTAGTTCCTATACTATGCAGAGAAACTTGTATGTGTGATTGTATGATGCTTGTGAGATATTCATGCTGGAAACAAATGTGTACGAAGCAAGGTAGAAGTATGAAATACATTGGGTTAACATGAGCTTTTTCTTGCCCCAGAGTTAATATGTTTCGTTGTGTTATGCTATGTTATGTGGATTTGTAGAGTTCGGTTACTCCAGGCACTGAGTAGGGCAGGCCTGAGGAGATGGAGGAAATCATGCCTGTTTTCATCTCGAAGAGCCCTGTCTTGATGTTCCTTCAGAAGTCCATGAACGAGGGGGCAGTTCTGATATGTTGTAGGAGACTGTTCCAGGTCTTTTCTGTGAAGTATGAGAATAAGCATCCTCTGCTTCTGCTTTTAGTCTTCTTGATGCGAGGAAGGAGTGCTCTTGCCTGGGACACATATCAAATGTGTCTGGTGGGTTGGCAGAAGTTGAGGCGGTGGTTGAGGTATGCTAGACCGGTATTGTGGAGACCTTTGTAGCCATGGGTGAGTAGCTTGAACTGAGAAGTTTTGTGGCTTGGAGCCAGTGGAGATTATTGAGGTGTGGAGAGATGTAGTTATTTTGTGGGATGTTCAGGATGGGTTCGGCAGAGGTGTTCTGGGTGGTTTGGAGTCGGCAAAGAAGATGGACTGGGGTTCCGATGTAGAGAGCGTTTCAGTAGTTAAGTCTGCTTGTAATAAGAGCCTGGATGACTGTTCATCTGGTGTTGAATGGGACTCACTCGAAAAACTTGTGTACCATTTGCAGGATGTGGAAGCATGATGAGGGAACAGCTTTGATCGGTCTGCTCATGGAGAGTTTGTTTTCTACAATTTTTCTGGGGTTCTTGGCATGGTCCGCAGTGGTGAGTGGCACTGGGCAAGTTTAGACGACCACCAACACACGTCCAGGGGAGTGGTTGTTGCCGAAGATAAGGGCTTTGGTTTTGTCAGTGTAGAGTTGGAGGAAGTTGTTTTTCATCCAGGCAGCGATGCAGCTCATGCAGTTTAGTGAAATTTGCTTTGGCAGCTCTAATAAAAGCTGGTAAATAGCGGCATGCAGTATATACAGTGCATAAAGACAGCACTGGGGTAACATTGCAAACAAGCAGCTATATATTATAACACTAATGACTGAAAGCCATTTTAAGTCAAATTGTCTGAAATTAATAATGAACGTGTGAACCAGTGGTTCTAGGATGCTGGCCTTATTAATTTTTTTACTTTTTCTCTTTGTAGATACACTGTATTTTGTTTGATGTGGAATGACGTTGTTTGGATTACTTGCACGTAAAGAGTGTAGGAAAATGCTTTCATCAAAGACTTGATCCTGACAGGTTATTAAGCTATTGGACAGAGGGTTGTGTCTACACTGTGAGTCGGGTGTTGGCACTTCTCTTGTCTCTTATGGATTGATCTTTTTGAAGCTTCAATTTTTCTAAGTTCAGGCTGCACGGTTGTTTCATCACACATATATAAAATGAAAAAAAATTCTGAGACTTCCACTTGGTTTCTGTCACTCAGCTCTAGTCCCTCTCTTTATCTCATTATTTCAGAGACATCTGGTGGACACTGTTTTCGGGTACGATGATGACTCCATGGATTCAGAAACCTCTTCTGTGGCATCTTATCGTACTGATCGGACACCAGCAACTCCGGATGATGACTTGGATGAGGTAATGGGTTAGGTTTTTGGCAATTACACCAAAGGTTTTATCAAAGGGCTATCTGACCAAGCCTAAGAAAAGACGACAATGGCTATCAATTCTTATCAAGTCCGACTTAGAATGCTTCTTATCATTTGGTCCAAAAAGATCACTCTGTCTTTCTCAACATCTGTCCAAAAGTAATTCAAGCAGAAAGTTTGGCAACATCTAGAATCCAGAATTTCAATTTGACTTCAATAGGACCTGGGCCCTAGACATTTTGGACGTTTATAATATAATAATTGTCACAGCCTTGCTCATGCATATTCACCTTCCTAAACCAGGCACTATCATCTGGTCTCCTACATATGATGTTTCATCCATTCAGAATACCGCCAAAGATGGAGGAGTTTTTGATACCTGTGTTTCTAAGGTAGGAAATGTCACCTGACCTACTTCATTCAGAGAAACAACTTTATGTTCCTAAAACTGACTCCTAGTCTTATTTTTTAAAGTGCAAAGTCTACGTATTTTAATAAATGTGTTTCTCTAGCATTACCTCCTGTTTCCCTAGCGACATAGAGTACAGTGCCACAAGACGCAAGGTTAATGGAAGTGTACAAATGTAGCACAGGATAATAAAGGATAGGGGTATTGTAAATGTGATTTCATATAACAGTAAATTATACATTTTAATCTCAAGAAGAGCCATTCCTTTTGGAATCAAGTCTATTTTGGATTTCTTATTTTCAGAACACCTGACTGGCAAGTTCCCAGCCCTTGCCTTACTTTTAATATCACTTGCCTGAGGAAAATGTACCTGATTCCATAATGGTGTGTATGCATGAGAGTATCTGAACCAGGATAGATGGAGATGTGTCTGATTTGCTCATTTCACAGTCTGCTGCATATTAGAATTCGCTGCATTTTTTTTGTTAGAACTCAAAACACTAATTTTCTGGAAATTTCTCAACCAGAAATTATGTAAATCCATAGCTGGGGCAAGTTGTGAGAAAATGTTATTCATCTAATTGTTACCAGCGGAAACAGAATATTCTACTATCTGACTCATGATGACAGCAGTTTACAGAAAATAATTACACAACTAACTCTAGTTATTGTCTCTTGGATAAATGACAACGATGAGCTTTTGAAGCATTGTGTCTGCCACCTCTCCTTAATCCCTTCCAAAACAAATCATAATCTGATATTCAATTTTGGTTGCACATATTACATGAGATTAGACAGTAGAGGGATTTTATTATATATCTGTGTTCTGAACAGCAATCACCTTTCTTATTTCAGTATTTATGGAGCAGATACTTTTGAATTTGTATTCACTTCCACAATGTTTACATCAAATTAAATCCGTTGTATAATATGACCCATACAACTATTATCTACTGTGACCCATGTATGTGGTGGCTAGTGAGCATTTTTCAGATTGGCAATTGTGTTTCTTACAGGTGAACAGTGTAGTTCCTATACAAGTTATTATATACTACGTTTGATTAGACTGGTGCGAAATTAGGGTCATGCTGCACATTTCACAGAATTTGGCTATTTAGCGTTGTCAAACACCTGTGGAATTTTGTGCATTTTTCAAGTGTGAACCTTCACATAAATGTTCCCCGCAGGAGACATGTTCACATTGGATATGTCTTGTGGGAGACATGTCTTCCTCAAACCAGCTCCGATTGGTGTTTCATGGGATTTTTTTAATGCAATGCTTGCCCTTTTGTTTATTTTTCACATGACCTATAGGCAAATTAATTTCACAAACGTTTTGGTTCAAGTTTCACAAAGAAAAGGAAATTGGGGCCACATGTACGAAGCATTTTGAACGTTGCAAATGGCGAATCGAGCTGTTTGCGACATACAAAATGCAATTTGGGATGTACAGGCCCATTTTTGCGATTCTGTAATCTATTTACTGAATCGCAAAAAGAGTTTGCAAGTCACAATTAGGAAGGGGTGTTCCCTTCCTAATTGTGAGTCTCAGTCCCATGTATGATTGTTTTGTGACCTCGAATACGGTCGCAAAACAATCGCAGTTAGCACCAGTTTCAAACAATTTGCAAATGGAAGGGGTCCCCATGGGACTCCTTCCCCTTTGTGAATGGCAGCAATTTTTTTTTCTTCATTTTTTTTTTTTAAATGCATCTCGTTTTCCTTTAAGGAAAACGGGCTGCGTTTAAAAAAAAACTGCTTTATTTAAAAGCAGTCACAGACATGGTGGTCGGCTGTCTCCAGCAGGCCACCATCCATTTGAGGGTGGCCATTCCCAATGGGGTCGCAAATTGCGACCTACCTCATGAATATTCATGAGGTAGGTCATTTGCGACCCCCTTGCGAATCACAAACAGTGGCATTGACATTGTTGTACATAAGGGTTTATGACTCACAAATTGCAAGTCGCTTTGACTCGCAATTTGCAAGTCGCAAAACCTGTATTTCGAACATGTGGCCCCTAGTGTTTTGAGAGCCCAATAGGCTTCATATTAACCCATTTTAGATAATCTTGCCATCAACACCAACTCCCCTGTTGTAGGCCCTCTCTCTACCACTAGACCTAGCTAAGGATTTCAAATTGTTCACTGTCTACTTTTTTAAAACATACACTTTGTCTCTTGGTCTACACCTTGCTTATGTTTTACTTGAACCCCTACTTTTAATACTTCGTCCTTTTGTCATACTGGCCTGTTGCCTGCTCAACAAAAATTTCTAAAAAAATAAACAGTCTCACCACACTCACTTCTAATGCTATCCTTACTCTTTTTACCCCCATAAAGAGTTTGGCAGCAGAGGAGTCTGAGCTTCGGTTTCGGCAGTTCACCAAGGAGTACCAGGCACTTCAGAGGGCCTATGCGCTGTTGCAGGAGCAAACTGGTGGTATCTTAGATGCAGAGAGAGAAGCAAAGGTCTGGGAATACACATACAATACTGTTATTACTTATTTTGTGCACCAATATTGTGGGTTTTGGGCCTTATTGTGTGCACCAATATTGTGGGTTTTGGGCTAAACATTGGATGTTCAGCGGTAAACGTGTTCAATAATTTTGCTGGAGTGTTTATTCTTTGATTTAAAGTTGGCTGTTGAAGAAGAAGAAGGGCTGTGTACTAATGCGAAAGACATGAATGTTTATCAGGACAATGAATTTTCCTATTATATTTTTTTGCCTATTTTCATTCACAATAGAATAAAATCTTTGGT
The DNA here is from genome assembly GCF_031143425.1 of Pleurodeles waltl. NCBI lineage: Eukaryota > Metazoa > Chordata > Amphibia > Caudata > Salamandridae > Pleurodeles > Pleurodeles waltl. The sequence goes on from NC_090446.1 coordinate 670,821,419, forward strand.
ATTAGCTATCCAAGAGTTCCAGTGCTGTTACAACATGTATTCCCACTCTACCTTTAGTAGACACTTTCAAGAGAATAAACTTTGACAATTGTGTTACCTGGGGCTATGCAGGTCTTCTCCAAAAGGCAGAGCTGTCTGTATTTCACAACTTTGCAACTGTGTGAGAGAACAAAGTTAGGGGACTTAGAATAACTCCAATGACAGTTTCTAAAAAAAAAAAGGTTTAAACAAAAGGATTTTCTGGGTAAAGCTGTTAGTCACTGTACATTATCAAATTATAGGTTTTTGAAGGCATTTTCTCTGTGCACTGGAAAAAGCTATACCTAGCTTAAGAACCCATAACAAGTCCAAAACTGGGCCTGGGTTACTTGTGTTCCTGTTCATGGAGGACCTGTCCTGGCAGTTTTGGCTAGACTGTTCCCATGAGGAACAGAGTCAAGACTGATTTCGACATAGCTGGGTCCAAACTGAGGTGGCATTTTGAGTAAACAATGATGGATTGGGATGCGGCCCGAGTGATTGCCAGATGTTGAGGTTAACGTAAGTATTCCATCCATCACCTTGTTGTTTTTGCGTTATCTTATCACTGGCTTAGTCTGAAGCAATGATATCAACCTGAAACCTGACTTTCAAATCAGGGCCATATATTTGGCCAAGGGCTTTTGAGGTCTGTACCTTTTTATCTATTACTTGCTACAAGATTGGTTCCCTACCCAGCATAGTTTTGTAATGTTTTGGAAATGAGGATGCCACGACACAAAGCAAACATCTGCAGGTGGACACTGTTCTGTTAGAATACATGGCAGTCTGTGTTTGATAGTAGAATGGGTTAAGCAGTTCTGTTCCTGCAATTTTGTTTTTGAATAAGTGAACACCCGGTCCTCTTGAGCCCTGTCATACGTGCAATTTTCTACTTTATCAGAGTGGAATCATGGGCTGCACTGCTTTCGCCTAGACCAGATCTTCTCAATTGGGTTTGATGTTTTGTGGGGTGGGGCACGATGTTCTGTTAAAAACCCAACTCTGCTATCTGAATTGTCCAAATTGATAAGTTAGTTATGGCATAGTCAATTGCTTGGACAGTTGACCCAATCACATCTCTCTGCGGAGGTTCCACGAGATCTTGCCCTAAAGGTTTGAGGAACCCTGGTGTTCTCAACTATTAATTTCAGCTTTTCCAGAACAGGGAAGAGAGTTTATTGGCAACAAGACATGGAAACCACGTTGTTATTATCTGTTATTATCGATCCGAGGGCCGAATGCGTATCTTCACATGCAACCATTTTTGCACAAAGCTGTCTCACTTGTAGATTGCAATGTCAGAATCTGAGGCAAAGGTAATTTGACAGTTGCATAGTAAATAAACGGACATCTAGAGGATAGCACCTGGGACAGATTTATTTTGCCATACAGGCTCTTAAAAGGAAATGAGATGTCAAGAATGTTAATTTTCATTGGTAGGTTCCAGAATTTATCACAGGGAAATAAAACCAATGCCGAACCACTGAGTTACCTACAGAGCAGAACATACATACATTGTGTTGGGTCGATCTCAAGACAGCAATCCTATTTACACTGCTTGTGATCAAACGACTCTCAAGGTTGCATTTCCAAACCACAAATGCTAATTTACAGTTAGATGGACGTGACGCTACCATATTTGAACATCACGGGCAAAGACAGGACAAACTAACACGGAGCATATAAATGAGCCGAATTTCTCATTGTACCTAAAATAAAGGAGGAAATTACTAGCCACAAAAAAGAACGAGTGTAAGGACTGTAAGCCAACTAAAGTTGAAGTTTAGCAGCTGTAGTAAACTAACGCAGAAGAAATAAAGTTAATTTATGTTTTGTGGCAATGAGCGTCTATAGTTCCTAGGTAAAATATATAGGTGTTTGACTTCACCCTAGGATTGGCAAACAAGTAAAAAATATGGTGAAGAAAAATTGTTACAAAAGATTAATCATTATAGCTAGCAAAATTAAGTTCTGATCAGGGTGTGCACATTTCAGCGTGTCAGTTTTGCTTCTGTAGTTCCATGTCATGTGCTATTAGAATGAAAAATGATTGCCTGATATGAGTAATCGGTCATGAGCTCAGTTTGATCTTGCAGAGGTACACACGGCCAATCAAGTGCATTTTAACAAGAACATTTTATTTTTCTACTGTCAAGTTTGAGGCAAGAATGAGTTCGTATTTTTTACACATACATCATCACTGCATTGAGAATTCACATTTCACCACCTGTGTGTATGGTAGAGTTATTTTCATTTCATGTATGATTAGTTAGAATGGCTGTAAGTGTTTTGAAATGATAACAGTGTGTGTTAAAATTAGCACTTGCTGTTAAATTGCCCGTGGGTAGGGCGGTACACACGATATGCAAGTGCTACTAACTGGTCTTTAGACAGAAGCTTCCCATGCCAGTGGAGAATTAACTCCTGCAGCAGAATGCTCCCATGCCACATAAATCATTCCCTGCCAGCAGAAGCGCAGAACTAGGATGGTAGTTTTAACCTTTACTGGCAATTTCTTTGAATCATGCAGAGACTCCGGCATAACATTTCACTGGAAGAGCTATTGAAATAACTGCATCTTATTACACGAGGGGGACTGAATGACCGTGGCACTATAATATTTTTTCTTTCTGTTCTTTGTTAATGATATGACCTCCTGAAGCAAACCTAGTCGTTGATAGAATGTCTTGCAAAAGTTACATTAGTTACTTCCGGTTGGAAAATGTCTGTCCTTTTTCAAATTTGGCCTATATTCAACACAAATAAGCTTTTCAAAAATTCCTTTTTCATTTATGAAGACCTTGGTAATATGACATTAAGCACGTTGAACAGTCTGTCCCCGAAATAGAATACATATAGAAAGTTTAGGGTTTCCGTAGGCTCAAATAAAAACAAAACACTCTGTATCATATTTCATTAATTTTCTGTAAAGCACTCTTAGGCCTATAGGGTTTCTTGGTGCTAGTAGCAAGTGAGACAGACAGCACGTGCTGCTGCTTTAGAGAATTCGCCCACACACATTGCCTCTAACGCACCAGAAAGAACCGAAAACACAGTGAACTCAGTTTCACGAACACATCCTATTACCACAATCTCTGAAACTAGCTGTCATAAGCACAATGAAAAATGAATATGCTAAATCAACCTAAGAAGAATCGCATCTTCTCAACTCAGTGACCCATCGCTTTCAGATTGCATCAAAGCTGCCATTCCAATGTGAATGTCTGCATCTCTACCTTTTTTCACAAGAAGTCCCTTAGATGCAAATTGGTCAACTCGATAAACTCTCCATGTTCTAATGACTCACTCTGGAGATTACAAACACAACACATGAACCACGATTGCTGATCCTTTTATACTGCAGAAAAAATAATATTGTTCCATTGATTGTATAATTCATCAACATTCCTCCTTCTTTGAGCCTTACGTTCTTTGATATTTTAACCTCAATTGGGAAAAGGAAAAATACACTAATGCACCCCTCATTAAATACTTCCTATTGGACAGCAACTTAACAATTGCACCTTCCCACCCGCAATGAAAACTCTTGGGTGTAACAAGATTTACATAATGAAACATCACACACAAATATGTAACCACATTGGATTGCTTAGATCCTTTTTTTATTCCATTCAAAATACTAACCTTAAGAATCCCAATGAATCTATGTGCAGACACATTAACAGCAAGCATGGGGAAATACAATAGGTATGGCTTTAATGTGCTATCACATGCAAACACAGACTTTCACAAATGCTTATACACAATTTGTGCAATGTTTCAGTGATGTCTGTTTCTCTGTGTACCTCCTTTGACTGTGTCCTGGTTTTTTAATTTCCAAAACTTATTAGGCCAGAGTTTATAGATCCATAAGTTATAAGTGTTAGTGTCCTATAACGCCACCAGCCTGGAAAACAGAAAAGAAGCCACAGATATAGAAGGCACAGGCTCCATTAGCCGAGGTACTGCAACTGCATGTATTTTGCAGGACTAAGCTCAAAATTTAAGGAATTGCAGTCAATGAAGTTTTAACGCTCTCAGGCGGGTGAATGTAGGATGAGACTCAGCAAAATAAACTGCACTTCTGTCAGTCTGATAACATGGCCAGCTCTTCAGTCTTCAACCATCATCAAAATTAGTTTTATTCTGCAATAAATGAACACAAAGTATATAATAAAATATCAATACGCATTAAAAGATTAAAAAAGAAAAAATGTTTAAAAAGAAACTCAACATTGTGATCTTAAGGATATTGCATTTTTCAGAAACTATCCCACAGTCTAGATCAGCCTACCAGAAGGTAGTATTAAACAATGCGTGAAGGTAGCACAATAACAGAAATTCAAAACACACAACCAGGGATTAAGATATCTACTTCTAGGGGTTTTTAATAAATCACAAAAGAACATACGTGCATCAAAAATCATAGTTTGTTGTGAGCTATTATCACATCTGCAGAAATTCACAGTATTAAGAAATGTGTTTCCCTTTGAATAAGAGAATGAAAAAATTAATTGTCTCCATTCTAAGTCTAGACCAACGATTACATTCATAGGTATTCGGGATTTGGTTAAGATAAAGTTGAAGTCCATTTCAAGTGAGAATAGGCCAGTATAATTTAACTGAGGACTTCATTTATTCAGCCTCTTCTCTGAAGACAGATCTACCAGCAAAGACCAATTTCTTTACAATACATTTGTCATTATTGCAGATTCAAGATGGGCAGTCAAGCAGATAAGGGTGTCCTATCAAGTGAACCTATTCATGCAATTTAGTGTTACGTAGTCTATTATGGTTTCTTTTGTTAATCTAGGAAAGTTCCCTGACCCAAATCTGCCCTTAATAACTGAGGGGCAACGTGGACAATGACTTCATGATAAGTAAGTCCTAGCTTCATGGGAGAGAAGAAATGGGCTGTGCACTGGGAAAATTCTGAAAGCTTGTGACAAAATCAATGTCCCTCCAACTGAAGCATCTTAGCATCCTAGCATCTCAAAACTCCATCTCCAAGCCCTGTATGGGGCCAAAGCGATGTATTTGGCTAAACAAATAAACTTACCCAATTTCAGAGGCTACAACCCAGTCTGCGATGAAAAATTAAAAAAGGTGATTTGATGTACCTATCTTGTAAGCCAAAGCCAGTTTATTAACGAACAACTCAGCTGATGAGGAGACATAAATGAAAAGAGGGCTCATTACTATACACATAGAAAATAATGAAAAGTTATAAAATTGGATATTTAATAAGATGCTTGAATAATACAAGTGCAGCTATTTGTAAATTGTATACCATCTGAATGATTGTAGCACTGATCTGACGGGTTCACTATTGTTGTTGATATGTTTGTTAAGAGCCAAGTTCGGCCATATGTAAGTTGAAAATCTATCAATAAAAACAGATTCTGCAAGAAAATGTACCTATCTTGTAATAGCAAGGACTAATTTATGGTATTATCAAATGTAACATGAAATCCAAGAAAGTTGGTACCATTGAAAATGACATGGCCTTTAATAGCAAATACTCTTAGATCTTGTTAATATAGGATCTAACATTAGAACATGTGGCTTACAAAGATTATGTAGTCATTTTCAGTTCCTCCATATGATTTACATAGGGTTCAGTTAGTCTTTTCAGACCATTGACAGGTCTAGACATGACTACAACATCATCAGTGTAAAAAAGAGCAGAAATGCATTTACCATGCAACAGTAGGATATCACTGGCGTCACCATCTAAATGTCATACTAGTTGTTAGTATATAAATTAAACAGAAGTGGATTCAGTATACTCCCCTGATGTACTCCTCTGTATAGATTAAGCTGTAAACAGTTCACAACCTAGCCCATATATAACATGTGCTGCTAAACCATTAAGAAGTTTTGCATGAAATCCACTATATTCATATCTTCAGCCATTAAACCCATCACCATCCAGAGCTTTGCACTATTGACCCTATCAGAAGCAGAACTCATAACCAGGAAATCAAAAATGAAGGGAAACACACATTATTATTTGATATATTTAGATGTTAGAAGATGTAGGTTAAGGAATTCCTCAGATGCACATGCTCTGACGGAACCCATGAATCGGTAATTATCCCCTGTCTGTCAGCCCAATCTTGAATGTTTGTCATGAGGATCCTCCTGATTAATTTATTTGTGGTATCGTTAAGGGAGACTGGGTGACAGCAATGTGGGTTTATTTGATCCCATTTGAAAAACTGGTGCAATGATTGATGTAGACAAGAAAGAGGTGATCTGATCACCACTAACACTATTCAATACATTCATTAGAAAAGAGGCCCATAAATCAATCTGGTACATAAGGAACCCCATCTGCTCCTGGGGCCTTATTTGAAGGTAAATTATTGTTTCATGGAACCATGCTTAGGGTATGTCTCAAACTGTGACTAAAGAAACTACAGGTAGAGTCAAATCATTTGTTAACAGCAGTAGTCACTATTTTATGATTACCCACGCATATGACATTCCCAATCATACAAACACCTGCCTCAAATGCAGCACTTAAATGAGTTCCAGATAGTCATCTAGAAGAACCAGTTTGCTGCCAGTGCTCCAGACACTACATTACTTTGAAGGACACCAAGGCCCATGCTTATACTTTTTTTCACCCCATTTGTGTCATTTTTTATGCAAAAGCAGCCCAAACTTACAAAACATAATTGTATTTTGTGTAAAAAAATGACACAAACGCGGTGCTAAAAAGTATAAATATGGGCCTAAGTATGCTACTGAGCATGTTTAATTAGGCCTTACTAACGAAATGATACCCTTGGCAAGCAGGGACTTAACTCCCTCCTTTATAGGCATGTGATGTGAATCCATTATTGATTTTATTTTGGTGTCCACCTCGTTACTGTCTCACATCTCTAAATCTTGGATCCAGTCAAGTCCATTCAGTGATTATAACCCAGGATGCATTTCTTTTTGCTGGTTCCCACTCTTTATCGCCCCAATGGTGAAGGTTGTAGGGGTCAGTAAGCCCTCAAGTCAGGGAACTCTTACAAATCTCTGTATCATAGATGTGTAGCAGAGATTGCCACCTGTGGTGCCAGCGTAAGCTGCCCTAGCGATATTCTGAAGGCTTTTCCAGAAATGTTCAATGTAGCATCTGGGTTATTATTAGCAGTTGCGACACAACACTGTAAAACGTTGCCCAGATGGTTTGATACGGGATGATCGAAGGTATTGGGGGAGCCCGCAGTCTTGGGCCATATCTATCATTGTGCCAATTTTCAAAAAGGGGAATAGAGGCAGCCCAACATGCTATAGACCCACTTCCCTTCTTGCTTCAGTAGTTAAGGTTCTCAGGCAAATTCTTTAAGAAAGGCTCTCGGTATGACTCAAGGATCATAATGTGCTCTTGGAAGCCCAGTATGGGTCCCTGCAGGTAGATCGACTATGGACCAGTGCTTGAACCTTTACCTGGTACTGGGTAAATACACCTTTGCCCACACTGGCTCTATCCATTTGGGATTTATGGATCTCACATCTGCTTTTGATCGAGTTAACCGATCAAAGTTGTGGCAGATCTTGTTGTCTATGGGTGTAGAGAGGGACATTGTTCTATTTTTAAGAGATCTCAATAGGAATACTAAGACCATACTTCACTTTTCCAAAGATTTGCAATGCTCTCAGAATTTTTGCATTGGCAGAGGGGTGCAACAGGGCTCCTTTCTGCAGCTTACCAGTTCTACTATATGCAGATGATGCGGTTCTAATGCACAACAACTCAAGTGGCCTGCTAGGTCCTGTTGCCCTCTTTTGCTAAGCTTATGGAGGATCTGGATCTAATGATCAACAAGTAGAAGTCTTTTGTGATGCTTGTCGGCCCACACTACTAAGTCTCTAGGGTTCACCCTGGGTTCTTGTGTTTTCCCCAAGAGCACAGAATGTTCTTATCTGGGACTACTCTTTGACTCTGCTTTAAGTTGGCGCCCTGTAATAAATCAGAAAAAAGGTGGGTTTTTGTGCGCCATCTCTGCAGTCTTTAGTTTCGCTTCCAGGCTGGGCACTAGACCTGTCAGGAAACTTCTGCAGACTAATAGTGCAAAATGTCTGTCAAAAGTTGCCTATGGGTGCTAGATATGGGAATATGTCAAACATACTGAACTGCAAGGGGTAGAAAACAAATTCTTACAGAGGTTATTGTGTCTGCCACAGTGCACTCATACCATGTTAGTCACAAGAAGTTAGGCATAGGTTATATTTCCGACCTTATAGCCTTTCGCCCACTTGCGTTGTGGTAGTGTATTTGGACTAGGCCAGGAATAAAAATTAAGTAAGGGAATCCTGGGAGACTGTTTGTCCCTCAATTATGCTCTTCAAATCCCCTGGTTAAGGTACATTAGGAATACTTTCCAGACGTTAGGAAGGGGTGATCTTTTTAGTTCACCATGGAATTGGGAAAGCTGATTTTATGTTGGTAAAAGAGAGCTTTTTGAGACAAAGGATTTTAGATAGAGAGGAGCTGGCTCCTAATAAACCTTGTTAGACACCACATCATGCTGAAGACCGTGCCATCCACTGAACATTATCTTCTCTGGGTTAAGATCAGATATGATTGCTTTTTATTAACCAGATTTTGCTTCGATTTACTCCCATTTTTGCTGGCTTATCCCTGGGGCTTAAATAGGGGATTTAAATTTGAATCCTGCGGCTACGACAATAGGTCTCTACAGGATACCCTGTATTTTACCATGTTCTGTCAGTTTTATTATGCAGCCACTGAAAGTCTATCTTGTTCCTGTTTTGAAAAGGGCTAACTCTCTACAAGGCCATTCGGGACACCGTTCCAGAGGGTAGGTCCGTAGTTATGGACCAGCAACAATACTTGTCTATCTGAGTCCTAGGAACGTGCTTCCCAGGGGGCCCTTTCTCAAATTTGGGGATGGGTGACCTGATGTAACCAAGTGTACTTAAATGTAAGTCATTGGTTTTTCTACCTTATTAGAGGTGGTTTTTCTTTACTCCTTTATACTATGTGAAGAGGTTATTTTTGGTCCTGATGAAGCGTCAATGGATCCTGGTGGACCGACAGACGCGAAACATGTTGACCTGTTCCTAAAGGCCCTTAAAAACATTTGGAGCCTTTAGTATTATGTGAAAGTACCACGAGCATTACACTCGATATATGACTTTCAATTTTTGTTTTTAACCTTGGTCTTCATCTTCACTACACTGATTAAAATGTATGATGTTGTTTGGGAGATGTGTAACCAATTTTAAATTCTTTCCAACCTCTTTCTTTGCACTGTTGCTTGAATAAAAACACCTTTGTGACTATATGACAGAGTTTAATCAATCTTGATTATATGAATATGGTCTAGAGCCCCCGTTTGGGGTGCCCACCAGGCATTGCAGCGCCAGCTTGGTGTGGAGCATTTCCCGATGATGATATTACTCATCCATTGTGATGCTTGAGGGCTCTTGCTCCTGAGACCAGTGGTCCCCTAGGATAGTACATAATTTTTGGAACAGTGTACTTTGTATATTTTTGACTATAGTTTGGGAGATTGTACACTGGACCACTTAACCTCCCGGTCCCTCCTTCAATTTGTTTTACGAGATCTCTACAAGTTAGACCAGCCCTCTTGTACTTTCAGATGCGGTCCGGGGGCATCATTTTGAGTGTTCTTAGCTTTTTAAAAGTCACCCTGGGGTTAAGGAACAGCAGGAATCACAACCTCGAATAACCCTAAGACTGATTGTGATACACTGTACACCTAGGTGAAATTTTAAGACTTTTGGGGTTTTTATGCTGATTTTATCTTGATATATTTATTGTAGTCTCCTTCTTACTTACTGATGTTATGTACATTGTGCTGCTTTTATGCTTTGTCAATTAGAACCAAATAAAGCTGAGTTTAAATTTGATAAGCTAACTCTAAGAGATCAAGTGATGGTATTCAGGATAAGTCCATCTGTTCTAATCCAGAGAAAGGTTCAAACCTGTTGAATATGAGCAAGCTGGGTGAAACAGGTAATTACCATCAGGGGTGAACACAGTAATGGAGAAGGATATATTGAATGCACAATGGTCACCAAATTTCGAAGGGGGGATTTAGTAGTGGCCTTAAGGGACTAATTTAACTGATTAGTGGGACAAAGGGTCATTATGAAAACAAGCCAGTATCTTGGTAGTTAGATAAAGTTTCTTAAATGAAATAACCACACAATCACCCCTCTCAGCCTTATTCAAGTTGCCCTCCCATCCCACTCGTATTACTATGTTTTAACTCACTGTCAAAAAAACTGAGGACTCATTTGATTCCCACATTCAGTATTAAGCAAATTAATTATTTTTTAAGAAATTCCAAAAAGCCCTCTTTATGCTGAGATGTAAGATGGGAACAATCTTTAAACTTAAAACAAAAGGGGGTATTTGGGAATGAAGGAAGGTTCAAAATGTATGGATTTCCAACAGGAGCATTGATATAATGATTACAAATATTAAGCTGAACTTGGAGGTAGGGTTGGGTCTTGGAGCACCACCCATATGTGCTCTCCTAATGTTTACAACATCTCTGCTTGAATTTCCCATGAGAGTAGAAGACATATGTTCACAAGATGTTAAAGATAATGGCCACAAGAGGCAAATCTAGCTAAACAGACTGATTACATAGGATAACTGATTATCCAAGGTGGTGGAAATGTTTAAGCCTTTGATCCTGTGGTTTAAGAAATTAATATCTTAAGAACAAGTGAAATCATTCAAGTATTTTTGATTTTTTTTTCTTGGCTTGAAAATATCCCAAAATTGCATATTTAAAGCATTCAAATGGGAGTGCTGCTGTAGCTCCGATTATGCACCACTATGCTATTCACACTTGCTAATCAAAAGAAATTCACAGAAGTGGTGCAGGGGCAGACTGGGACCATTGACATTGAATAATAGCAGGAAGACTGATGCCATGAGGTCTGAAAGGGATTACCTACTTGAGTTTGGGCTCATTTCAATGCCACATCTCCTACCACCATGAAGATATTGGAGATGTTCTCACCTTGCTTGGTTAGTGATGGGTGGAAGTAAAAATATTATGTTCAGAGTAAACTGTAACTGGCTGTCCTTTGAGTGGACGTCTAAAGTGCATTACCTAGTGAGTTCACTGATATAGCATTACTCATGCAGTAATCCATCTCCAGGCACTGAGCGATGCTGATGGACACATTGCACACATAGAAATTCAGAATAAACAAGTCATCTTGCAGTTTAGGACTGTAGCATGTCACTTTATGCTGGTATGTGTGCTATCTGGAGGTCTTTGACTTTTGTTTGGGGGTATTTATGTGGCACCCAGTAAAAGAAGTCCCTAAAGGCCTGGTGAAAATGAATATGCAATCTCTTGGCATGCATATCCATGCAGATCAATTTCTTCTAGTTGTTTGTGCTTCTTTCCTTAGTAAGTAGGCACACTCCAGGTCAACTTCCATATCGAGGATATGTTTGTATATGTTGGTGCAAATTTGCATCATAGCTTGCTGTTAAGCAATGTGGGCCTCATTACAACCTCGGCGGTCTTTCAAAAAGACCGCCGAGGCTGCGGGAGCCAGAATACCGCCATTGCCGGCGGTATTCCTTGCTCCCTATTATGACTTTTCCGCTGGGCCAGCGGACGGTAACAGGGTTACCCTTCCCTGGTCCAGCGGAAAAGTCACATCAACATTGCTGCCGGCTCGTAATAGAGCCGGCGGCAATGCTGTTGTGCAGCGGGTGCAGAAGCACCCGTTGCGCACTTCACTGCCTGAAATTCGGGCAGTGAAATGCGCGACGGGGCTATGCCTGGGGGCCCCTGCACTGCCCATGCCAAGTGCGTGGGCAGTGCAGGGGCCCCCAGGGGCACCCCAAGTCCCCTTACTGCCAGCCTTTCCATGGCGGTGTTTACCGCCACAGACAGGCTGGCGGTCGGGGACTCATAATCCCCAGGGCAGCGGTGCTTGCACCGCTGCCCTCGGGATTAGTGGCGGTATGTTGGAGGGGCCGGCGGTATGGCCGTGGCTGTTGTGCCACGGTCATAATAGCTGGCGGAACACCGCCAGCCTGTTGCCGGTGTTACCGCCAGCTTACCACCGGCCACCAGGGTCGTAATGACCCCCTGTATGTCTTACAGGCCCAGGTACAACTCTAGACTCAGGTTCAGCGGTATAAAGCTAAGATTGAATATTTGGAAAAGATCTCGCCCAGAAGGGGCAGATTTATAAATCAGTCATGCAATCTGATGTGCCAGTCATAATCACATGCTTTAGCTTTCATACTTTTTTATAAATAACTCAGAGATTTCCCCCAACCCCCTTTGCCTGCTGCTGTAGCTAGATGGCCTTTTTGAAAATATTTAGAACCTGACAATTAACAAAAGTCTTCAATTAGTTATTTAAAGTTATTTCTGAAACTATACCAATGGTGTTATACAGCCTTAGATGACAAACCTCTTTTTTAAGAATGTGGTCCCTTTTCGGTCTCCCCTGATACAGAGCGTGCGCTGTTGCAGGCAAGTCTATTGTTCCTTAAAATAATCTTAAAAGGGCTTGGAGTTTACCCACTACTTACCACTGGCTGGCCTCCTCATCACTCTCATTCTGTTTGTTTTTATTTCTCAGTGTCAGCTGTTTCAATTATATGGTTGCTACAAAAGGCTTTGTGTAGATTTTGATTTGCCTCCTTAGATTTCACACACACACACACACCCACACACACACACACACACACACAGCAGCTTTGAGCCCATTCTTTGCCTTTTTATATTTATATTGAGGTGATCTCATCTCTCGAAACCCCTATCACTGTCAGCCTGACCACTGACCAAAGTACGTGTTGCATGCAGCCCCTTCTACCTCATGTCCTATGTCTGTCAGACTATCACCTGTATCTTACCACCTACCACTGTCTGCAAAGGAAGATCCCCACCTGTCTCCTGCAGTGGAAGTTGTCAGTCTGAGCCAATGCTCCACAGAAAAACGACACCATCAACAACTGGTGGTATTCATGGGGCACATTGTAGCCACACCCGTCCCTTCGTTCGACCCCTTTAATTCTTATTTGGATTTCCATTTTGTGTGCAATTCGTGATGATCTGTGCGATTGTCACACTTCTCCTTCAGGATGTTGTTGCAGAAAACATGACCTATTGAGGAGCTCTCATCAACCTTGGCTTAAGTGTTAGAATTGCACTTCTGCTTTTCTGTTTTTCTGAATGTTTAAGTTCAGTGGCAGATGTAATGCTTCCAGCATCTGGGAACCTATGTTACTTCCATTGCAGTGTGAAAATAAAACAGGTAAATTTTTTCGAGAGTGTTTAGACAGAATATCAGAAACAAAAATATTGTGGGACAAAATATCATGTCAAGAATATCGAGGACAAAAATATAATTAATGTCAGTTTCTGTAGGTAAGCAAAGTTTTACTACATATATTCAAGGTACATAGATATGGAGTTAGGAAAAGTAAATCTACTTACCTATTTGCACTTACCTTTTCAATGGTTTGGTCCTAGAGATTTTTGACATCAGATTCTGTCCCCACAATATTTTTGTTTCTGACATTCTGTCAGTGATGCATTTAAGGGGGCCTGGTTGTTGACTTTATTCTTTTTTCTCACAAGTGATAATCTTCACTAGGGTGTCTCATACTCTTTAATGTCACCCCCCAATGAATGTGTTTCTGCTTTCTCCTACTTTATCTTTTTATGATATCACAATATTTCAGAAACATATATGTACATATATTGGGATTATGTGTGCAAAGGATTTTCTTATTGCCTCACTGTGCTTCCATTTAGCATAGACTTTGAGGACACCTTAGCTTTAGCCATGCTAGCTGCTGGCAAAGTAAGTGGACATTACTTATGCAGCTAGATATCAACATACATTTTGTGATACAGCCATAGCTTGGTTACTCATTCAAGACCTCAAAAGACGTGAGTGGCCTGCAGATACCTCTTGATGTTAAACCCAATATCATGTTTGTTTTAGAAAGCTCTAGCATTTGTTTTACCTTTTGCACCATTGGAGGAGAGGGAGACATGACCTAATGTAAAGTCTGAGTTGAAACAGCAGTTTTAAAAGCCATTCTTTCCTTGTGCAAAAGCTTGGCTTGAAATGTTTTAGCTCCTTTTATAGCCCTTTTGCTATTGAGCCTACTAGGCAGCCACCTGTTATGAAGAATATTATAGCTTACTAAGAACATAGAGGGGCTTTGTGCCCACCCATAGCTTACCCTGGGTTGGCTTTCCAGTCACTCTCATTTGCATTCTTCTTCATGTCTCAGTTTCTCAGTCTTGGGTTTGTATCTCCCGTGGAGATATCATCTCTCTGATTACTTGGCATCTCTGTTTTCACAGCTTGTATATCAAGCACCACTTTTTTCCCCGCCTTAAACACTCCATGAATTGCTTGTGTTTTTGAGCTGTCTCCTTCGTGTACTTCTTACCCATGCATTCTGTGTGGTTGTGTTGCCTGAGTGCTTTTTCCGAGTACCCTCCCTGTTGCCTGTGTGTTTCTACCCACTACCTCTCCACTTTCTCTGTATTGCTACCCCCACCCGAATCTTCCTCCTCTCTCATGGTGGTTTTCCCTCTCACCAGTCCCCTTTGTGTTCTTTTCCTCCAAGCCCTGCTTCTTTTGCATCTCTCCCACCCTCCCATGTGTTGCTGTGGCATTCTGCTGTCCTCCTCCATGTTGTTTCTGTGTTTCAAAGTGCTCCTCCATATTGCTTCCACCCCTGTTGCTTACATCACCCCCTGCTTTATTAAAAACCAAAAAATGGCTTGTACATTATATTTTCTTTTATTTCTTCTATCACCTTGCTGCATAACATGAACGATGTTATGCAGTGCGACTAAATGCTTGTTTAAACAATGTACTGCTTTCCCAGAAAAGCTTAGTCATAAGGTCTACATTTTACTTACCTCATTCTCTTGACAGGCTCAGGAACAACTCCAGACTGAGGTTCAGCGGTATAAAGCTAAGATTGAAGATTTGGAAAAAGCTCTCGCCCAGAAGGGGCAGGTTGGTAAATGATTCATACAATCTGATGTGCCAGTTTCATTTTACAGAACTGAAATGACTTTTGATAGACTGGACATATGTACTGCTTGCTGGGGTTTGAAAACAGAAAAACAACAATAAAGCAGATAGAGATGCCCAAATCCCCATGTTTGTCAGATCCATCCAGCAATGTGTTCATGAAAGTCCTGAACATACTGCCATATATTCTCCCAATTAATCTTTAAAGGCACATTCAGAGTTTAGTAGCTGTGGTTGGCCTTACATTTTTCACAACGTAGGGGACCCCCATAAGTGGTAGGGGAGTATTGAGACCCCTGGTTAGACTTCTGAAGTGAGATAACTTTACTTTTATACCTGTTTTACTCATTGTTCTGTTGCTTCTTCGTTTTGTTTTTCTTTCTCACTTTCATTCTCTCTTGTTTCAGTCCTCATTTAACTCTTTTCCTCTCCCTCAGGGAAAGTGTGGTGTAAAACATCTCATCCTTTTCTCGAACTTACATTTGTCTCACACATGCAAAGACAAACAAAAGCAGAATTTGGTTCAATATATTTTATTGAATCATCTGTGTTCTAGATAAAATGGCATGTACTGCAGTGATTAGGATGATAAAGCATAATAATACCAATGCGGTGACAAAGAAAGTGAACCATGAGAAAAGTCCCACCATAGTGTCAGAATGCTAAATGTTGGAATTTCTACCTGTACCACTAAAGCACTACTAGATCACAGCAGTGTTAGCCCTCATCTGCCCTTCCGGACCCACAGGAAGGCACTATCCCCCATACAGAAGTAGCAAAGAGGGCTGTTGGTCTACTAAGAGTCCTCTCTCATGTAGGCGGCTAAGACGTCAAGTTTCAGCGGATGCTGCAAAGAAGCAACAGCATGCAATGGAAGTTATCTGGCTAAAACTCTCCCTCTAATGTGTAGGGGGCAGAAGGATGTTTTATAATAAAACAACTGGTATTCTGAGGAAATTGCCTTAATGTGGGAACACGCATGTTTCCTGTGAAGTGGCAGAGATTGTGGTGTTCTGCTTTGTACTGACAACAATACAGAGTACAGCCTTGAGCAAAGCACAGAACGAGAATGTTAGAATAAAAGGAATGAAAACAGTTTCTAGGCTGAAAGTGTGTAAGATAAAATAAATAAAACATCTCCGCAGAATGATGATACTTAGAAAATAAAATGAATAAAAAATAAATTATTACTGAGCTAAATGGCACAAGATGCAGGCCTATGGCTAAAATGGCATGCCCATAGAAAGCAGCTAAAATAACTTTTTAACCACTGTGACATGTATATGTCATGGACACAAGTGGGTCAGACATGGGTGGGGACACGGGGACACAATACATACAAAACTGTCATTATGGTGCCTGTATTCATTGGCAAATGAATGCTGACACCACAATTATGGTACATTCACATCTGTCAACTGTGTCCATGTGTGCACACTGCCAGGGGACCTGTACCTGTCATGTTGTGCTGCAAGTTGTGTGTGTGAGACTGTACATGTATGTGTGTAACCAATGGGATTGCCAGGGTGAGGTGCGGGTGTGTGAGTGTGTTTGTGTAGCTGAGTATATAGGTGTGTTGTTTGTTGTGGTTGTGTGGTGTGTGGGTGCAGTTTCTATGGTGTGTGTATGTTGTAGCATGGACATGCGTCAATATATGTTTTCAGCATGTACGAGTTGTGTTGTGTCGGACTGGCAACTGATAAATGTTTGTATGTGTTGTGTTGTGTAGTGTATAGTGTGGGGTGCACCTATTGCTAAAGGACAGTGTGTGTGTGTCACTTACCTCCCTTTCATAGTCACTGCCATTATATGAAGTCCATTGAGTCCCACTGCCATCTCCTGCTGTCAGCAAACAGCCGCCAATAGATCCCCTGCAGAACTGTAACATCTAAATATGGCGGGTGAAAGACAGCCGCCTTGACAGTCTTCTCAGGCTTGCTGCCAACACAGCTTGGCGGTAACACTGCCAGCATCTACTTCAGGCCCTAAATCTCCCTGTGTCTAAAACCAAAATAAATCTGTCTTTGTGTATTGGAACTGATGCTCATGTAAAGCACTCCAATACTTTTGAGTCAAGTTTGTGCTATATAAAACTGCAGAAAACAAACCGATTAAGTGTTTTGCACACTTCTGTCATTGGACTATACTTGGGCTACATTTGGGTGATATTTGTGCTACATTCGGCTCATTTTCCTCTGGCTGCCATCTTGGGAGACTTATTTGTGATGAAGGTCCACAATTTCCTCATTTACTGCACTATTCTCAGTCGAAAATGCTTTCAGTTTTCCACTTTGATTCTATTAAGATGGCGTTTAGATATGCCACATTTTTGGCATACGAACAGACAGCTAACACTCTAGTTACTCATTTGAACACACTAGTAAAGCTGCTGACTACCAGGGAGTGAACTGGCAGTCTGCTGCTGGTGTTGAAAGCGCATGTTTTGATCTGCATGTAAAAATCTTTTAATTAAGATTAAGAGGAAGATATTTGAGAACTCACTTAAAATGAGTCCTAATTTTACTTTCTACAGCACTAACCATAATTTTCATGACAAAATGAACCTCTTCATTTTGTTCCTTTCTAAATTAAATGTTTTAGTTTTACCAGTTTAATTCAATTAAGATGGCTTCAGTGTGCCAGGATGCTCCTGTTGGAGGTACATGCTTTACTGAGAATGTCAGACATCATTCTACATGGCTGAGAAATACAGGCCCCGATTTACAACAAACTGGTGCATCAGTACTGATGCACCAGCTTATTTTTGTGCCCCTACCACCTAACAACACCATGGGTGTGCCGTTATTTACAATACAGCGCACCATGGTGCACGTTAGGCCAATAGCGCCAAACCTTTTTGATGCTATTGTGGCGCTTTGCTCCACTAGTGTCAAAAATGTTGACGTAATGGAGCAAAGTGTAAGAAGGCCCACTGATTTCAGTGGGTGCATCCTTTTAATTGGTGCTATGAGCAGGTGGTAAAAATGATGCCAAAATAGGCAGAATTAAAACTTGTAGATTTCATAGGGTCATTTTTATGTGTCTCCTAGTGGCGGGACATCCCAAGGGGACACAAAGTGGTGCAATTCATGCACCACGCCACTTTGTAAATATGGTGCAGTGCTTTTTGCTTCATTGAGCCACATTAACGTAAAAAATGGCGCTAATGTGGCCCAGTGTGAATTTACAGAAAATATGCTCTAATTTTAGCTTCTGGTGCACCTTCTGTAACCTCTATCGAAAAATCATGAGCAAACAGTTTTCTGTCAAACATGATTCATGAAATCCCAGCAGAAGGTTTTTTCACATGGTAAAATCACATTAGAACACACCACAATTCCTAAAATTGATATGGTACTATCAATAAATGATTTATATTGTACCAAAAATCTGTTCTCACCCTTTCTACATTCTCCTTTTTGTGATCCTCAAAACTGCCATTCACTACAATGCATTTCAATGGGGACAATGCCTAATAGTCCTGTAAGTGCTTCCTCAGCATGTTGTCCATGTTAAGGCTAGACAATAAAACTGGGGTCCATATGGGACCCCCATATATACCCTTTCGGATCTGAGTATGCTCACCCTACCCACTTACATATTTGTAATTCGTTTTCAGGACACAGGGACCAAGTCTTTGAGTCTGGTAAGGGCTGCCAAAACATATTGTTCAGGTTTTCGCCAATGAATCAGGACTGAGTAGTCTCCTTTAAATTGGCCAATCAGAGCATTTATTTTTCCTTGAATATCTAAAAAAATACTGAACGGATTCACACCATATCACAAAAAGGGAACTTTCCGACCAAGAGCAACCTTTCTGCCAAATTTGGTGTAATTCCGTCCAGCGGTTTGGTTTGTGGTCATGACTAAAAATCCCTATGGAAAATGCATGTGGAAAAGTGTTTTGGGACTCCCCTTTTTTCTCCGCCCCACTTGACAAATCAGCCCAAAACTTTCAACACAACAGCTGATATTAGAGTTTAAAAATATAGATTTCTAGGGAATGGATCCACCTATGATCCAACTGTCCCCATACTGATATCTGATTGTCTGCCATCACTTCAACAAGGAAGTGTAATAAGCCATTTTGGGACTCAGCTTCAGATTCATTCATAGACTCACACACCCACTAACAGACCCACCAACACTCATCCACCCATTCACAGACCCACTCAGCGACTCATGCACTCACTCATAGACCCACTTAGACACTCATGCACCTACTTGCAGAACCACTGAGGCATTCACACACCCACTCACAGACCCACTCATACTCATACACCCACTCACATACCCACTCACACACCCACACAGACACTCACACACTCATTCACAGAGACACTCTCACATACACTCTCACACCCAGGGACATCCTCTCACACCTACTCTCACACCCAGACAAACACTCGCACACCCACACAGACCCTCTCCCACCCACCTTCACACCTGGACTCTCACACCCACTATCAAACCCAGAGACACCGTCTCACACCTATACTCACACCCAGAGGGACAGGCCCTTCAACCATGCACAGCACATGGTTGGATGGTTATAGGGACAGGCTAAGCCCTTTGGCCAAACCCGCTGCGCACTTATGTAGAATTGGATTAACATAAAGGCCTATTGGCAGTCACCACTAGGTAGTTATAATTAGGACCTATTTTCGATAGAGAAAGCATTTTTTACTTGCCTATATCTTTGGCGCCAGTTGATGAATCTTCACGAAATGTTACCAAAAAATGTGACACTCACTTCAGCTGCAGTCTTGAAAGTTTCATGGTGATCCGTGAAACAGGGATGAGAAAAATGTTAATTCCCATAGGGATTTGAACAGGAATACAGCACGAACCGCTGGAAGAAACTACACCAAATTAGGCAGAAAGGTTGCTCTTGGTCTAGAAGGTGGGGAGCCGGCTGGGACGGCAGAGGCATTTATGCTGTCCCCGCTTTCTCCAACAGCTGTGACTGGGTGCCCTTGGGGGGGCATCCAGGTCACATGGTCAGGCTCCTGGGAAAAGGATCCTGGGGTCGAGATTGGCCCAGGGAGGGGATTCATGTGTTCCCCTCCACAAAAAAAAATGTATTCATGTTAAGGACTGGCCCCAGGAGATGGGGTCCCCGGGACCATGATCGGCCTGGGGAGGGGAGCCATGTGGTCCCCCTCCCCCAATAATATATAATGTGTATTAAGACTGGTCCCAGGGGGATGGGGCCTTTAGGGCCATTTTCTGCCAGGGGAGGAGAACCGCACAGCCTCCTTCCCCAATATGAACTAATATGAGGAAATCTCAAAACAAAGAACAAATTACATCATATACCTAGGAGGAAGTACCCTGGTTTGGTGGAGATTTACATCTTTGTAGTCTCGCTAGACCCTCTACAGGAGGATTCATGATATCATAGAATTTTGGAGAAAGACTGTTGACTCACAATCATATTGCCAAATGCACTCAATGTGACTGAAGGCATTTCCTCGTGGTCCACAACGCACCTGTACTGTAGAATACACACTGGACTTTTACCCAAGGAGTCACAAAGAACTCAACTCGAGTAGATATTTTGTGAAAAACTGTGGACTCTTGTTAGATAAAAGGGCAGGTGAGGTTCCTTTGTGGTTGAGTCACTCCCACAGCTACTAACACACCCACACAAACATTCACACACCCACTCACTTACAGAATCAGACACTCATGCACCCACTCACAGACCTACTCAGACACTCATGCAGCCACTCACAGACCTACTCAGACACTCATGCACACAGTAAAGATCCACTCAGATACTGATGCAGCCACTCACAGACCCACAAAGACAATGACACACCCACTCACAGACCCACTCACTCATGCACCCACTCACAGACCCATTTAGACACTCATGCATCCACTCACAGACGAACTCAGACATTCACTCACCCACTCACAGACCCACTCAGACTATCGTACACCCACTAATAGACCCACACAGACACTCACGCACCCACTGGGAGAAACACTTTCATACCCACTCTCACACCCTGAGATTCCCTCTCAAACCTACTCTCACACCCAGACAGACATTCTCAAACCCACTCTCACACACACATAAACCCTCTCACACCCAGTCTCACACCCAGACAGACCCTATCACGCTTACTCTAACTAACACTCAGAGATACCCTCTCACACCTATTTTCACACCCACAGAGACAGTCCCTGCAGCTAACTCCCCTCTGCATGGGTTTGGGTGGTTATGGAGGGCCTGGACACAGTTTGTGTATGGTTTTGTGCGAGTAAGTCCTGAAACTAACTATAAGGTCCCTGTAACCATGGTTGTTTATGTGAATATATATAGATGTATATATATATATATATATATATATATATATATATATATATATATATATATATGCCCTCTCTCTTCCCTTGTTCAAACATGAGAATGTTGATTCCACAAAATGCTTCACTTTATAACCACATGCATTAACTATGTGCCCACTTAGCCTCAATAGGTCCCTGTGGAGTTACAAAGCTGAGTAATTGAATACTGTTAAACCCAGAGGATAAACAATGCTAGATGCTAGATCTGGTTCTACTACAAGGGGACACAGACAGAAGTAGACAGAAAGTTTCCATTAGAACCTATATGTGGAACAATATACTATAGGTGGGAAACATATCCTCAAACGCTGCACAAGAAAAAACTGTGAGATGCAATCAATTAGGCCCTTTGTAAGGGTCAAAACCTATTATAGAGTGATACACAATGACTGAAACAGGCTAGGTGAACAGCCTTTCATGCCATTCCCCTGGGAATGTATTCTGTCAGGGTGACAGAGTAAAGTACTTCATTGCACAGAGGGAGTCCTCACTCTGCCAATTTTGAGACATCTGCTGGACCAGCGGAAATCTCTTTTATTTACAGGAACCACTGTCACAACAATTCCTACAAATGTTGTGAAAGTTTGATGGACTGCTGGAGAAATCAATCAGTGTTCTGGTGCAGCGCAGCTAATCACCCGTTAGGGCCTCAAGCTCAGCATGACAGAGCAGTACATCAAGCTTTCAAATGTTTTTTATTTTCAAAACCAAAATCCCAAAGCAGGATTTTTGTTTTTGAATATAAAAAAATGAATGATCCCATCACCACAGTAGTTTTTTCCCATGGCATGCAGGTGATTTCATAGATTTCAACTGTCCCTTACCTCCATGTTTTACCAGGCGGTGACGGACAGTGAAAACTTGCCATTTATCTGCCCACCCTAAAAAGGGCAGGTGGAAAAAATAGCAAAACGTCTCATGGCCATTTCTCTTTTGGGCCGTCAGAGGTGTACGTTGGTGGCTAAGATGGAGTAGTCTCCTTCATCAACATACTGAAGGTCCACCTGATTCTAAATGAGGCGAATGGACCTTCACCTTGGTGGAGAGGGTACTCCCTCGCCACTGAGATGGTGTACTCTCTCCACCAAAATCTAACTCTGGCCCAAACTCTCTCTGCGGAGAACCACTGGTGGATAAATCACAACTGTAGAGCCCTATCTGCACACAGAACCAAGAGTCAAAGTAGTTGTAAAATCCTGCAGTATATGAATCCCCTGCAGGATAATACCATAAAGAAGTTTTGCTTACTGTGTGGTTTAATACTGTAAATGGTCTCTCTGCATAGGTTCTTGAAATTAGGGTGATTACTCATGTACATGTTCACATTTAGTCCTCGCCTCATTTCTCCACATCTTTCTATTCTCACAGGACTCTCATTGGGTGGAAGAAAAACAGCTATTTATTCGGCGGAACCAGGAAATTTTAGAAAAGGTACACTGTAAAACATAAAAGTATTTTGCAAAGCATAGGTTCAGTGCTGCAACAATATTTTGCCACTGAAAGTAGATGTTTATTGTTACTCAACTGAATTGTGCTCATTTTATGAACCTCAGAAGAATGAAAGCATTAGTGAAGTTGCAGGGATTCAGATCTGTTACCACCTAGTTAAGGATTGTTATTATTTTTCGTTTGCATACTGCACAAACTGCCATTATTTTAGCTTTCAAGCACTTTTGGTATCCTGGAATCACTTTTCAAATGTTCCATCAGTTTCCATTGCAGAGCAGTATTAGATTAATTGGTCCAAAGAACCATCAAACTGCCCCTGTAAAAGTAGCTATGCAAATTTGAAGGCAGTGAAGCAAAAGGTAGCAACTATTGGTGACAGATTTCACACATCTTTAACTGGTAGCAACTTAAAAGTTGGATAGAGCACATGAACATAATAGAAATTACACAGGTGTGTTTATTGTGGTGGGCATGAGTCTGCAAGAGCAACAATGGTAAACCCCTTCCTATTCCCTGCTGTGTCGCCACTCTCAAGAGAAATCACAGATCTTCCCAACTGAGCACCTCCTGTCCATAGGAATCAATGAGGCCTGTGTAATAGCCTCAAAAGCATGCTGGTATGAGAGGGACTCTTGGTCTGCCCAACAACACGATAGCCCTGCTTAGGATGTCAGGACTATAGCTTTAGAAAGTGCACCTGAATTCTACAGGATGCAAGGAAGCTTGTTAAGATGCAGGCAGCCTAATTAGTTGGCACCAATGCTTTGAACCTGTAGTTGATCTGATCGGGGATTGGATGTAGGTCCATCTGTCACAAACTAAGGTTGTAAAATGTAACATGACTCCAGCTGGCTGAAGAGCTATACCTGTAAAAGACCTGTGAGGACCAATTGGTGCTTTCAGAATTGGAGTTGCTTGTCCTTTCCAGCCTTGTAGCAAACCTGAAGTTCTGGCAATGGCCCTACAGGTGTATGATCACCACCGGACAGGAAGTACTGTCCAAGAGGCATTCCTCAGCTGGCACAGAAGATCAGAGAATTACAGATATACAGTCTCAATCCTCTAGAAGCCCTTTACCCGAGCTAGTGGAGAGTTACCAAAGCAATGACCAAGTGAAGCTGGTCTTCCCAAAAGCCTTAATTCTTCATGATAAACATATGTCCATGAAGCAGCAGGTCATCACTGAGACTGAAGGCCCTTCCCCTTTATGGTATCCTCTAAGCTAAGTGAATTGTGAACATATACCCATTAAAAAGCCTCAGTCCTGGGTGCTGGAACAGTATCCCTCTGTCACACTCTTACCCGCATCTACTGTGCAGGAGTGCAATATTATTCAGGATCATGTATACCTTATCCTGAGCATATGACTGCAGACAATATGGTCCGCTTTTGTAACTTTGGCCCATTCAGGTGGAAAATATGATTATTAAAGGGTACAAGAAAGTCGAAATCACCACTAACATCATGAGAACTGATTATGGTGGTTTGGAATGTGAGGTCTCCCATCTGAGTGGCTAGCGATAATGCCACCATTTTTATTATTGATTCAGAAATCAGAGAGTTCCTAAACATAACAAGGAGACAGACAGATAATCCCAGTATCACAATGAGTTTACAATTGCTAGACTGCAACTAGCAATTTCAAAGACATAGCAGTTTAAGGAATGGTTTGGGGGTCACCTAGCAAACTGATATGTTACCCAGTACCTAGGTGGCCCAGAGGAAGTGTTCAGCCTTTGGTGACCCTTGAGCTCCACTGCACATTAATAGGATGTACTGGTATCCTGAGGAACTTTCTAAAGACTTTCACAACAATGGACCACTCCAGAAATATCTTTGGTGCTAAAATATTGTTGCGATTGGCAGGTGATATTTTTGACTGCATTGCAGTAATTCAAACTGCTCTGTGGACCACGAAACAGCACCATATAGTAAAAGCTCCAGACTAGACTTCCCCTTTCGGACCATCTTACCCTGGAGAGCCAAGGAGTCTTACCCAGCTTCCTACTCAGTAGAGAAAAAATGCAATCTCATGATGAGATTGCTAAGCGATGATGCTCCATAGGGAACTGATTTTACATCAAGTAAATGTCCTAACATAATTATGGATCAAATATATAATTCATTTTTATGGGGATGCTGTATTATGAAGTATGAAGATATGTGTGTGCTCGTATTGTAAAGTTATAACAGCTATACAATAATGATATTTAAATTGACAAATTGGTAATGCCAGGTGATCTTTAGCATTTGGAATACCAGTAATACCCTAGCCATCTCCTAATTTGTTCCAGAACATACATTTGCAGTTCATGGTTTTGCATATATATATAGAGGGCTGGTGCTTCCATGAAGTGAGGTAAGACAGCAGCCTTAGGAAATCATCCAGAGGTGGCATGCAATTGCTGGAAAAGGCTGAAAATTGTCCTTTTATAGGTGTTTGGGGCAAACGTAAGCCAGCACATTTTTATTTTCCTAGAGCACTGAAAATCCATGCACTGTTCCTGCTTACATGCACACACTCGTGAAATCTGCAGTGGATGCAAACAACAGAGAGGGTCTGGCACGATGCTGTTATCAGCCAATTGAACGTGGAATGAAACTGCAGCAGTAGGATGAGTCCTACACTAAAAATCAGAAAGGTAACAGAGTTTTAACATTTAAGAGCTCAACTGATTTATGTGCAAAAACAGGTTGATTTTGGAGTAAAGAAAACACGAGTTCAAGACTTTCTCTTAATGGTCGACATGCTTTGTGAGTCTGTGCAACTACCTCAATCTATTTCAAGTCTCAGTCACAAAGCTCGGAATTGAGAGTTCATCAGAATTTGAAGACTTCAGCTGGAAAGTCACTACATGCATGCCCCAGTCTTTACTGGAAAACTCTACTCCCCGACACTCTAAGATTTCAGAAACTTGTAATCTGTGCATATATAGCCCGTTCAGTGACTGCCGTGGTGTGCTGTGATCTCTCTTGCTCAGAATGACGTCTTTATCAATTTGTAAGTGTGAACTTAACTCTGAACCTTTTCCTGGCAGATAGAGAAGCTGGAGATTGAGAACAACCGACTGCAGCAGGACCTGCAGGACGCACGCGATCAGAACGAGCTGCTGGAGTTCCGGAACCTGGAGCTCGAGGTGGGACATAGAAAGGCTTAGGTGGCGGGTGAAGACCAGTATTGTTGAGGAAAACCTTAATATCTCTATCCGTTGACAGCAGTAAATATCTGACCATCTCAAAAGGGTTAGATTGGAGTTTGAGTGCTCGCAAATGTACACATGTAGATATTTCTGGGTGTTCCCTTCGCACAATTTCAAGGCAAAGAACACTTTGAACACCCCCTTCCCACCTACTGAGTGGACTTTAATACAGCAAATTTCCCTAAAAATGAAGCAGAGGCACCTGCAGTAGTAGATGCATTTACATCTAGTAGGAGTCCTTTGTGAACTCCTGGTAGGCATAAATGGAGGTAAGTTTGGTAGTAAGTGTCTGTGGCCGAAAATAGTTTTGTCAACAGGGACCATGTGAATACAGATTCAACCACAATAGTGACCATAGAAAATATTTTGGCACAAAATAGTGATATTCTGTCACAACGAGGCAGTATCATTTCACAATAATGGGATAATCTAGCAGTGTAACAAAATATTCTGGAACAATGGTAGCATATTCTAAAACAATAAAAACATAAGTGAATAACTCCACTCATTATTACTCAATATTGTTTAAATATGAATTATATTAATCTGCTCACTCATTCTAAATTAAAAGGCCTGACAGAGCCGTTTCGTTATTTAAAAATATGTAATTTTTCATTACAATGCCTCAGTTGCCAGCAGATGTTTTTCCTTTCTCCACAAAACCTATACCACAACTCATCATATAGTTGTGTCTACTACGGTTTCTTAGAAAGCACCCATATTTCATCCTCCTTCAGCAGAGTTAAAAAGATTGCATCTGCTAACTGCACGTGTTTCACTCTCATTATTCCCATAACACGTCTCCACCAAATGACACAAGAGCTATGCCCACTTTTGGATGCCTCTAATTTGTATGTAGAGTAATCCATACCAAAATAAATGGTATCTGATGCATCTGTGTGCTGTATGCCAGAGATTTGTAATGTTAGTGGGGTTTTACAGAGTAGCACTATGCACCCATCCACATTATTTCAGCCCTCTATTTATCAGTGCAAGCAGATGTGTATTTCCTCAAAAACAAAATATTAACACGTTTCCTTCTCCATTAAAGCAATCAAAAATACCAAAAATGAATAGCTTTTGGAAACTGGTGCCATCAGAAAGAGCAGGTGGTAACACCGTGTCACTGATGAACTTACTCAATATTTATGATTTTTCTGGGTTGTCATATCTGCCATTGGTATATTGTAGGAGCGAGAGAGGAGGTCTCCACCATTCAACCTGCAGATTCACCCCTTTGCTGATGGTGTCAGTGCCCTCCAGATATACTGCATGAAGGAAGGTGTCAAGGTAAGGAGGACTCTAGTGCTCAGGGTGACACTTGTTGAGCCACCGTAAACATACACATCTTTAATTAGCTGTCGTCATCAGCTGTCCGCTTCATCAGCTCTGATTCTTACCACAGCCAAAGCACGATTCTGTACAATTCAGCTTCCTCCATATCTGAAGTCATTGTGTTGCCCACCCTTGTGTGGGATACTCCACGAGGAGAGCTCCTTGAAAGATAATTTGCTGGATGAATACAACTGTTGCAATGATTTATGTGTTTCCTGAATGTTCACAACTGATCAATATATCTATTCTCCCATCATTTTTTCTTTTTGTGGAACGCCAATAATAAGCACCTAGCTTCTATTCTCCAAGAGTGTACGAGCATCCTTCCAGTTTGTGTGTGTGCATTTGTGATTAAGTATGTTGATGCGACAATATGAAGAAAAGCTTTTGCCAGCAGACCAACAAGGTCAGCCCACCCCCCACGATCTGCCCTTGAAGCTACCTGGCTGGGATGCAGGCATAGAAAAAAAACGTTGCCTACCAAAAGCCATGATATCATGTCACTGAAAACTCGTATCATACCCAGCCACATGGCATCCCTTCATAAAGACTACCAGAAAGCAGCCTTGAATCCACATCTGATTAGAAAAGTGCGAAAATGCATGAAAAGTCAGCCTAAAGCTGATTTGCTTGTGTCCAAATGTCTGAACAGCTAATTGACTACTGCCAAACTACCAGGAACTGTGAAAATAAGGAGAAACATCGCTCAAGAGAAATGAAGAATTTCTATAGAACAAAATGTGCTTGGTGCCCTGCTTCCTGTATTTCCAGGACTGGGGCTAAACACCAAGCCTGGGACTGCCCAGGCAGCTCTCGACTTGAAACTTAACAACTTTGATCAAAGTAGAAAGCCAAAGAGCTATCAAAGGTCCATAGCAAAACCATTACTGATTGTTTCCTGTGAGAGAGGTTCCAAATGTATTCACAAACTTCAATTTAACACCTGAATGCAGGATAAGCACCAAAGCTGGACTCAACTAAGAGCTATGACTGACTTTGTATCAACAATGCCATTCTTTCTGATTGATTTCCACGGCTCCACAGTTTTATAGGTTATTTATTTTCATGTAATCACTCTTGGTGGCAATTGTTCTTTCTTGTGACTGTAATATTTGTGTTACTCTATCCAGCTTCAATGATATACAGATCTTCAGGAATCAAGAAGCTTTGGTGTTGGTGACACAGCTTCAAAGTATAGTTGAAAGAAGACCAGCTACAGGGGTAATGGCCCAGTGCTGATTGTCATTCATCTTATTGCAACCTTTACTAGACTTGCTTCAAAGGTAGTGCACAAAAACCTAGCTTTCTGTCACAGGGTCTCTACGCTGATGTCTACGCTGGTATCAGTCATCTCATGTCGACAGATCCCATGCCACTCTAGGAACACATTCAACCTGAACTTACTTCCGCATGGATCCTACCCCATAGCTCATGTTTGGAATGCAAAATATTGTACCAGCCATGCTTGCTGAAGACATTAAGTAAGACTGACTGTCAGAGCTGAGGCCTTGTCTACCCAAGTTCCAGCTGTGTACCATTCTGTGAGCATTTAATTTAATATGTATTGAAGTGGCAAGAACAATACTGGTTTATTTTCATTTTCTTGCAGGATGTCAGCATCCCCGGCCTCATCAAGCAGTTAGATATTCTGGGAGACAACGGGGTGAGTATGTGTTTCGTGGAAATGTTTGATGTAGAATGTAAAAGATTTTCCAGTGACCTAAGAGTACTCCAAATTGAGGCTAAGGTTTCTTCTGAATTCAATAAATAAAAACTGAGGAAAATCCTCTAAACCTAGGGGACAGTCTATTAGATGGTAAGGACCACAATTCCCCCTCTATGTATCCGATACACATCGGGGGAATTGTGGTCCTCTCTGTCTACGAGTTGAAGTCCTCTCTGTCTACGATTTCTTATGAACAACTGCAAAATAAGTGGATGTGGCCAGGACAGACGAATTCATAAGTAGCGTTTACTGTTGCTGATGACATATTGAGTATAAATCTAGGGAGATTGGTATAATTGTTACAAAAGTATTTTTTGGAGAAACACAACATCTTTGCCAAAATTACACATATTTCGCAAATGTAGGTGTGTGAAAATTGTACTTAAGCGCATACCGCCTGTACAGATCACCGAGATATTTAGGAGAAGTGCTCTCAGCCACAGTTTTATGGTTCCTACTTGAATTTTTCGCTTGAGCTACTCTCATGCGGGCTAATATTATCTATATTAGTGATACCATGAAATGGCAAAGAATTGATTGAAATTCACTTAACCTGACATATAAAAATTTCACAAGATTTCACCCCTGTAATACATTTTTTGCCAGGGCCTTGCTATTGCTCGGATATGCTATCAATCTAATTGGAAGCAACTCACTTCTCTATATTTCTCAAATAATATCTAGTTACAAATCTGTAGTTGTAGATAACAGATGAAGTATGGTAGGTCGCTCACGTTAGCACAGCCCCAGTACTTAATTTGAGATGATGCTTGCCAATGGGGGCCACCAGCACTCATTTCTCTGCATTAGACATTTACCGAGAGCAAGAGAAGGAAAACACACAAAAGGAAAGACAGAATAAGAGAAATATGGAATAACTGTCATAAAGGAACAAAGCTTGAACTAGTAAAACTGAAATAAAGGGGCAAGGAGTGCCTGGTAGTGGATTAAAGAAGCATGCAGTGGATTTAATACTTAGCAGTCCTGGTATTCATTGCACTGACATTTAATTACACTGGCTACTGACTTTTAAACAGAGCTTTGAGTGCTGGCACTTATTCTTTTACAAATAAAGCACTGCACAGCCCTTCCTTTCAACAGAACAGACCAGCTCTAGTCTGGCCACTTTAGAAATCATTTTGCTAATCGGGAAATGCTGACTGATTTTATAGTGCAGTGAATAAGGACTTCCCCCTGCAAACTCAAGCTACAGCTCTGCCCTCAATCCCTATCATTGGCATTCCTAATAACAAAATGTATTTATCTAATTAGTGGCGATTTCTTAGGTGCTCCTCACATGCTCCTTAAACAGTGCTAATTTGCAAATAAATACATAACTAAATACATAAATACAAAATAAGATAAAGGCTTAAACGTTTTATTTGGAGCTGGCACTGTAGAGTGCCAGGTAGCGAGGGAAGGGCCAAATACCAAGAATACTCAGTTTTGATTCCAGCTCATTGGTCGCTCTTTCACCACCCGAGACGTCCTGTCTCTTTATATTACTTTTGCCGGTTCTTTTTCATTCCTGCTTTATCAATTTGTCACTGTATTCCATTCTATATCTTTCTCCTCTCTCCCTTTTCTGCCTTTCACTCCACTGCTTGGGGTCTATGTCTGATGATGAAATTAAGGTCCAGTTCCAAAAAATGGATGCCAATGCCCACCATCTGTAACCATCGCAAAAATTAAGCATTGCGCTTTGAAGCGCTAAGTGGGGAAATTGTTGAAAAAGTGAGAGAGGGGACACTCTGACCAGAGAGGAAACGATCACTCAGGTGCATTCCACAGGTTTGTAAGTCACATTACAAGTATCTGTTTGTCCGGCATCCTTAATGTACCCTTAATGGGCCCATTGCCCTTTGCAAGTGCCTCTGAGACCCCTGAAAGAGTGAACTCAAAGCTTTCATTCTGTTGCCAATTCAATATCTTGGAAAGTCTGAAAGAAGAGTGTCGTATTCTCTTCTCATGTTTCTGGCTGTGGTATAATCTGTGCCGCTTTAGCATATTTTTGGATTGGAATTTAGTTTAGGTCGGAAACACGGGCCAAGGTTCTCAAACAGGCACTGAATAGCCATGACTGGGCAACTGAGCCCTGTGGAGCTTTACAGGACATTTCCTGTGTCTTTCATGTAAATAAACCTAGCTTTACTTGTTGTTTCTGTTCTAGCAGTAAATAATCCATCGAGGCTACAACTGTCCCAGTTATGCCCATATGATCCTGTAGACATTGGAGAAGGGAGGGATGGTCAATCTTGTACTCCTCTAAGACATAAAGTAAAATGAAAGATGAAAATTGGTCTTCATCTGAAGCCTTCAACGGCCTTTCATTAATGCATGCATTAATGCATATTACAAGTGCATTTTCGATGACTTTAGCCGCACTCAGGGGATTTGAGATGAGATATCCTTAACACCTGCCTAATTTGAAGCACAAAAATCATTACTTCCCAAAATGTTTTTCTAACACCATCCACCTGTTTCACTCAAGTCGTGACAACATGTAATGGAAGGGTGAGTGGTTAACAGATCGTAGAAAGGCTGGGATACATTTGAATATTTGTGTTAGAGTTACACCTGCACTTCAACTACACTGAAAATCGTTTCATAATTCTGAGTGCACACAGGCTCGGTGTTGCTTGTTTCCATACCTTCTGCAAGTAGGAGAACAATACTCATTACTAGGTCGCATCATACTATTACCTGCTAGTGTGAAAGGTAGCATTCAGAATTTACACAATCTCTTGAGGTTAGATGAGCTTCTGGAGTTTCAATATGTATGTACGGTAAACTCTTCACATAACATGTTTTATAGGACATTACCATGGATAACTGTGATCATATGGAGGAAGTACTTCCCTTTTATCCTGGGGCTGTTTAGTTTTTCCTGAAGAATCATCCTTGACAGCCATCTTGCTTATGTTCCAAAGGATGCCTTAGGAATCTGTTCTCTTTCTCTCTAAATTCTTTATGAAACCTTCTGTCTGACTTAAAACACAGCCAGGAAGGCAACAAACATCTCTATTAAATAGGCTTAGTGCACTATGATCCCACTAACATACACTATGACATGGAGACCATAGTGAATCAGGACGACAACAGCAAAGTATAGTGTCTTACACGGCTCAAGGAACACCTCTGCAATATAATTGAAGTAGTTTTCTCCCACTACCAATAAAACGTTTCACTTCTTCAAACTAAAAAGAAATATAAGAAATAGAATCTAGTGAATCACCTGACCACCTGATTTCCAATAGGTCACTCCATTACGTGTTCTACTTGTTAGCATTCACTTTCTGATATAAACACTGCCAAGAACATGCAAGGAAACCGTTAGCTGTGTACTTTTGTGGCTTACCATTCTTGGTTGTTCCAGGCTATATTCGTTATAATATTTTAAACGTTTTTGTTGGTGTCCCTCTCTAGTATTATGAGCGAGTAAGTTAATTAGTCTGTGCCCAACTGCTGCAATGTTGTATTTTAAACATCTGTAAATACAGTCTAACTTTTCATTTGTAGTGAAGTTAGAATTATGCTGTCCGTTTCAGCTCTGTGACAGATAAGGACCTCTGGCTCTTTTTCTAACTGAATTGCTTCTCTCCATACAGAATTTAAGGAACGAAGAGCAAGTCGCTATTATTCAGGCGAGCACTGTGCTGTCCCTGGCAGAGAAGGTACAGTCCTGTTGTTTTATAGTCACAGTATGTGTTCAGTACTGCTTTGTTATTGGTGACAAGGTACTGTCTCATTTTCTCTGGTGGACAGGGTACAGTTCACACACATCACATCGCTCCGTGGTCAGCTGTTGATGGATATTTATTAAGCGATCACTTTTCCTTGCTCCAAACTATGATGAACCTCCCTGTGTGATCTGGTTACGCTGTGACTCTTCATATGGGATCTAAAGGGAAACAATTGTAATTTCCAACCTCACTTTGAAACTCACAATGGGAAATTTAGTTTCTTAAGCCATTAGCTCTCAAAATGGGAATTTGTAAAACTGTATGCAGATTTGCCGCCTAGGAGGAAAATCTGATGGACATTCATATCAGCCTTGACATGTTGACTTTGTAGTGATGTAACTATCTGTGCAGGGGAGACAAATTTATATGGTTGGGTTGAAAATCATAGTAAGATTTTATTTCACTGGGCTTTTCTTATTTATGCTCCTGCTGTTTGTTTACTTCTAGTGGATCCAGCAGATTGAAGGTGCCGAAGCCGCTCTGCACCAGAAAATGATGGAGTTGGAGAGTGACATGGTAAGGTCATCCATACAGTTCTCCTTTTTGTTTGCAGATAGTGCTGTGGGTTCTGCCTAGTACCAGAGAAGTGGCTGTAATTGTGTCAGAACAGCAAGATTGCCAGGGAAGCATGTCTAGAGGTCGACTAAGAAGGCTTCGCATCAGTAGTGACATAAATTCCAGACTTTTCCATAACACATACAGGCTATAGGCCTGGGCTTTATGTAGGTCTAGTGTTATTTTTTCTTGTTTTGTAGATCTTAGTAGCAAAACAGTGGCAGTTTGCAGAATGTAATTTAATTGTTCTACAAAGTAGAAGAAAAGGTGGCTAAAATACGCCATGAGACACAAAATTACCTTCCAGTTTCATCAATTTCTTATGAAACACCACGAAATGCAAAACATTCATGTGACTTCCCCAATATGGTAAACCCACTTAATTTCACAAGGTGGAACAGTCTTGTTCTGATCGTGAAACTCCTATGCTGGCAAACTTTTTGCATTTTATATTTTAGAGGAATGCTTCTACAAACTCTAACTTGGTATTCTTTATGTATTTCGCATCATCTGCTTTGACCCGTTACTTACATATAGTTTTGTAGTTAGAGGACGTGTTCATCCCTGACCAGCCACCTCCCTTTTCTAAGATCCCTTTTAATATCCCTTTGCAAACTTTGTTGCACTTCGGACGTTGCCCATCACCTTATAGTTGAGAAAAAATGATTCATGCTTACTATATAAAATAAATGTGTACATCTAGGGACCCTTCTGAATCCCAATGGAATGCAGGCAATCAAGCATAAGAAAAAAGGTTTTGTACCATGAAAGAGCAGCTTAAAATGTGATGGGTTCCCTCAATGGAACCTTCTTCTGTGGGTAAATTTGAAAAACTTAACTTACCTCCTTTCGTGGTAATGCACACTCCCTGATATGCCATCCTCCCTGACCTCCTTCTTTTTTCCACTGGTCAATTAGGAGCAGTTCTGCAAACTGAAGGGCTACCTGGAGGAAGAACTAGACTACCGGAAGCAAGCACTTGATCAGGCATACATGGTGAGTAACAATCTCAAGCTAGCTATGGACTTGTTGTGGTGATTTGTCCTCTTGGCAGTAGGATCTGTGACCTCTCCATATGTGGAAGTCACTGGAAGGAGATTTGTGGGTGAGGTTCAATAAAGAGGTCTCTTACCACGGCCGACTGTGATTCGCTTTGTCACCGTCGACGTCCGTGTTTGGATAAGATCACTATCTGTAAAGTAAATTTGCATGGGTTAGGGTCAAGAATCCCCATATCTGACTGTAAGGTTTGAGGAAAAGGCGCAGTACGGCTTTCAATTAGTGACATTCGGAGAGCATGTGGTCAATGCAGTACAAAACAATCTGATACAGGAAGAGTAGGAACAGCCGAAATCCGAGGAAACGCGTTTGTAGAATGTGTACATATTTTTCAGACTTCTGAAGAAATGGGGTAAAATAAGGCCGAATGAAACCTGAAACTACAAAAATAATGTCAAAAAAATAAGTTAGTCTCTTTCAGTTTGATGCAAGAGAAATACAACTAATATTAATAAACTGCACTCATTGGCTTTATCTTTTAACATTTCTGATTTTTAAAGCTGTGTATTGCATCATATTTGGTGCTGGTTCCCTAAGGTCCAGCTGCAGTCTCTTAGTGACCTCATTCTAAGGTCCCTGGCACCTCATATGCCTCTCAGGATTATTGCACTGGTTGATACAATTGTTGTGTTGCACTGCTTGTTTGGAGCAAGGGTTGGTGCCAAAGGGTACAACTGCAAGAAAAGTGATTAAATCTGTTCCAGAGTCAGGAATGTAGCCACTGGGGCACATCCTCCTAATGTGTTCGCTTTGGGAGCAATGCATGGGCTTCCTGGACAAATATTGCAGTAATTGTACCCAGACGTACAATGAAGGCATCCCTTTAACCTGGCCCAGAACACATCAATACCTTTTCCATATGGATTTTTGCAGAACTGTTTTTTTTTTTATTTTAAAAAGAGCTAATAAATCTGGCTCTGTCATCATCATAAGGGCCTCCTTACTGAGTTCTATCCCTCTCTATTTCATTTTGCTTTGACTTCCACATGCTTCAGACGTCAGTATGGTGAAGATTGGGCAACAAATATTCACCAGCTGACAGAATGGCTTAATGAGTTAAAAGTTTGTTTTGGAAACGTGGGGGTATAAGTGTCATCTTTTTACCCAACACATGAATTGCTGTTACACTAGGGTGGGGCATTTATTGAGTGTGGTAAGTACCTTCCTTTTAAAATTTTGGCCAAGAGAGAAAGCATAAAAGGCAGATTTAATATTTATAACGCAGAGATTTGATTTGTTTGCCTTTTTACTACACCACCCCCACACACCTGATGAATTTTGCTAGGTTTTATTTATTGAAATCTGACAGGGGAAACAAAGGCGTGGCGTAATTATTGCGCAACACGGAAATCCGACTTTAACCACCTAGTCATAATCAGGCCTTCAAACCTTCCAAAAGTGAGTAGCTTAATACAATACAATACAATACAATTTACAGATAGTGACACTCGTTATTTACATTGTTTACAACAGCAAAGTAGTTAGAGACGCTACATAAAAACAAGTCAGTGTACAACTGGCTTTAGCATAACACTGTGAATGATTCCCACTGAATATTTTGCAAACAGGGCCTACGAAGACGTTTCATGACTGTTCTTCAAAATGAACTCACCCGAAACGTGAAGTTTTGGGTACAATCACAAGATACATTGGATAGCGTTATTTACCAGACATGCAGTAATGCTGGCCAATCAGTAACAGTGCTCGTTATATTTATTTCATTACCAGATGGCCGTTCCCACATGGTCGAATTGGCACAGCTTTTAAACAGCTAAATATTTAGAGTGACTTGGAACATGCTCCGTAAAAGAGCAACATACTACTTTGTTCCTGTCTCGACGCCGATGGTTTCATAGTCTGTCAAAAAGGCCGGATGGATATGTGTCCCACAGAGAAACAAGCATTTGCAATGCAATGGGTCTCGCGTTTGCTCGAGTTAGAGCTTTTAGCATTGTAAATTTCTAACTGGACATTTCTTGCCACATAAATTGAAATTGACATAAGCAAGTAAATTCAAAGCTCCACTGCCGCCATGAGTGTGAATGCGAAGGAGAGACACAACAGGAAAAAGAAGTTTGCTCGCAGTCAAACATATCAGCAACGTACAATTATCCATGTAACAGGGTCAGTCCATAAGGCGGTAACAAAACTGCTCCAAGGCGGGACAAACATAAAGCATTTACCAATGTCATCAAAGGATTTTTGAAAGGCAAGTCCACGAACGAGTGAAAGTGATAGGTGTGAGGTGGGCGCGATTAAAGACCCACATAGATGCCAACACGCTGCTATGCTCAGCCACAAAAGTGACTCATTGATGTTACATCGGCCTCTGGTGTTCACTGTGAGTGAATGTAGTTTTGACTGAAATCTTGCCGTTTTCTAATCCCACTGTATGCTTGTTGGGGATAGTGAATGCTTAGGAAAAAACACAGGCTCACACAACAAATTATTTAAACAACGGAAAGGAAAACATTTGGTAATTTAGTGATCTGCTTATCACCAAAAAGCAGCCATTGGTCAGCGTGCATCAAAAAACAGTATGGGAACTGTGATGCTGCATGCAGTGGGGGTGGGGTCAGTGAGCATGGGACAGAGTCAAAGGTGTGGCTATAAAAAGTGAAATATTCTGTAATTTATTTGGTTTTTCACCGTCAGGTAGCTACTTATAACACAACATGCAGCTTAAATTTAAAATAAATAAAACAAAGTTGCTACTCATTGGGAAATGCACTATAGTACATTATAAAACCTCTATTAGTTAATGCACTGCAGAGGTCTGTGTGTAACCAGAGAGCCACACAATTAAGTCTTGGTTGGTGCAGTGGAGAAAACTGACATGTATTTTTAGTGCTAGGAAGTCACAGCCTGTGACAGAAAGCACTGTGAATATGTAATTCATTTTTTCAAACTTACAATACTGTCCCTTCAACACCCCCAGGTGTAGTAAGTGTGATATAAATTTAATTACCATTAAAGGCACACACTTCACAGCACAGTTGTTAACTCTTTGCACTACCACTCATAAAGAATAAATATTTCTTAGAACAAAGCTTCCAGTGATTAGGTCAATTAAAGCCAGCAGGTCTCCCAGACATCTTTTACATTTGCAAATTAACTCATAGAGCACATTTGCATTTCTTTCAGGGGAGCAGGCACCCTGGCAGGGAATGAATAGTGTTTAGCTGTCTGCCGGGCTTCAGTTTCACCGCACAGGAGACACTTCAACTGAGCAGCATTTATTCTGTTGGAATTAACTGTCGGATGGTTGTCTTTTTGCAAAAAGTAGGGGAACGGTGTTTCATAAATCATAAAGTATGGGCACATTGTCCCCCTACGATCCTGCCACCTTTGAACACTGAAAGTGGCACACTTTTGTGAAAACAGCTTGAAGCCATGCTTGCCCTCACTCTTTGCCCTTATGTACACAGGTAAATCAGAACCTTAGAGCGTTTCTTGCAGTGCAAACATTCCAAATGGAATTTAAACTAGGATTCAATTTCAGTTAATCCATCTTCCCCTAAAAACAGACATAAAAGATGCCAAGCCAAATTCAACATACTATCAAAAAATGATTACATCAGAAATGTAATTACTAACTAAAGCGTTTTTTCCAAGAAATAAATTGCCACCATTTCAACAATACGAAAAGAAAAAATTAAAAATCACTCTAAAAATGGCAAAGTAGTTAGTATTTTGATACCATTCTGACTAAAATTAATTACAACCACACAAATATAATATGCTGAAAACAAATGCAAATAAAAAGAGGCTGGCTTATGTTGTCTAAAATATAAAGTTCGTATTTTTTCACTTATCTTATATCCTACTTTTTTCCATACCCATTTTGCGGTGTCTCCGGGTTGTAGGTGGTGAATTTGTACAAGTACATAAACATTTTTAAAACAGAACTGATCTATTTATTTTAAAGTTCCTAACAATGAGATCAAATGATACTTTCTTGGCTCTTGATACAATAGACAAGATAATACAAAGTGCAAAGCAGACTACAGACTGCTGGTCACTTTAACTGAGAGGAAGCTTGTCCAAACAGTGGCCAGCTTTCTGAAATACTACTGAGAAATAGCCATTACCTAATCTGAAGCGTCAGCAGAATTAATGTTGTGTATTTACAACTAAAGTGAGATATGGTTCCACACCCTCTGTTGTAGATAATGCAGAGTGAGCTCTCACCTTTCGCTTGATAAACTCGGTACAATCCCTATCAACACTATGGCCCTCATTACAACCCTGGCATTCAAAGACGACCAGGGCTGTTTTGTCGATTGCACCGCCAACAGGCTGGCGGTGCAATCTTGCCTATTTTGACCGCGGCGGAAGCGCTGCGGTCGCACCGCCGGGACCGGCGGTTTTCCACCACTGTGGTCCCGGTGGTCCCGGCTGTCCCGGCGGTCCTGGCGGTTGTACTCCGCCAAGTTACGAGTCCTCTTCCAGCCAGCCTGTCCATGGCGGTAGGAACTGCCATGGACAGGCTGGCAGGAAGGGGAGTCAAGGGCATGGCCTTGGCATGGGCAGTGTAGGGGCACCCAGGCACAGCCCCGCACTGCTTTTCACTGTCTTCACAGCAGACAGTGAAAAGGGCGACGGGTGTAGCTGCACCTATCGCACAGCTGCAACACTGCCGGCTCCATTTGGAGCCGGCTCCCATGTTGCGGCCCACATCCCCTCTGGGCCCGCGGAATGTCAGAATGGGCATGGCGGGAGTGTGGCCGCATTGGCGGCTGCACGGCGGTTACAACTTTGCCAATGTTGTATTAGGGGCCTATATAACGTGTAGATCAAAGTGACTTCATCGTGTTTTCGAAGGAATGCACAATTGTTTCGAGATCAGAAAATAACTCTGACCTGCCCAAGTTAGTTCATACCATTTTAATGTAGTTCAGTAGTGGAATTTTCAGGGCATTATCTAATTTAAGACAGCTGAAGATCACCAGACGATTGAAATTAGAGTCATGTATAAGTCCAAATCTAAAACCACAAGAGGCCAGAGTTTGGATGATCCTCCAGACAGGTATACCAGTGACAAACAGAGGGGGAGCAACTAGAAGGAAGAGCCAACAATCTTTTCAGAAAAACATTTTTGCCTTTTGGATACAAAAAACATCAGTGTAGCCCCAAGGTCCTGCACCGTAAGTAACCACAAATAAACATTTAGGCCCATATTTATACTTTTTGACACAAAACTGCACAAATGCAGTTTTGCATCAAAAAGTACAGCATTGGCTTGCATCATTACAGAGCGCCAGCCGGGTGCTAAATGTATGGAACCCCGAAAGGCGGGGCAAAGTGTGGGCTACCGTTAAAAAAAATTACGTTAGCCGGGTGCGGGTGGCGGTATGGGAGAAGGGTGTTTTGCACCCAAAAAATGACGTTAGGCTGGACAGAGTAAAAACAAAAATGCCTTTAACCAGCCTAGCGTCATATTCTGATGCAAAACCATCCATACCACATGATTCCTGTCTTATAAAAGACAGGGGTCATGGCAACCACCCCAGTGGCCAGCACAGTGAACAAGGGTCCCTTGGGCCTGGCCATTGCACCCTCTGCCATGTAGGGGACCCATTTCAGGACCCCCAATGGCACTTTAAAAAAGTTTGAAAAGTACTTACGTCTACTTACCCTACTTACTGAAGATGAGGTCTGCCATCCTCCAGTGTCCCTCTGGTGGGGGCGGGGGTGGGGATGTTCCTGGGGCTTGGGGAAGGCACCTATGGACCCATTCCATGGTGTCTGACCACGGAAATGGGTCCACAGGTCCCCTAACGCCTGGTCTGATCCAGGCATTAAATAATGGTGTAAAGCTAGCTTTGCACCATTATTTGGCCCCTCATCCCACCCATACATTATTTTAGCACAGGGATAAATATGGGGCTATGGGAATAGAATCATTTTTTAGATAGGAGCGCCTACCTTGCATCTCATTGATACAAGGTAGGTTCACGCATCTAAGAAATGGTGCAAATTACAATATTTGTACATTAGACGTGTCTAATGTCAAAATATAAACATGGAGTTAAGTTTGCACCGCATTTGTGTCACAAAAATGACACAAATGTAGCGCAAAAAAGGTATAAATATGGGCCTTATTCTTCTTAATGTCCACCATCTGTTTCAAACGTTTTGCACCTACTTTAGAGGCAAACTTACATATCATCTCCAAAGACCTACTAATCTGAATTTTCTGAGATTGGGCAAGTGATGCCAGTTAGGGGCACAGTCTAATGCGACACCTAAACAAGTAAAATTCTGGAACTTATTGATCCTTACATAACAATCATATAAATTTAGTTGCAGCCGCAGAGTCACAGGTCATAACAAGTGCTTTTGATAAGTTTATTTTTTAGGTCCATAAAAAGAACACAGGAGTACAGGATTTTGTGAACCCCAGTAGCCGAATTGACCTTAAGGGCCATGTCATGGGAAAAGAGCAACACAGGAATAAGTCATGCACCTGACTATGGCATATCACTTCAGCTATCCACAAAGACCTTTCTAAGTCATTATTGTAGAGTGTAAAGAGAAAGGTTGTTAACATGCGTCCCTGACAAAGACCTGCCTCAGCTTTGAAAGCATCAACACTTTACCCATTGAGCCCACACCCAGCATTTGCTGCTATATCAGAATAAACATGTTAAAAACTGTTGGTTCCTGCGCACCTAGAAAAAGCATAATTGATCATAGAATTGAGCAATGGCCTCAATCAAAGGTGCAGCTTTTACCAGGTGCAATTGGAGTAATTTAGTAATTTCATATTACTCATATTACGCAGAATTACTAATCAATTCTGCCGTTCCGCTGGCGGAATTAAATTATCACTGTTTGGTTTTAAACAGTTTAATAACTTCTGCAGATGAAAGTTAAATATGAAGTGATTTTTGAACGTAGAGGGACTGCTCTCTCTTTCAGCCCTGTTTAAATCACTGCAGTATAGTGTATACCCCTCAGCACCCTTACATACATATGTAAGGATGCTGAGGGGTATGCACTGGAGCGGATGGGATACCCCTCGATGCACCTACATAGTTATGCAAGGACATCAAGGGATCTGCACTGCACATTGTGCTGGCCATTTCTGCCCTTGGTGAAATTCCATGGATTTCCACAGAATGAATAACCACCAATTTTGCCCACCCCTACACAGCATCCCCATTGCTGTGTCGCATAGCTAAAGAATAAAAAAAAACTTGACATGGTCAAGCGCATCATTTTGTACTTGCGTGCACCACATGTGTGTGTGCCTACAAAAATGCGCAGATTTTTTTTTTTTTTTTAGTTACATATTCCAGTCAAATCAGTAATTAAAAAGAAAATAAAGAAAGAAAGATAAGAAAAGTAAAGCATATTTTTATAAAAGAAACATTGGGTGGAGGCAAGCAACATTGGAGGGCGGAGCAGTGTTGGGTGAGGAAGCAACACATGAGCGTAGGTGAGGATGAAGTAACACTGGGATGAGAGGCTGAAGCCACAAAGTGGGTTGAGTTGTAAGTGAGGAATGGAAGCAAAACGGAGGGTGCATCTGCAGAGAAGAAACATGGGGATGCAGGTGGGGGGATCAAATGAAAGACAGCAACCTGAACATGGAGGGGAGAAAGCACACAGACAAGAAGGCAACAAGAGTTGGGGAGAAGCACGAAGGTGGAAGAGAGGAATATGGAGAGCAGCAGAGTGGCTGCGAAGCTCACAAGAGTGATAGTGGGAAAACACATGCACACTCATAAAGTGTTTAAATGAGAAGAAAGATGTAGTGCATAAAAAGTGAGCAGCAAAAGGGTACAGTAATTTGTCTGTGCTTAAGTGGAGGGTCAAACACAAGAAGAGGAAGGTAAGGCCACATGTGCTAATATGAAAGCGCCAATGAAGCCAACCACTGGTAAAAACAATGGGCAGGCTCAAAGTGCACTATAAGCTAACAATAATTCTGGCAAAAGACAGCACATGTGATGTTTTAGGTGAGACCTAAAAAGTGACACAGTCTGTTTTCAAAATGTCAGCCATGATGCAGCAAGCATAGTAAAAATGTGGGTTATATTTGTATTTGATAACATTTTTCCTACATATGGATTTATTGTCTGCTTACTTTCACTTCCTGGGGTTGGTGGACATTGAAGCGAACAGTGTAGTAGTTAGAGAGAAGAATGTCAAAGTCACTGTTAGAAATGGGGTCTTTGGTTGGCAGTCAGGTTACCCCCTGTCCAAGCAGGGACCATCACTTCAGTCAGGGTAAGTCACACACAATCCAAATCATCCTGTGCCCACGCTCTGGTAGCTTGGCACTGAGCAGTCAGGCTTAACTTAGAAGGCACTGTGTAAAGTATTTCTGCAATAAATCATACAATACCACCATATAGCACCTAAAAATACACCAAAGAGTGTTAACAAAATAGATAATATTTATCTGAGAAGATGCAGGTCAAAACGATTAAAATGCAATAAGTAGACTGTAAAAGTGATATAATGTGTCTTAAGTCTTTGCAAAACAAGTAAATGTCTCTTAAAAACAATAAAGGTCTGTTGCTAGCACAAAGTACATGGTTTGCGTTCAAAATCTACGCAAGGGACCACAGAGGAGGCGATGAATGGAAAACGGGGAAGGTTGCGTTAGTTTCGCCTTCTTGCACACGGATTTGCGTCGTTATATTCCACACAGGGAAAGGCTTTGCTTTGATTTCTGGTGCGCGTCTTACTTCCTCTTTGAGTTGTGAGTTTTCTGGCGCCCGGGGTCTGTGCGTGGAATCCTGGGCTTGCGGAGCGAAGTCACAAGTGCTGCGTCGATCCAGTGGGCGTTGTGTGGAACTTTCTCCTGCACGACAGGCGCTGTGTCATTTCCTCTCTGAAAGTCGGGCTGCGTTGTCCCGGGTCGGCTGTGCGTCGATGTGGTGGGCTGTGGGTTGAAGTTCCGGTCGCAACGCAGGTGCCACGTCAATCTTGTCCTTGCGAAGTCGCACTGCGTTGTTCCAGTTCGGCGTGCAGTGAATTTCTCACCGCGGGGCAGGCTGTGCGTCGTTTTTAGGAAGGCTGTGCATCACATGTTTGCCGCACAAGGAGTCCAGTTGCAGGAGAGAAGTCTTTTTGGTCCTAAGACTTCAGGGAACAGGAGGCAAGCTCTATCCTAGCCCCTAGAGGGCACTTCTGAGCACAGTCAGGGAGCAGCAAGTCAGCAGGGCAAAAGCAAGGCAGCAGTCCTTGACAGAAAAGCAGTCCCAGTGAGTCCTTTGGGCAGCCAGGCAGTTCCTCTTGGCAGGTCTAGTTCAGGGATTCTTCACCAGCAGGTTTCTTGTCCTGACGTGCCTGTGAGGTAGAGTGTCTACCCCAAGAAGTGTCTAAAGTCTGTGGTTTTGGGTCCTCTTCCTTTACCCATTTTGGTCATTGAAGTAGGCTTACTTCAAAAGAATGTCTCACTTGATTGTGAAATCCTGCCTTGCCCAGGCAAGGCCTCAGACACACACCATAGGGCAGGAGCCTGCATTGTGTGAGGGCAGGCACAGCCCTATCAGGTGCGAGTGACTACCCCCCCGCCCTCCTAGCACAGATGGCTCATCAGAATATGTAGGCTACACCCCAGCCCCCTTTGTGTCACTGTCGGGAGAGAGGTGCAAACAACCCAACTGTCACATTACCCAGACAGGTAATCCACAAACAGGCAGAGTCACAAAAATGGTTCAAGAAAGAAAATGCCCACTTTCTAAAAGTGCCATTTTCAAACACACAATCTCAAAACCAACTTTACTAAAAGATGTATTTTTAAATTGTGAGTTCAGAGGTCCCAAACTCCACATGTCTATCTGCTCCCAAAGGGAATCTACGCTTTAATCATGTTTAAAGGCAGCCCCCAGGTTAACCTATGAGAGAGATAGACCTTGCAACAGTGAAAACCGAATGTGGCAGTATTTCACTGTCAGGACATATAAAACACGCTATTATTTGTCCTCCTTAACCATACACTGCACCCTTCCCATGTGCTACCTTAGGCGTGTCGTATATGTAGGAAAAGGGAAGGGTTAGGGCTGGCAAGTGGGTACACTTGCCAAGTAAGTTGAATTTACAGTCTAAAACTGCACACATAGACACTGCAGTGGTAGGTCTGAGACATGATTACGGGGCTACTTATGTGGGTGGCACAATCAGT
This sequence comes from Pleurodeles waltl, assembly GCF_031143425.1. Lineage (NCBI taxonomy): Eukaryota > Metazoa > Chordata > Amphibia > Caudata > Salamandridae > Pleurodeles > Pleurodeles waltl. The sequence goes on from NC_090446.1 coordinate 670,866,053, forward strand.
GCTGCAGGCCCACTAGTAGCATTTGATTTACAGGCCCTGGGCACCTCTAGTGCACTTTACTAGGGACTTACTAGTAGATCAAATATGCCAATCATGGATAAACCAATTAACAGCACAATTTACACAGAGAGCATATGCACTTTAGCACTGGTTAGCAGTGGTAAAGTGCTCAGAGTTCAAAAGCCAACAAGAACTGGTCAGGAAAACTAGGAGGAAGGAGGCAAAAGGTTTGGGGATGACCCTGCAAAAAAGGTTAGGTTCGACAGTCACAGTTATTTTTCATTCTAACTGCTTTGCCTGCATTATTTCTCCTTCTCCAGTTTTGTGGTGAACTGCATCAATCTATTTTTAAAATAAAAAAGCGAAGCATATGGCTGTACAAGGTGGGGTATTGAGGATCACCCCTTATATGTTTGAGAGGCCGTGCCCACCTTGAGTTGGGGCTTGTTAACGCTATCTGATGAATCGAAATTCAAAACGGAGGCACTTCAAAATCTCACTGCATTTAGCTAACATGAAGTGCACTAGACTCAACAATGAAGACAAAGAATGGTTAAAGTTTCAGACCTTAAGAGCTTTGTAAAGGTTAAAGGTTTACAGAAGGCAAAATCATTGAATTAGAATCAATCAATAATAAATATATGAATGCATTAATTGATAAGGAGTTCAAATCATACCAAAGCCATAAAAGAAAGGGGATGAACTAGCATATGGTTGCTTCAGAGAACAGTTAAAAAGTTTAGTTCTTCCTTAAAAAGAGCACTAAATATCTCCTGTGCTCTTTTATAAGATGCATCTAAAAACAGGTTGACTCATATTCTTTTCTGCACTAACTTAAATCAACCAGTTCTAACATTTACTACACCCACACACAGTTTCCATTAAAGAATCCAGTCAGGTTAACGTGAAATGATACAATGGTGCACTCATTAGCTTCTCAGGACCTCCCACAATACAGCTTTTCTCAGAGTACATCACCCTTATTTTACCTGTGACTCAACAAGATACATTGACCAGCATGCACTCTGTAAGTGTATCAGTGAGTGTCTATCAATAATAAAATTCAATTTTTATCACAGTAAATAGAAAATATTTCACATTGGAAAGAAAGCAAAATAGTATTGCTTTTGATTATTACAACTCTAGCTTCTTTTAGAAATAAAATGTGAAAGTGTCACATATCAAGATGGCAACTGTCAGTCATTTTAAAATGCAGACCTACATTATCTATTATCAGTGTTGATTAATTCTAAAAATATTGAATATAAAACCCCTTTCAGGCACAAGAGTTGCCTTCCAACTCGCACAAAGGGCCAGCTTTATCATTGGCTTGTGTTGCCCTTGTGTTAAGCATGGTGTAGCAAGGGTAAAGCAATCCTTAAGTCAGATTTACCAAGCATGCAAGCCACCTTGCATGGCCCTAAGCTGCTTGGTAACTCTGGAGTAACGCAAAGCAAGTGTAAATCGCTGTCTTGAGTTACCCGCCCAGGGACAGTGTTCTATGGGTTCAACATGGGTGTTCGCAGCACAGCGAGGAAATATATCTTTCTTTCTCCTAGTTTTTTCCTATTTTGAAGTGTGCTACATTCTGCAGCACTCTTAGAAAAAGAAAAGCATTTCCAAGGTTTTTTGTGTGCATGAAAATATACCTTCATGTACAAAAACAATTCTGCCTGCAACACAGGCACCTTTGCAGCATGCTGCAAGGGTGCCTGCATTGGTGTAGGGCTGCACTGAGTACTTCAGTGCAAGGAGAGTATGAATAGCCATATTGTGATAGATATGGCACATTCCTGGCCTCCCGATTTGATGCAGCACAGCAAGTTGTCTTACTGCATTGGACCGGTCAAAGTTTGAGAAATCTACCCCATAGACTCTACCCTGGATTATGTATAGGAGCACAGTATGATTTTCTGCCAGGGAATTCACTTACGAGGAGCAACTAACGTGATTTCCCTGTGCTGAAACTTCTCTGAGCTATTTAGTATTGCTGCCTTTTGATTGGAATTAGCCAGGAGCAAATTTGAACACAAACAAATTTGCACACAAGCAAATTTGTCAATTTTAGTATTTTAATGCAAATACTTTAGCAAAGCAGGAGAAGAGTCATCTAATGATTCCTGTATCTTTTCCTTTCTAAAGGAATTAATCAGTTTAGATTCTGGCTGGAACAATTAGGCTCCTTCCCCTAAAGCAGTACTGACTCATCACAGCAATAAATGAACCGTCTGCAGACTGTAACCATTTACTGTCAGTTTGGGTTTCTTGACTAGTCAGCAGGCCTACAAATCTGCCACCCCCTAATCATATCATTAATTAAAAGAATGACTCTTGCGATCTGGTCCAATTCTCCTTGGTGCCTATGAGCACAATCTTGGTGCTATATCAAGGCTGCCTACTCTCGAATGTATCTCAAGCCTCGAATTCATCCCAAGCCTCAGGGACGTAGCTTGGTCAGTAAGATATAGTGGAGGGTGTGAATTTCATATTTATGAACAATCTCTATGGCAAATCATGGCAAAATCCATACATGAGAAGCTGGGCAAGCAAAGGGCTTAAGGGAAAGTGTAAAGAGAGAGCACTGCGGATTAACCCCTTCCCCGCCAGGGACGTAATGGTTACGTCCATGGCAGCGCCCGTGTGGCGCCATGGACGTAACCATTACGTCCTGAATGCTGCCCTCGGGAGAAGCGCTAGCGCTCCTCCCGAGGGCCGCCCCCCACCCCCCTAGGTCAGGGCTGACAGGGGAATCCCTTCCCCTTCAACCCCCGACCCCCCCCCACCCTCCCTGTGACGTCAGCGCGCGAGCGCGCGCTGACAATCACACAACCTCCCCCATGCAATCGAAAGAGAAATGCTCAGCATTTCTCTTTCGATCACGTGGGGGAGGCCCGGAGGGGCTTCAAAGGGAAGGAAATGTATTTCCTTCCCTTTGAAGTCTCTCCGAGGGTTTCAAAAATCGGATTGCTTGCAATCCGGCTTTTGAAACCCCACTAGACACCAGGGATTTTTTTTTTTTTTATATGTAATCGACAGAAGGGAGCGACCCCTTGGGCAAGGGTCGCTCCCAGGGGGTCATTTTTTTTTAAGGCCTTTTCTGCCCCCCCTGGGGGCAGATCGGCCTAATAATAGGCCGATCTGCCCCCAGGGGGGGCAGAAACCTCTAGACACCAGGGATACTTTTGTTTTTTTTGTTTTTTGATTTGTTTTCTTTTGTGTTTTAGGTGTGGGATGCGACCCCTTAGGCAAGGGTCGCTCCCATAGGGGGGAAATTATATTTAGGCCATTTCTGCCCCCTTTGGGGGCAGATTGGCTTATTTTTATGAGGCCAATCTGCCCCCAAGGGGGGCAGAAACCACTAGACACCAGGGAGTTTTTTTTGTTTGTTTGTTTTTCACGTAAGGGGAGCGACCCCTTAGGCAAGGGTCGTTCCCATGGGGTTCAAATTTATTTTAGGCCATTTCTGCCCCCCATGGGGGCAGATCAGCCTATTTTTATTAGGCCGATCTGCCCCCACGGGGGGCAGAAACCACTAGGCACCAGGGATTTTTGTTGTTGTTGTGTTTTACAGATGGGGAGCGTCCCATTAGGCAAGGGTCGCTCCCCTGGAGGGGCAAATTGTTTTTAGGCCATTTCTGCCCGCTTTGGGGGCAGATCGGCCGATTTTAGGTCAATCTGCCCCCAAGGGGGGCAGAAACCACTAGGTACCAGGGATCTTTTTTTTGTGCCGTCACGCAAGGGGAGCGACCTTGTAGGCAAGGGTCGCTCCCCGGGGGGGGGGGGGGTGAGGGGGGCAAATTTATTTTAGGCCATTTCTGACCCCCCTGGGGGCAGATCGGCCTATTGGTATTAGGCCGATCTGCCCACAGGGGGGGCAGAAACCTCTAGGCGCCTGGGCAAATAGTTTTTTTGTGTTTTTTTTTTGTTTGTTTGTTTTTTTAGAGATGGGGAGCGACGCATTAGGCAAGGGTCGCTCCCCTGGGGGGCAAATTGTATTTAGACCATTTCTGCCCCCCTTGGGGGCAGATTGGCCGATTGTAGGTCAATATGCCCCCAAGGGGGGCAGAAACCACTATGCACCAGGGATCTTTTTTTTGCGCCGTCACGCAAGGGGAGCGACCTTGTAGGCAAGGGTCGCTCCCCGGGGGGAGGGGGTGAGGGGGGCAAATTTATTTTAGGCCATTTCTGCCCCCCCTGGGGGCAGATCGGCCTATTGGTATTAGGCCGATCTGCCCACAGGGGGGGCAGAAACCTCGAGGCGCCTGGGCAAATAGTTTTTTTGTGTTTTTTTTGTTGTTTGTTTGTTTTTTTAGAGATGGGGAGCGACGCATTAGGCAAGGGTCGCTCCCCTGGGGGGCAAATTGTATTTAGACCATTTCTGCCCCCCTTGGGGGCAGATTGGCCGATTGTAGGTCAATCTGCCCCCAAGGGGGGCAGAAACCACTAGGCACCAGGGATCTTTTTTTTGCGCAGTCACGCAAGGGGAGCGACCTTGCAGGCAAGGGTCGCTCCCCGGGAGGGGTGGGGGGGCAAATTTATTTTAGGCCATTTCTGCCCCCCTGGGGGCAGATCGGCCTATTTGTATTAGGCCGATCTGCCCCCGGGGGGGGCAGAAACCTTTAGGCGCCAGGGCAATTTTTTTGTTGTGTGTTTTTTTTTTTTTTTTTTTTTTTTTTTTAGAGATGGGGAGCGACGCATTAGGCAAGGGTCGCTCCCCTGGGGGGCAAATTGTATTTAGACCATTTCTGCCCCCCTTGGAGGCAGATTGGCCGATTGTAGGTCAATCTGCCCCCAAGGGGGGCAGAAACCACTAGGCACCAGGGATCTTTTTTTTGCGCCGTCACGCAAGGGGAGCGACCTTGCAGGCAAGGGTCGCTCCTCGGGGGGGTGGGGGGGCATATTTATTTTAGGCCATTTCTGCCCCCCTGGGGGCAGATCGGCCTATTGGTATTAGGCCGATCTGCCCCCGGGGGGGGCAGAAACCTTTAGGCGCCAGGGCAAATTGTTTTTTTTGTGGTTTTTTTTTGTTTGTTTGTTTGTTTTTGTAGAGATGGGGAGCGACCCATGAGGCAAGGGTCGCTCCCCTGGGGGGCAAATTGTATTTAGACCATTTCTGCCCCCCTTGGGGGCAGATTGGCCGATTGTAGGCCAATCTGCCCCCAAGGGGGGCAGAAACCACTAGGCACCGGGGATTTTTTTTTTTGGCACCAATGTCACGCAAGGGGGGGCGACCCCATAGGCAAGGGTCGCTCCCGGAGGGGCAGGGGGGTTGGGGGACAAATTTATTTTAGGCCATTTCTGCCCCCCCTGGGCCCGGCTGAGCTAGAGGCCAAAATCCACAGGTAGGCACTGTTTTCTATGAAAAAATGTGATGTGTCCACGTTGTGTTTTGGGCCATTTCCTGTCGCGGGCGCTAGGCCTACCCACACCAGTGAGGTATCATTTTTATCGGGAGACTTGGGGGAACGCTAGGTGGAAGGAAATTTGTGGCTCCTCTCAGATTCCAGAACTTTCTGTCACTGAAATGTGAGGAAAACATGTTTTTTAAGCCAAAATTTGAGGTTTGCAAAGGATTCTGGGTAACAGAACCGGGTCAGAGCCCCACAATTCACCCCATCTTGGATTCCCCTGGGTTTCTAGTTTTCAAAAATGCGCTGGTTTGCTAGGTTTCCCCAGGTGCCGGCTGAGCTAGAGGCCAAAATCCACAGGTAGGCCCTGTTTTCTATGAAAAAATGTGATGTGTCCAGGTTGTGTTTTGGGCCATTTCCTGTCGCGGGCGCTAGGCCTACCCACACAAGTGAGGTATCATTTTTATCGGGAGACTTGGGGGAACGCTGGGTGGAAGGAAATTTGTGGCTCCTCTAAGATTCCAGAACTTTCTGTCACCGAAATGTGAGGAACATGTGTTGTTTTAGCCAAATTTTGAGGTTTGCAAAGGATTCTGGGTAACAGAACCTGGTCCGAGCCCCGCAAGTCACCCCTTCTTGGATTCCCCTAGGTCTCTAGTTTTCAGAAATGCACAGGTTTGGTAGGTTTCCCTAGGTGCCGGCTGAGCTAGAGGCCAAAATCTACAGGTAGGCACTTCGCAAAAAACACCTCTGTTTTTTTCCAAAATTTAGGATGTGTCCACGTTGCGCTTTGGGGTGTTTCCTGTCGCCGGCACTAGGCCTACCCACACAAGTGAGGTATCATTTTTATCGGAAGACTTGGGGCAACGCTGGGTGGAAGGAAATTTGTGGCTCCTCTCAGATTCCCGAACTTTCGGACACAGAAATGTGAGGAACATGTGTTTTTTTAGCCAAATTTTGAGGTTTGCAAAGGATTCTGGGTAACAGAACCTGGTCCGAGCCCCGCAAGTCACCCCTCCTTGGATTCCCCTAGGTCTCTAGTTTTCAGAAATGCACAGGTTTGGTAGGTTTCCCTAGGTGGCGGCTGAGCTAGAAGCCAAAATCTACAGGTAGGCACTTCGCAAAAATCACCTCTGTTGTCTTCCAAAAATTTGGATGTGTCCACGTTGCGCTTTGGGGCGTTTCCTGTCGCGGGCGCTAGGCCTACCCACACAAGTGAGGTATCATTTTTATCGGGAGACTTGGGGGAACGCTGGGTAAAAGGAAATTTGTGGCTCCTCTCAGATTCCAGATCTTTCTGCCACAGAAATGTGAGGAACATGTGTTTTTTTAGCCAAATTTTGAGGTTTGCAAAGGATTCTGGGTAACAGAACCTGGTCCGAGCCCCGCAAGTCACCCCTCCTTGGATTCCCCTAGGTCTCTAGTTTTCAGAAATGCACAGGTTTGGTAGGTTTCCCTAGGTGCCGGCTGAGCTAGTGGCCAAAATCTACAGGTAGGCACTTCGCAAAAAACACCTCTGTTGTCTTCCAAAAATATGGATGTGTCCACGTTGCGCTTTGGGGCGTTTCCTGTCGCGGGCGCTTTGCCTACCCACACAAGTGAGGTATCATTTTTATCGGGAGACTTGGGGGAACACAGATTAGCAAAACAAGTGTTATTGCCCCTTGTCTTTCTCTACATTTTTTCCTTCCAAATATAGGAGAGTGTGTAAAAAAGACATCTATTTGAGAAAAGCCCTGTAATTCACATGCTAGTATAGTCACCCCGGAATTCAGAGATGTGCAAATAACCACTGCTCCTCAACACCTTATCTTGTGCCCTTTTTGGAAATATGAAGGTTTTCTTGATAGCAATTTTTTACTCTTTATATTTCAGCAAATGAATTGCTGTATACCCAGTATAGAATGAAAACGCACGTCAGGGTGCAGCTCATTTATTGGCTCTGGGTTCCTCGGGTTCTTGATGAACCTACAAGCCCTATATATCCCCGCAACCAGAGGAGTCCAGCAGACGTAACGCTATATTGCTTTCGATAATCTGACATTGCAGGGAAAAGTTACAGAGTAAAACGTAGAGAAACATTTATGTTTTTTTCACCTAAATTTCAATATTTTTCTTTTTCAGTTGTTATTTTCTGTAGGAAACCCTTGTAGGATCTACACAAATGACCCCTTGCTGAATTCAGAATTTTGTCTACATTTCAGAAATGTTTAGGTTTCTGGGATCCAGCATTGGTTTCATGCCCATTTCTGTCACTGACTGGAAGGAGGCTGAAAGCACAAAAAATTGCAAAAATGGGGTATGTCCCAGAAAAATGCCAAAATTGTGTTGAAAAATTGGGTTTTCTGATTCAAGTCTGCCTGTTCCTGAAAGCTGGGAAGCTGCTGAGTTTAGCACCGCAAACCCTTTGTTTATGCCATGGGAAAAACCACAAGCCTTCTTCTGCAGCCACTTTTTCCAATTTTTTTGAAAAAAACAAAATGTTCCCGGTATTTTGGCAAATTTCTTGGCCTCTTTCAGGGGAACCCACAAAGTCTGGGTACCTCCAGAATCCCTAGGATGTTGGAAAAAAAGGACGCAAATTTGGCTTGGTTAGCTTATGTGGACAAAAAGTTATGCGGGCCTAAGCGCGAACTGCCCCAAATAGGCAAAAAAAGGCCTGGCACAGGAGGGGGAAAAGGCCTGGCAGCGAAGGGGTTAAACACAATTGTTTTTTTAAACAGCAAAAAAAATTTAAGAACTTCAAAACAAGAGAGAGAGAGCGAGAGCGTGTGTGTGTGTGTGTCGGTGTGTGCCTGTAAAAATCTCAGGTGTAATCTGACAGACACTGCGACTGAAAGAACTTGTACTTAATTATTTACTAGAGAATACATTATGTAGGTGTAACAACCCAAAAACAACCCTCCCTAAAGATACCCCCGTCAAACCTCTTTCTTTCACCAACCTATGCTCCCTGTCTCTTTATCACACTCTTGCAGGATCTGTTTCAAGCCTGTCTTCTCCCTCAGTTACTTTTCCTATCTTCCTCTTCATTATTCATTCTCCCCTTTCTGCCTTCTTTATTCTTGACTCTGGTCAAAGTGTGAATGTGAAATATAAATCTCAGTACCTGAAAATGAGTGCTGCTGAGCTCCGCAGGCACTGATGCACATGAAGCAGTGGGGCCTCTGGTGCAAGGAGAAGAACTGAGGGCCTCATTTTCAGGAATCTGGCCCATCTTCATCGGTGCTTCAGATTTCTTGTGCACGACGCTTTGGATGCACTGTATTTACAATACAGATCTCATGGTGCACATTATCAAAGATGTTTCGGAAATTCTGATGCATCTGTTGGGGCTTAACTCATGCATTGCTGGAGTAGTGTTGTTAAACTGACACAACTTCAGCACTGGGAAGAGTCTCCCATAGGAAAATCCCTGCAGCAGTTTTATGCCTGCTCAGAGCAGATAGTGACATTTTAACTCAGTGAAGTAGCAGAATGATGCAGTGAAATGTAAATTTCACTGTGTCAGTTTTATGTGGCTTTTCCAGTGGGAATGCCTACCTGCATACATTATACTGGCATAGGTATGATGTGACATAGGGCTTTACAATCTGATGCATTGGATCCAATGCATCAGTTTGTAACTATGGAGCAGTGTAGTGCACTGCTAACACCCCCACTGCATAAAAGAAAATGACGCAGCGGTGGCGCAAAGGGCTTGTAAATGAGGCTCTAGTTCCGAAGAAAGCTTGGGATAGTTTTCTCCATTCTGGGTTCTCCAAGGGTTCCAAGAAAGAAAAATTTCCATTGGTCAGGATGAGACATTTACTGCATGTAGGACTCACCAGCAATTATTACAAGAAACCAGCACTCTCATATACATACTCCAGGCACATGTCTGCATATCTGGAAGAAGTCGTTGACCAGTCTGGCTGTATGTCCTAGTACTTCTGAGTGTAGCACAGGCTTGGGTAGTGTTCTGTTCTTTGCCCTGCAAGGCCAGCCTACACTATGGCTGTAATGATGTCATCATGGCTGTGCTACCCAGTGAAGTAGTTCAACTTATGTCAACGGACTCTGACACTAGTCTCCTCAAAGATGGCCCCCGTCACTCACCTCATCATATCAGGACTCAATGTGTCATTAGGTGGGTAGCAAAGAGGGAATCACTCCCTGCCTGAGAGAAAGTAGCATTGCCCACTTCATTAATAAGGTAAGAGTTAGAGATGCAGACTCAATGAAAGTAGAGCTGACTGGTGCTGTTGGGCTGGTCAGGAGAAGTGATTTAGATTTCTTCGGGCACCATCAGCATAACAAAATGTAGTATTGAATCTCTAGCAGCAGGGAGTGGTTCCACAGATGGTGGGTGTTGCAAATAGAATCTGCCCATTTAGTACCCTGCTTCTTTCTTTTTTGATCACCTGGATTTGGACCTTTGACTGTGGATGAGTCTCACTACATGTGTCTCACCCATGGTAATCACAGGGCAAATGGACTGTGCATGTTTACCTTCAGTGTCCACCTTTTAAGAAAAGGCTGCTGTGACGCAGCAAGGGTAAGGGCACTTGGCCAGTTACACATGAAAACATGTGCACACTGTGTGCACATGTGCAGGCTACACGTGGGAGACTGCTGTTGGGCATGGGCAGTTGGCTGTGCACAGGTAGCCATGTGCAATGAGGACTCTGCAGGATTAGATATTGACCTGGGATAGGACTTATAATGTTAGGGTACACTTATAGGGAAAGTCAGTGTGATTTACTATTTTGTCTGTAGTGACACTTTATCATACCCATAAGAAGAGAACTGCCTTGGAGTGCTGTTTCGCGTAACCTGTGCAGGAAAATAAATTCTGTAATTTTCAAAATAATATCTTTACACTTTATGGAGCATTCATAATTGTCATATTTCTCTGGCTTAGCTCAGGATCAGAGTCCAGGCCTTTTCTCACCCTGCTGTGCCCCAGTTAATTACATTTCCATCCAGCAGCAGGAACAAAGGCCTCCTCACACAAAGGGAGCAATTAACAGTACTTCATCCAGCTCCTGAGGAGGAAAGGGTGGGGTGGAATGATCTGCATCAATCAATTAGCTGTCAGACTGGACCAGAGATGGGTCTGTCCAAGCCCACTGAACAAAGAAGGAAGCCCAGACAACTGGAGCCAACTGAAGAGGAGAGGGAGCTCTCTTTGGACTTTCTTATGTGCAAGACCCTGGCAGTGATGTCAGAGAGGGGCAGAGTTGAGACCCCAGGAGCAGACATGACCAGTGACTTCTGGATGACACCATTTTTAACTGTCATGGCATGCTGTGCAGGAGGGGTAGAAGAGGGGTGGAGATGTGATATAGCACCCTAGAATAGGCCAGGGGTGTCTGACTTCTGGAACCTTCCCCTCCTATTTAAAAACTCTTGCACAAGGGGGAGACTCTCTCTTGCCTGGTAATTTCCCTGAGCTTTGCTGCTGGATACTGGGACCGCCATGGAGAACTGGTAGGAGGAACCCACTGATGCCCAGTAGGACTAAGGATTCTGCCCAGTTGACCCCAGGGCCAGTGGGTCTCCCCAAAGACCAGTGAGGCTGCCCCCCACCTTACACCCACTGAGTATCAATTGAGGGAAACCCCTGGACTTGTGCACCCAGAATCCAAGACCAGGAGGAAGGCTGGTACAGGAAGCCAGGAGAACCAACTCCTTGAGGACTGCACTGCCCTAGAGGTCTGCTGCAACTGCCCCTGGTGGCTAGCGCTGACCACCAGGAGTATATTGAACCCAAGATCATCAAAATTGGCCCAACAGGTACCGGGTTATGCCATTCAAAGTTTAGTGACCCTTAATCTTTTACTGGTGACGAAGTGTGTGGTGCCCCATCCTCTTTTTTTGCTTTACCCCCAGGATAGGCCAGGGCGTCAGCGCAAGGTTCTATAATTATCATTGAAAAGAGGGGCGTGAATGGTGCTGCCTCTGCAGACTCACTGCTGACCCGGGAACCTCATCCCCCAGGCCTCTCTGATTGGAAAGGTGGACTGGGGCCCCATCCCAAGCCACCGAAGCACAGGAGGCCAGTCGGGGTTGGCCTGCAATGTTCGATCAACAAATCAAAAGGAGGGCTAAGGCAATCAATGCCACACCTTACCACATTAGTAGAGGATGTCTTTTAAGTAAACAAAATGTAAATTGTCTTGAAGACCAACCCTCCTAGTCATCAATACACCAAGATATGATTCAATATCCACATGAGACTCAGCACTCAGATACGTTTTATGGCCTGCTATGTTCCCTGTGTCTGTGTCTGGAGGGGCGAGCAGGCCACCGCACACAATGAGATTCCTGCCCGTAGGAGTGGGCAGAGGAGAAAAGCTGCCAGCTCCCATGGGTAGTAAAGGAGATGCTGCTCGTGTGGGAAGCTGGCAGGGGCAGTCAAAGTCGGCTCGCTGGGCTGCCTCCATCCAAGAAGGCATGTGGGAGAGCTCGGGTGGGATGAAGCAGCCTCCTCAAAAATAAAAACAAAACGCTATACAGCTCTCTCCGGCGCAGCGGAAGAGACGCTGCCTAAATATTCACTGCTCCTAGAGGAGCACCACATATTGCCCTGTGGGGTTTTGTTGTTTATGCATTTTGCAGCATGTTGTGACCCCCAAAACGGGCAGGGAGCACCACCAATGTTACAAAAACAGCCTGGGTGGACTTCCGGAGCGCAGCATCTCCCCCAAAGGAATTTTTATCAGAGTACTCACCCTAAGTTTAGCAGGGTCAATGAATCCATTACCACTTCAGGATTTCTTCAATGTTTTCAAGCAGTCCCAAGGCTGGAGTTTTTGTCCTGTAGCTGGGAGTGCTATGCCCTCTAGGTGTTGTGTTTATGGTTATAGTTGTTGTGGTCTGAATGGCCTGGAAGTGGTTATGGGAGATGCATGTCTTGATGCGCTCTGTATGAGGCCAAGTTTATGGTTGAAATACAATCTAATTAAAATGTGATGCCCTCTAGGGGCTGATTTTATAATTGCATTTTATATGGCCTGAACATGTATAAAAAAATAAAAAAACACACACGTTTTTCTCTCTTTAACTGCTTTATTGACTTAATAATGTCAATGATTAGTGATCAAAGTGAAAATGCTTTATTAACATTGATAAGTGCATTCACTCAGGATTATTGTTTTTGTTAATATTGCGTTTCAGTGCAAAATGGTGATTTTAATGTGTGGGTTGTTGCTCTTGCACCTTGACCAGGTCAATAGACTTACTTCATATGTTTATATGACCCCTTCAGAGGGTCAACGGTGATTATGTAACGTAATCTGTGGTATTTCCATGTGCCAATGTATATATTTGTAAATAACTGCTTAGTATTTTGTGGTGTTTGTAATAAATATTATTCGACTTTTTTCTAAAGGAAAAGTACTGACTGGACAATGATTTATTGGATGTTATTATTGCATGCCAGTGAACGTTGATTGCTAGTCCACACCACCTCCCTTGCATAGGCCTTCGATAGCTTTAATAGGGTGTTTGGTTCCCAGTCAGGGGAACTAATAATAACCCAATTTCCTACAGTGGGCCATTATAGTGGCAAGAGTTTGATGCTGCTTTTCACACTGAAATGGAACCTGTGGCCCCAGTCCTAGCCCATTGCCTTAGGAATCACAATGACCACGCCCAGTCCACTGCAGCCCAGTAATGCTGTGCCGTGTGCTACTGAAAAGGCTCTACGACCATGAGAATAACTTTAATAATGGGGTTGCAAGTCTCTAAATATGCGTTCTTCCTGCACCACATACGAACATTTCATACATGAGAAAAATCCGAGGGTCAGATGTCAAACAGATGCTTTCTTCAGTTAATGTATCATTGTTGTCACACATACAAAACAAGTGTGGCATGTAAGCAGACTGCACAGTTGTTTCTGTTGCAAGTGGCACATTATCGATTTCTTCAGAAGTAAAAGAGGCTGCATTTGCACAGTACCGCTCTAAAAGTGTTTCATGTATATGGTGTGTAGTCTTGGGGGTCTCTCCACATCAATCACATAGCACTTGAGACACAGTGGAAACCACAAGCTCTGCAGTAAAACAGTGGACTTCTGTTTTGGTCCCAGAGATTTCACCTGCTGAAAACAACTAAAATCTCTGGGCGGACATTGGAGGAAGAAAGAGGGATTACTGGGGGATCTGATGGTATATTACCAACTTTCTTCCTGGGTAATTCTGAAACGTTTATTTCGTGGCGCCTTTGAATGGAAACACAATTAATCACAGACCAGTTTCGGCCTTGATGAGCCTCATCAGTGGAGTTTGAATCCAGTGGAGTTTCAATCCACTAAAGCAGTGAGATATTGGATGCCCAAAGTGCAAATTGTGATGCAATTTGCTAATTTTGCATTTGGTTAGTCCCTGTGTATAGTTGCTTAAGGGTCAAAAAAATGTATCAACTGGAAAGAGACCTAGAGAGATTACCAGGAGCTATGTGTGAGTCAAGCACAGAACCCCAGGACATGCTCTTACTACCAAACTAAGCCAAGAAAGTATTAGTATTTCGCTTCAGTGCCCTTTCAAAGAGAGTCTTCAAATCCTTTGGCTTTAGCAAATTCAAGTGAAATCTGGGCTGAACAATGTACTATTTTCCTCATTATTATCAAAAGTTTCTTTACGGAGGGGGTGAGAGCGAAAACACTCTTTACCCTAGTAGAGGAAAGTGAACTCACTTGCTTTGTTGCTCACTGCAGTCCCGCTTTATGACATCGCTCATGCCAGTAGCAGACGTGGGAGGTGATAGTAAGTAGAGTGGGCAACAGCCCCCTAAGAAAACTTTTTGGAACCTGAACATATTTATTTATTTATTTTAAAAAACACGGAGTCAATGAACCTAAATGAAATGTTATCGCTGAAATTGTAATTGTGATTTGAGATTTGTCAAAACCATAAACCTTTTTTGTGCAAGACAATTCAATCATATTTATATGCCTTCTGAAGTTTGCATGTAACCAAAACCTCTTGTATTTGTTCTGTAATGATAAGGTAAATTCAGAGACCAGACCACATTGTATCACATCAAATATAGTTATATATAACTTTATTTGACTTATAAAAGGCAGTGCTTTAAAGACGACATGGACTGCCAATGCTGAGCAATAGCAAAGCTAAACAAGCATTGGCAAAGCAAATAGGTTTTACATATGCAGCATCTGTTGGCTTTGTCATTTTTTTTACATGTTGCACATAAGTTGAGTTGCTACATAACACTTGGAAAGGAAGTGGAACACATCCGCTGCCTCGTTTCACCGACTGGGGAAAGGCAACATTTATTATTGTTTATTATATATGGCAAAGGGATGAACAACAGGCACCCTGTGCTGTCTACTAAGTAAATGAATGCTGCTGGGGGCTGCGCTGGCATACACGGTCTTCCTTTAGAGTGCTTGGATGCCCTCTGTCTGTTTTGAGTGCAATTTATATAGCATAACATGGTGCTGATATCCCATAGCCCCACTCAATCCCATGTTGCCCTTGCAGATATGCATGCAAACACAGACTGTAAACCATGGAAATAAGACCAGGACATGCCAGCTTGGCGGCTGGCTTATTATTGCATATGTAGGCAAGGCAAAGTTAGGTTAACTTAGGGGTGATCCAGGGCGGCCAGCAGATGAACCACCTATGCTGACCGCCCACCTGATTGTCCAATGAACGCCTGGACTACACACCATCTGGCCCTATACCTTTTGGGGTCTTCAACCCTGTGGACCCCAGAGAATTGAAATCACGCCAGGGGCGGAGTGGCACAGGGCAAGCCCCCAGTTGCTCAGGTTTACAACAGCCCATGGGACTAACAGGGGTCCTGACGCAAGGGCTCCAAGGCATTTTGCCTGTTGCACACCCTCTGTGGTCCCTACTTGGTTGACTTCTGCACCAAATACCTTTGGATCGCCCCATAACTCTGTCAAGCCCCCAGGGGTGGTCGCCATTGGCTCTGGTTCCGCCCAATGCTGCCTTGCCTAAATTCCTGCCAATCCCTTTACCTTCATCCTGCTGGCTGCAGTATCTCCTGCAATTCTAAGAGGAATATATCCATGTCCACGTCTGATAAATAGATTCCACCTTCTGAAAAGTAACCCTGGGTGTGCATATTAATCAGGTTCTACCTCAAGAATCCCTGTCCCCTTTGCTCTGTGAACTTCAGCATAGGACTTTTAATGCATCTGCAAGATAGTTCAATTGCAACTTGGGACTGTGCTCCCCGCCAAAACTGGCACAGGAGGATCTCCGACCACATGATCTCACAAGACCCCCCTGAGTCTATATATATGAAAATAACTGCTTAGTATTTTGTAGTGTTTGTAATAAATATTATTCTCCTTTTTCTAAATACCTTAATTACCTGAAGCAGGGGGTGCAAGCGTAATGTGGTTAAGTCATTACCACCCAGGTGAATCATCAGCGTGTCAGGCTGCTTGGATTATTATTTAGGTCCTGGCGAAGCTTATTTAAAAGGTGTGGCCACTGCATGGCTGTTGAGAAAGCCATGGTTCCAGTTTCTTGCCCTAGCCCATTGTGCCACTTTTACGATGAAAATGTTGCCAATGAACCAAACATTGACCCATGGCAAGAAATAAAGCAGATGGTATTGAATCAAAAGCATTTTAATAAATGTAGGCAATCCTTGTTGCGTATTAACACATATTGTATTTCACCAAAATCTCTACCAGTTAACCAACAAATATGCCTTTATTATACAAAACTGACCTTGGTGTATAGAGACATTTAATTTGCAAACCTATTTACAAAGTATGGGTTCTGGTCTGCATGATATATACAATCCATCTAATCTTGGTCCTCTAAACCTGTACCCAGGGTCTGCTGCTCCCCCTGCGGCAGGTGGGAGGCTACCCTTCGTACCCCATGACTGGGTTACCCCTTTTCAGGGCCTGATGTACAGTTTATAGTGGTCTGGCTCCCACTGTCCCTATTGTTTTATTTTGTCCATGGGGAGGCCTGCTTTGTATGCTGAGATAGCTGCCCCAATCCTGAAGGAATGTGTGGAGTAATGATTGGTTGTGTGGCCTGCCAAGCGCAGGCAGCCATCTATTACCTGACTGAACTGGTGGTGGGTTAACGGGGAGCCATCTGTGTAGGACAAAAAGTAGGACCCCGTGGGTGATCGCAGATCCACGTATGCTATAACCAGCGCCACCGGGCAGTAAGCCAGTTCCCACACAGTACTTAGACAAATGGTCCTGCCCTGCCCCCTTTGGTTATTTTTGGATCCGAGAACCCTTATCTCCTGTGGCCCGGATGACTGTAATGTCGTTCAAGGGCAAAGCATGCATGCTGGTGTCCCAGTTCAATCTGGCCACTAATTCATTACACCTGAAATCCTTAAAGAAGGCTAATGCGAATGCTGCAGAAAAAAGGGCGGTCTCATAACTAGAATAGGTAGCTCTGTGTACCCAGCTTAAAATGTCTGTTGTAAAGTGCCCTTTTTTGGATGGCCACCCCCATTTTATTTCTGTCAGGTGATGTGGTTTTTGACCTGCTAGTTACTGAGACCTGCTAACCAAAGGTGTGGCTAGTTTGAGGGAAGGCCCCAGTACCAATGTTCTTTCCTTTAAATTATTTGTTGAATTGCATAGGCCAATTGGCAAGCACCTTACCACTCCTGTTAGTCCCCAATAAATAGTACCCAGGGAAAGGGTGGTGAAGGGAGTTCCAGGGCTGCAGCACTAATTGTGCCACCCTGAGCACCCCAAGTAAAAGAGAGACTGCAGAGCTGCCATGTCAGCCTGCCCGAGCAGCCTGCTGCTTAAGGGGAACCTCTGCCCACACCAGGTGCAGGCAGAGCCCCTGTTACTGCCCATGGACAGGTCAGTCACCTCTAAGGCAGGCCCCCTCTAGCCCTGGAGGCAGGGTGCACTGTTCCATGAGTGAGGGTATATGTGCAGGAACACATATGCCCCGTGCTGGCATTTAAAATCCAATGCTGGTCTGAGTAACCGGCGGTCCATTGCCTAACATGGGCTGGCATCTGATTACTGCTCAGATGTCTAGCTCTGCAATGGCCCAGCCGAATCCCATCATGTTTGGTATCAAACACATGTTTTTAACCCTGAACATTATGCCCATGTTCAGGATTGAAAAGCAGATGTCCAGGTGGCACCCTTTGAGGAGGCCTGCCGAGTTACCCAGTCCTGTACTCTCTCCTAGGCTAGCAAGTGAGAAAAGCATCAGAGTGGTGAGCCTCAAAGGCTTCACACACCTTTGATGTGCAAGTAGTTGTCCCCCAGTGGAGGACAAAGGCTTCCTGCTCTGCCTGGCCGGGTAGGTGGGAAATTAGCTATACAGGAGGCATGCACCTCCCTTAAACTAGCCACACCTTTGAAGGTGGTCTAGGAGGTCTGCACTGCGAAGGAAGGGTTCTACCATCTTGGAAGACCCCTAGAGTAGGGGGTTCTGGGTAGAATGTAACGTACTCCCCACTAGAAGACATCACTGCAGGGGGTAGAGGGGCTAGTCGCAGGGACTGTCGCCCTTTGGCCACTGTCTCTCAAACCCTTATACACCCCCTAAACCAGGATTTAAGGGACTCCCCTGGCACCAGAACTGAGATCTTACCTAGACAAGAAGAGAGAAGCACAAAGAGATGTTTGTATCAGGACCTGGACTCCAGCCCCAGCCCAAAGAAGAGGACACACAGTGACCTAAGAGACCAGTACTGGAACTGTTTACCCGGCGTGTGCTAATGGTGAAAACTCATTGGTCCTGACCAGAGGGAGCTCCGTGGACATTAAAACCCCAAGGAAGACTCCCCTGACCGGTGGCACCAGTCCCTGGCAAATTGCAGGATTAAAGAAGTGCTGAGGACAAAGAACTTCGACCTGATGGGCTCAGATTGCCTGAGCCCAAAGAAACTCAGTGTCCACATCTAATGAGTGGGAGTGAGACCGGTGCCAAGTTTTAAGGTGCCAAGTTTTAAGCCTCTACTCCCCACCAAATGACCTCCAGAAGCCAAGAAAGCTTGTGGACTATCCTTGCACCTACCAAGGCTTGTGGCATGCTTGCACGGAAACCGACGGCCACATGATGTTCACTGACTCCAGTGCACCCCCCAGCATAGAGATCAATGTCCCCAACAACCCTCTCCTGTGGGTTTGCAGTCTGAAGAAAGTGACTTTGACTAGAGCAGCAAAGCAGCTTTGGCACGACCAGCCCAGTGATTGACAGCTGGGAGATACCTCTGCACCCAGAGCCACTGGACAAGTTGGGGAAGATCCAAGCATCGATTCCTGGTCCCCCCAAGACCTCGACATCCAAAGGATAGAGTGTGAATCCACCCCCAAGTCCATTTTTGCAATGGAGTGCAAAATGCCCCAGCCACTGTGGACCGTTCATGCAGACCGTTCATCACCAAGGACAGCCAAGGCACCTCTGCAACCGGACTCCCTCGGCAAGGTAACAAAGGTTCGATGTTGACTCATGGTGTAGGTCCCCACAGCACCTTCAGTTCCCATGGGTTCACCGGAACTCACCCTAGAAGTGCCCAAGTGCACACAGCTATTTTTCCTATTGACTTCAATGGAAGCCCTTTAAATTTGAAAGCACTGTATTTTTCAAAGACTTAAAAAATCATAACTCCGGTTGTGCAAAAGCTACAAAGTTTGTTTTGGTGTCTAAATTAAGATTAAAATCTAATCTATTTCTCTAAATTGGTGTTGGATTTCTGTTGAGTTGTGTCACTTGCTCATCGTCCATGCCGGTAATGTGAAATGGTTTACACAAGTTCCTCTAAGTAGCTTGAGCGCTCTTTGCCACACTACCAGGACTGAGCTAGGATTTGCTGAGAGTGAATCCGAGGTCCACTTCTGGGTACTGTGTTTGTATGCCATGGTAAGACTACCTATTCATAGCATATGATACCTTCACCTTGCAATGTTGTCCCTCAAAATGTGAAAATCAATGAGAGCTCTACTATCTGTCATTTTGTGCTTAGACTGCCACCAACCCTTCAAAGCCACTCTTAGAGGAGAAGCGGTGGCTGAGCCTGGGAAGTCTTGCAGCTTGGCATGGTGAGCCACCGCCGTAAGGTGGCTTGTTACCCAAGCATCCTCTTCCCTCCTCCCTAGTCCTCAATACAAAGTGTTGCACTCTTGCCGCCAACGGGAGTGCCGCCGTTCATAGTCACCGTCACCTTTGAAAATGTGTTGACATAATTCTTGCACCTATCCCTTGTTCCTGGGGCAAGGGATAACTCCCCTAAGCATGCAAGTCACAGGTCCACTGCAGGAGGTGCCATAGCTGGCGTGGGAAGGGTGCCATGTTGGTGTTTGCCTGCGCCAATACCACCCGAAAACGTTGCCACTGGAATCAAGGAAGAGCCTTGGCAGCATTATTCCTGGCCCCTTATTTGTGCTTGACCTAAACTCTATATTCCTGTACAAGCACCCCCTCACCACTTCCCTCAACAAGCTCAGTACCATGGGGCAACTGGGAGAGTGTGAATTAACGGCCTGCACCACTGGCAAATTTTCGGACCGGATAAAGGCTCTCCTGTCTGCTCGATCATTGGGCCATAGTTAGAGGACGGCCACTATAGGGAACAGTTCAAGACCATCATATTTGCAGTCACCTTCCTTTTATGACAGGCATCAAGCCATTTTTGCACACACCATTCTTTACCAAATGTGATGCAGAAACCCTCCCTGCCAGAGGCATTTGTAAATAAGGGCAATTCTGGACTTGATGCCCGGAGAACCCTCCATTTCAAGTAGCTGTTAAATTGTTCCAGGAACTAAGCCCACATTTGCAGGTCTTCCTTTAACCTGTGTTACGTCTCACTAAATTATGTTTTCAGGTGACCTTCAATGTCACCCATTCCTATCTGCTGGCAAAGACCCTCCCAGCTGGGATGACTCTAGCTGCAAAGTTCAGTTTCCCCAGGAGGCTTTGTATGGTACGTTGCATAGCCTTCTTCTTTGCCAAAACCATTTCAATTTCAGACAGAATCGCCTTGGCCTTTTCATCAGGAAGCTTTCACATGCCCTTGACTGTGTCCAATTTTATCCCTAAATTTGTCAAAGTAGAATTGTCCAGCTCACTGGAAGCCTAGGAGGTTAAAACTGTCGTGGTGGACAGGAAGCAACCAGAAACTGTCTCAACATCAGCTTTGGCCAACCTGGTCCCTTTCCCTGCCCTCCTCAACAAGTCTACCGCCCCATTGAATGATTAGTATGTGACTGAGCAGGCCTCACTGTCAAAGCAATCGATGACTGAGTTGACTTCAGGGCAAGACAGGTGGTGAATCAACCGGAATTTGCTGGACTCCTTATTTGGAACTACCCTAATAGTGAGACTATAAACTCTGGGAACGAGGGAATGGGAGGTGCCCAGCCAACTGCCCCAAACCTAGCTCTCTGAGCAGCTTCTCGTCCACCACCTGTGGTTGGTAGATGGCATATTACAAATTCCACGCCCAACTATGGACCCTGGGACATGTCTGGAACGTGAAACATTCCAGAAAACCTTTAATTAATAGTCCCTGCTCTCTGGGGTATGGGTGCTGCCTCAACCAGTGAAACAGGGCCTACAGTTTAATGGGAAAAGGTACCCTGGACCATATAGATGGGATTGGTGAGTTGTAGTGGGCCTGGTGCACGGTTATGACAAGGGTATGGCTGTCCAGAGGGGGGGTGGGTTTCGCTGGCGTTCCCTCAGTTCTTCACTGTGTCAGGTGGGCATTTTGGATTTCCCTTACATGCTGAAACCTGGTGGGAGGCCTCACACTTTGAGCAGTTACTACTGAATTTGCAAGATTTGCTCCAGGTGCAAGAGCCTGCATTGAAGAGCCTTCAAGTGCCTTAGGCAAACTTTTTTTAACAAACCCTTTTGCCGAGCCAACCCCGAGATCCCCAAAAGGGCTGCTTGAAGGCTATGCTTTGCCATCTGGGTGAAGGATTTAAATGGAGCCAGTCTCTGTGGTCACCACAAACGTTAAAGTGGGGCTTCGGGCACCAGGCATTTATTGCCCACCTCAGCCCCTCCCCCTAGGTGTGCCCCCCGCCTCGGAAGTGATCACCTCATGCCTGCAGTTTGGGCTGGTTCTTTGCCATCCAGTTGGATCCCCCTAATCGGATGGTCGTGAAGGGGATGGATGGTTGGGGTGCTGTGGGGCAGGGCAATGCAGAGCTAAGCCCCTGCCCCCCAAATTGGTTGCAGTGGGTGCAACACGGACAGTCCCATATAATTGGCTTTGGGGGACTTGCTCCTTCCTCTGAGTCCTCTCTGAGTGGACTGAGAGGCCTCTTGTGTGGCAAATGGTTTCAGAAGCATGACTCACTTCTTTTGCAACACCAAACTATCCTCAGGAAAGTGGTGGGACCAGCACCAGACAAGTCAGTGCTGGGGGCTACAGCCGCTGGGCAACATGGCAAGAAAGTTAAATAGTGATATTTACATGTCACACTGAAGAGACAGGTACAGGGAAGTAGTTTGCGGCATGAAAAAGAGGAAGCTGGGATTACTGCTGAGGCATAGCGCCAAACTGGCAATACACGGATGAAGGTGGGGAAGGTGGAGGATGCAGGGACTGCAGCAGCTGACATTACTCCAAAGGGCAGAGGGACCAAAACAGGCTGTCTGTTCAGGTATGACATTGTATCTCTGTACTACAGGGATAAACTAGGTTTTTCACTACAGGTGCGAAGGGTGGGGAGGGTATAAATGAACAGTCTGCACTGAGTCTAGATGGCAGCATCTACTTTCTGAACATGTGGACACAAACCAATTTCTACTTGGCAGCAGAGGGCAAGCATGGCATGAACCGCAAACTGGAGTCCTAAAATTAACTTTCCAGTGGGATATAATGCAGGAGGGGGAGAGAATATATGTACATGGGGCCCGCATGGCATGCCTCTATTGTGTGTGGGATATTTTCTCAGCATTAGTGAAGAATGAGTCTGTTTCCTATTTTCATCCCTTACAGGCGAGTCTTCTGAATAGGGCACCGACCTGTCAGATTTCTGTGGGTATTAAGCCCTGATAAAAGCATTCCCTGTCCTCCATATGTGGGCTGAGCTGAGCCCCTCCACAGGTCAGACACCTGAGCCGCCTGCACCTGGGCCTCAAAGATTACACAGTTGCATTATGGTTGCTTTTGCTACGGAGACCAGGCATATTTATTAATTTATATTTTTCCATTGCACCATTTACCAATTGGATGTCAGCGTGAATAGGGCTTAAAGTAAAAAAAAAGTGACATTATGCGTTTAATGCTGGCTGCATCAGCGTTTTTTTACTTTAACCAAGGGTGAAGGAGAAGGACTGTGAATGCCTAAAAGTAAAACAAGCTTCATGGTCTGTGAGCCTAAGGGTGGAAAATCTCCTGCTGATGAGCAAACAGCTAAAAGTTTAATAAACAGGAGCTCAGTGTCAAGTGCAGGGTATGCGGGATACGACACTCTTCTGCGTAAATGGTATGAAGGACAACATAAGAAATTAAACATCCTTCTAGGACAAAACAAACAACTTTAAGGAGTACTAGTTTTTTCTTGGTGGGGAGAGGCGCTACAAATGGCAAAAACCAAAAAAACTGCCTCTGCGATTCCTGGACTGTTACTGTGGGGAGTCTAGTCTGCAAAGAGCAGACAGCTAAAAGTTTCTGAAAAGGCACTGGGTTTCAGCTGTGTATGGAGGCAACCCCCCTGGAACAGACTCCTCAGAAACTTGGCCCTCAGTAAGACCATGGTAGAAAGAAGGGCACAGACCATGTCTTTCAAAGGGAGCCAGCACTTCCTGAGAGTGGGAGAAGAGCAGGAGCATAACAGGGCACTGAAGAGAATGAGAGAGGCTGTGGTAAAATGGCTAGAGTGTCCGACGTTGAAGGGGGGGGACCAGGGTTCAAGTTTCAGAGGAGAGGCTCAATACCGAGTGGTTCTGGGAAAATTACATAATCTCTTCTCTTGTGCCTAAAGATGAATATGTCTGTGTGTAACAAATCTGGCTTGTGAACAGCATGTGGGGACAAAAGTAAAAAAAAACATGCAGTCATTAAATAGATTGAGCACAAAGAAAAAAGTAGTACCATAAAAGGAGGAGCAAAAGTTCAGAGGAAGGAGTACTTGGTCCAAGCACCAATGATAAGAAAACACACAAAGAGAAAGACAAACACAACAGGAAATAGCATGCTGGAACAAACAGAAACAAGGAAAACAGAGTGACAAGCATAGGAGAAAATGGAAAGTAAGGGTGGGCTGTAAGCCCCTTTTAAGATTTTGTTTTAAATACAAAAAACTTTGCAAGCGCAGTGCAAGCGCTGTGCAGGTGAAACCTAAAAACAGACATTGAACCATGGTCCAATAGTTTAATAACTTCTGTCCTTTCACACTGAAAACAAATTATACCTGCTAGTGTTTCACATGTTAGAGTTGCAACACAACACCGGATGTCCCCTTTTTGACAGAGATGAAACTACATGAAACAACATGATAGATACTGTGATTTACCATTCATGTTCTAGGGCCTAAGATACTGTCTAATTATAATGGAATAAACAAGTTAATCCCGGTTACTTGAACATTTACATTGTCAAGTGCTTACGGCCCAGTAGCATTATGCTACATAAACAGTTACATATATTTATTCCCTGCTGCTTTCAGGGATACCTTGTCTAGTATGATTTTGTTCACAAGAAATGTGTCAAGCACAGAATACTATTATTAATCATGTATTAGGCCAAGCCCTTATTTCTATAAACCAGGCCTCTTGCTGTGGTTTCTTAGAAACATTTCTGGCTACATCACTTTAGGGGACCCATGTCCTTTTCATCCTACTTAGAACATTTATGATTGGAATGATTATTAAGACCTGTATAATCTCTTGAATCTCCCTAAAAAATTTACGTATCCAACAAACTTAAACATGTGGATGACCCAAGACTGACAGACACCCTATTCTCAATAAATTTCTGTCACCTAACTGGCAAGAAGTCCAGTATGCTCTTCTTTGTATATATATTTCATAATCTGAGCCATGTATCTTTTCTGTAACATTTACAGTAGTTCTAAAGTCTCTTTCAAATGTAAACAACACATGCAAAAGTAATGCCACAGAAGACAAGGTACCTTAAATTAGTGTTTGATGGATGGGGGACTCAGCCACAAAGTAGCAGCATTCCCTGCCACCAAATTGATGGACTACCCACTCTAGAGTCAGGTGGCTTGTCATGTTTCTGCCAGAGGTGACCTTACTGGCTTTGCTGGTGGAAATCGTATTCCAACCCCCCGATAACCATTGAGCTCTCATTATTGAGAGTACATCAGAATATTCACCCAATTTAGAGAGGACAGTCTGATGTATTTTTCAGTTAGGGACCATCAGGCAAAGTCTGGCAGTCCAGAGCTTAAGGAAAAAGTAAAATGACATCCCCTCATCCCCCACAAAGGGAGAAAACGTCCAGTGTGTCAGGGTCTTCAGTATTTCATTTTACAAAAACAAACCCCCACTTTGGGAGGGAATGCATGAAACACAGCAGCTTCTCAACAATACTTTACTACCTTCAGAGCATCTTTGAAGACACAGAGATCTCTGCAAGGCCAGACCTAAAGAAGCACTAAAATGGCATAGCTAAGTAGAAGCCTCTTTCCAAAACTGGTGATAAAGACTCAAGTAAATATCACAAGTCTAGAGAAATATCAAGGAATCAGATTTTGTGATTGTTCATTATCATGTATTTGCATTGCTTATCAGGGATCCTCTTTGAGAGCCCCTAGTGCCTCCTTGCACCACATTTGCATCTTTTTTTTGCTCTAATGTGGCCCAACGAGGCCAAATTTGCACCACTTTGTAACCCTTCGTGCTACATTATACCTGTGCCAGACTTAATATATGCAAAGGGGGTGTTCTCCCATGGGGGGGGACAAAAAATTGCACATACAAATCTACGAGATTTCTTTGCAACATTTTTGGACACTTATAACACCTGCTCATTAAATCTGGCCCACAGTTTTGTGTCATCATTGTACTGAATAGATCTTGATGTTGTTGCAAGAGTTAGGATCCAGGGCGTTTAGAGGTTTCAAGGGGAGAGAATGGATCTTATAGATATTCTGAAGGAGATGGGGATTTCCTGGGATCCTAAACCACCTCTTTATTTGTGCTTTCATCTGCGTCGGACACATTATAAAGTTCACCATCCTTTCACATGTCCTGGCTTTATTCAGACTGCTGTGGTGCTAGTTAATGTTGCATTTGTGTGAGATTTTGTTTTGAATTGGAGGAGGTTCCTGTATTTTACATCCATTGTAACAGTTATTATACATTTCTATTTTTTGTGTCCATCTTCTTACTTTAGTTTATTTTTTTCTTACTTCACGTTTTAGTTGCAGCTTTAGTTTCAGGTATGCTGCTATGAAGTAGGGAGGCATTAAAAATATAGGCCCTCATTACAACATTGGCGGGCGGCAACCACCGCTTGCCAAGTTGTAACCGCCATGCGGCTGCCAATGCGGCTGCACTCCCGCGGTGGCCATTAAGACACCTCTGCTGGTCTGGCGGGCGGAAACCTAGTTTCTGGCCGCCGGCCCAACGGGGATGTCGGCCGCAACACGGGAGCTGGCTCCAAATGGAGCCGGCGGTGTTGCGGCGATGCAACGGGTGCAGTTGCACCCGTCGCGCTTTTCACTGTCTGCCATGCAGACAGTGAAAAGCTCCATGGGGCTGTGGCAGGGGGACCCTGCACTGCCCTTGCCAAAGGCATGGGCAGTGCAGGGTCCCCCAGAGGCCCCGCAACTCCCCTTTCCGCCAGCCTTTTCATGGTGGTTCTTACCACCATGAAAAGGCTGGCGGGAGGGGGACTCGTAATCCCCTGGGCAGCGCGGCTGGTCCCATTAGTGCGACCGCGGCGATTCCGCCACGGTCGTAATCCCAAGGTTTGCACCTCCAGCCTGTTGGCGGTGCAACCATGAGGGCCATAATCTTTTTTTTTTTTTTTACCAAACTTCCATTCCTCCCAGTATCCCTCACAGCCTCTCATTCTCTCTGCCCTTACCTTGGCAACCGTAAGCCACCCATTTCTTTTTACACATTGACCTCTTGGCAGGGATAGTCTTTATGATAGAGTCACCAATAAAAAATGTATTTATACCTGCTGCATCAGGCAGTGAGTAAATGAGCACCCTTAAAATTGATGTCTAACCCTCTCCACAGGGAACTTGAGAAGATTTATTTCAAATAGGCTAAATTATTTTCTTTACAACACAGGTCTTCAAAGGTATTGGCTAAAACATTGCCTTTATCGGAAGCATTGAAAAGAATACATAAGCTTGTAATAATGCAGAGTTTGACACATAATTGTAAATGGTCTTATAACAGGTGTGGATGCTGCTCTTTCAAGTCTTTTCAAGTGACTTAATTTACTGAGGAACTTTAAGCCTTAGAAGCTCTTTTACCTTTACTAGCAGCTCCCAACGCTCCGGACGACCAGGGAGACGGGTAGGTTACTCTGTCCCAAATGGACAACCCGGTCCTGAAAACATGGCTGTCAGATTGTCCATGAATGATCTCCTGTCGTGATTTTTTTTTCATCAGTCAAATAAGGCTTTCCAGTTGGGGAGTATGTGTAGTAGAAAACTGATCTTTGCGTCAGGGTATGAAGTGCTCAGATTGTGAAGTAGATTATAAGTTTTCAAAGCTTTTTCTTTGTGATCTGATCATCTTCGGCATCACGGATGCTCTTGCATTGAGAAATTAATTCCAACTAGTGACAAAGGTGAGTTTCAAACAATTGAGTCTAATACCACAGCACTGTTCCTAGCACTGACTCTTCGATGAAAATAATGATTTTCTTGATGATTTGTGGCTTTAGGTTACAGGTTGTGATGTTTGTCAATTTGTTTTTTGTAAGTGATGCGCTCATCACGAATACAGCAAAGCATTCCCGGACAGGAGTCATGATATAGAGTTCACTAACATTATAATATGGATGCTTATTGAAGACGTTGGATCATGGAATATGTTGCACAGGTTAATTTATGCCAAGCCATTCTCCAAAACCTCTTCTTATTTGAATCTCTGGGGTGCATATAGAACCACTAATTGACTTGATTTAGTCTAAAACACACAAATGCACAAATCTATTCAGTGGCAAATTTGAATTTCCACTGTTGCATTCTTGAAAGGCTGTGGCAGCATTTCTGACATTGTTTTTGTGGTTGTGTTAAACAGAGAATACAGGAGTTAGAGGCCACCTTGTACAATGCCCTGCAGCAGGAAACCGTCATCAAGTTTGGGGAGATGCTGAGTGAAAAACAGCAGGAAGAGCTCCGAACGGCAGTAGAAAAACTGAGGCGGCAAATGTTGAGAAAAAGCAGAGAGTATGACTGTCAAATACTACAGGAGCGAATGGAGCTGCTTCAGCAAGCCCATCAGGTAAAATCGCACCACAGGCTAGCATGTGCCAAATTTGTTTCACATTATTAAAGTGTCTTTAAGGATCTCATAACCTTAAGTCCTTGGCACTAGCTATTGAAAAAACTGGTGTAACTGCTAAGTGTGTGCCAACCGAAGGGGAACTTGCTAAAAAAGTACGTTCTAGGGTGGACATATAAAAGAGGGTTGTGTAATACTAGTAACAGATTGCAAGACAAGAAAATACCCACCATGTGCATTACTGATATCCCCAACAATAGCATGTAGCACAGAACTAATTGGGCTCTAAAAACACGCATTTACTTAACTTTGTGCAGCACATGACATCATCATTCACTCATGCAGCACAAACATGTACAACATACCTTCCTCCCTTATAATGAACAAGGAGGAACCACACACACTACGCAAGCCCCAAACTACAGGTGATCCTTGAAAAGGCAACGCTAATATAACACCACGGTTGTAGCATCATTGTACGTAGTACTGTTGCCTTGCACGCACAATATTGTCAAGCTCTGTCATGTAGGAGGAAGTTGGTTTTATCTATTCCTGATAACTGGTCTCAACAAACCAATTTGTGTATGGAACCTTTACTTGCAAAACACTATAATAGCCTTTCAACAAACTGCACATGTATTACTTTTTTTTTTACTTCCTGTAAACTGTGATGCTATAATTAATTGACAACTGGAAAGGGGCGCTCAATTTCCCTGCATATAACTGAGTTCTGACCTCAACAGCACTGCATTACCACAAGAGCTGGCTCCTCTGAAGCTGGGTTAGCATTAAGGAACTCGGAACCACTCTAATAAACTAACATGAGAGAGATCCATTTAAGTTTTTAGCATAAAAACTGAACCCTGGGACAAACCTGCAAAAAGTCTTGATGAGGAGGCTTGGAGTGTACAGCTCTCCCGAGTATTCAAAGCCAGTCAAAACCCTTTCCTCAAGTGCCTCATACAACTTGCGAACAACTAATTCCAAACATCCTTGATGACATCAAAGTTACGCCCTAGAGTGCTCTACTGAGTATAGACTCACCTAAAATTGTAATGAACAATATCCAAATCAAATTGTGCACATCCAAAACTATAAGGAATTCAGTCTATATGCACACGTAGCCCGAGGTGAATAGTGAGGTAGGGTCCAGATGCCGCATAATCCCACACTTCCTAAGCAGATTCATAACAAAGATAACCAGACTGCATGCCAAACAAGTACTTCCCAACCTCAAAGGTTTTAAACATATATCATGATACAATACACCACTCATTATCAGTGATCTAGTTTTATGTGAGATAATTATTGCACATTATAAAAACCCACACTGATATGTATGAATTTACTGTGTGTGATTATTATCAAGTATTATGAGTTTCAGCCATAGAATGAGGCATAGCCTGAATTTTAGTGTTTAGCGATCCAGAATTTCGATGTCCCCATATTTACTATTTTTCTCCCAGTAAATATCAAGATGTTTGACCTGCTGATATGTATTCAGTGATATATGTTTTTGTTTTTTATTTTGGACTGAATATGTACCGGGTGTGCAAGCACAAAATCCATAATTCCAAAATGTTCCTCCTAGACCTCAGTGAAACAGCAGCCCTCATCCTCCTTGACCTATCAGCCACTTTGGACACCATCTCCCACCACATCTTGACCAACAGACTCCAGCAAATCGAAATCCAGGGAGCTGTCCTCCAATGGGTCACCTCATATGTCACAAGAAGAACCCATAGAATCTGTCTCCCACCATTTACCTGTGAACCTTAGAAGATCATCTGTGGTGTCCCACAAGGATCGTCCGTCAGCCCTACCCTCTTCAACATGTACATGATCCTCCTGGCCAACATGTCAGCTCACACGGATGCAACATCAGCTTCTATGCCGATGACACCCAGCTCATCCGCTCGCTGTCAGAAGACCCCTCTACCTCCAGAACCAAATTCCACAAATGTATGATGAATGTCACTGACTAGATGAGTGACAACTGTCTCAAGCTCAACATGGACAAGACCGAGGTCCTCATCTTTAAGAACAACACCTCGCCATGTAACAACACTTGGTGCCCTGCTGAACACTGCCTTTTCCTGCCCCGAAAAGCTACGCAACCTCAGCATCATCTTGGACAGCAATTTATCAATGCAGAAACAGATAAACGCAGTCTTGTCCTCCTGCTTCCACACCCTACACATGCTCTGTAAGATCTTCATGTGGCTCCCAATCAACACCAGAAGACTGTCACTCAAGCCCTCATCACCATCTGGCTGGACTATGGCAAAACTCTTCACGTAGGAATTAATGCATGCCTCCTGAAGAGACTACAGACAATACAAAACTCAGCGGCAAGACTCATCCTTCACCTCCCCAGACAGACTCACATCACCTTGCACCTCAAGAAGCTATAGGGGAAGAGAAGCCAGGTCAAGATGATGACCTACAAATACAAAGCCCTGCACAGAGAAGGACCAGTATACATAACAAAATGAATGACCTTCTACTAACTGACAAGATACCTGTGATCTTCCTCCCTCTTCCGTGCAGACACCCCCTGGATCCTCAGGTCCAACAGCTGAGGAAACTCCTTCTCTCACCTGACAGCCAAACCCTGGAACGACCTTCCCCTGTACCTCAGCAATGCTGCATTGTTCCAGGAATTCATTAAAAGACGCACAACATGGCTGTTTAAATGAAAAGAGCACCTTGAAGTAGCTAGCAACTCCAGCACCTTGAGACCCTCATTGGTGATTTGATGGACTTTATAAATCCTGACTGATTGATTTACTGATTGATTTAATGATTGCTGTAACAGGAGTAACAGCTCTTCCACAGCAATTTACAAGGACAGACACACCTTTCAGCACATAGTATTATACAAATCATTGCAAGTGGAATGCACATCCATGTCTACCTAGGGAGATCAACACTTCAGAACCCTCAGACTCACTTTGAAATAGCTGTGCAGAAAATAAGGCACAGATTCCTTCTCACTAGACTCAATGACCCATGTAGCATTCTGTAAGACCTGACATCCTTGGCATGGTTTCCTCTAAATGTTTGCCCTCTGACCTCCTGTTTTTCTGACTCATTTTTGCTGCCTTTTAGGACTCTGTGCACTTTACCACTACTCATCAGTGTTAAAGTGCATGTGCTTTGTACTCTAAAACATGGTAACAATGGCTTCACCACAATTGGCATTCTTAATTTACCAGTAAGTCCTTAGTAAAGTGCACTACATGTGCCCAGGGCCTGTAAATTAAATGCTACTAGTGGGCCTACAGCACTGATTGTGCCACCCACTGCAGTAGCCTTGCAAACATGTCTCAGCCATGGCCTTCCACTGCATATCCTGTGTGTGGAGTTTAAACTGCCATTTTGACTAGGCAAGTGTACACACTTGCCAGGCCCTGACCTTCCTTTTTATTACATGTACGTTGCCCTTAAGGTAGGCCCTAGTTAGCCCCAAGAGCAGTGTGCAGTGTCTTTAGAATGTTGGCCATGCACTTTTTAGTTTAGCATGTCCAGATAGTGAAAACCCGTACATTCGTTTTTCAATATTGCAAGTTGGGAAAGGAGATGGCAATATGGAGTTTGGTGCCTCTGGACTCACTTTTAAAAATCACAACTATTGGAACCAAGGACAATCTGCCTAGAAGAAGGACTGCTGTGCTGCCAGGAGGGACTGCCACTCTAAAGCTGCATTGCTGTGTTCCCCTACTGCTGCTGCTGTAGGATGGGCTGCCACTTTGTTGCTTGCTCTGCCGTGTTGGCCTGCTGCTTCTCTCCTGTAGTGAGAAGGACTGGACTTGCTGTCTACATCCTTTCAACCAAGAATCTCCAAGGGCTTGCTCCCTGTTCTCTGCAGTGTCAGGGACATCAAAGACTGCCTGCAACTTTTCTGGTGCTCCTGGACTCTGCCGCTGTGAGTCCAACCCTTGCCCGAGGTGCCACCCTCCAGTCCTGGGCCTCAGAAGTGTATTCTGAAGCTGCAAAGTGCAAAAAGTGCCGCATCACCCCGAGTACGGCAGAAAAATTGATGTTCCGCTTCAAGAAAATGAGGCATCACATCCACAACTACGAAATGCTGCCCATCGCCCGAGTGTTGCAGAAAAACCTATACTTCGCATCCCCATCGATGATGCAGCGGCTACCCAATGACAGCGGCTTCACCACTGCACGACCTGAGGACGACACTCTGTGTGGCTCGCCGATGATGCACCACAACCACTTCTACATTACCTGATGACGGTGCATCGGCCTGAGTGTGGGAGAAATATCGACACATCGTACCTCCACCGAGGACACATTGCTCCTCCGAAGGTACTGTTTCAGTGGACCCTCCATGGGTTCTGTAGCCGGCCTACCCTCCATCACAGTCTGTCTGGATTTTGACTTTGTGCAGGTCCCTCATGACCTCAAATACCTTTCTATCACTATAGACTTCTAAGCACTGTTTTCACATTTAGGCCCTCATTACGATCTCGGCGGTTAAAACCGCAGAGATCCGTGCTGGCGTTCAATAGATGACCGCCAGCGTGACTACCCCCCCGCCGGCCGTATAATGTTTTCCCCGCTGCGCCGGTGTTTCCGCCCACTGGCCCAGCGAGGAAAAGGGCCGTAACATTGACAGCGGCTCCAAATGGAGTCGCCACCAATGTTGGTGTGCGGCGGGTGCAGCAGCACCTGTCGGGCAGTGACCTGCACGATGGGGCACTGCAAGGGGGCTCCTGCACTGCCCATAGCAAGTGCATGGGCAGTGCAGGGGCCCCCAGAGGGGCCCTAGAGCACCCCTTCTGCCAGCCTTTTCTTGGCGGGGGAACCCGCCAGGGAAAGACTGGTGGCAAAAGGGATCATTACCTGAAGATGATTCCCTCCAACGTCAGGCTGCCTGTCGGCGGCAGCCTGGCAGTGAAGGAGGGCCCCCTATCTGTGTCCATAATATGGCGATTCAAACTGCCATGCCGGTGGCGGTCTTTGCCCCCGCCGCTGGCATGGCGGTCTGAACCGCTGGGGCTCATACTGACCCCCTTAATCTTTAAAAATTCATGTCTCAACTTCTCCTGATTAGATTTTTGTTGTTTTTGTCTTGTATTTATCAGATAAATATAATCTATTTTCAGATAAATATTATTAATTTTCCTAGCAGGTGTGGATTCATTTTGTGGTGTCTTTCACTGTGTTACTGTAATTTAAGTGTTGGACAAATACTCTATAAATTGCTTCTTAAGTTAAGCCTGCATGATCTGTGTCAAGCTGCCATTGGGTGCGCGCAGGTTAATTTAGGTTGTGTATCTGACTTACCCTGACTGGGATTGTGGTCCCTACTTGGATAGGGTGCATACCTCTGCCAACTAAGACCCAATTTCTAACACATACCCAGCAGGTCATTTTCACAAACCAGAGGCACACATGTATCTGCCCACCTCAGGCACCCTCATCATCCCTGTGTTTAAATAGTGATCTCAACATTCATATGATCCTCACAATATGAAAACTTTTAGGGAAACAACAAGCACACTTTTACTTGCGCACAAAAAAACGTGAAAGGGGAGTGGGAGTAAGGCATTTTCATCATTTAATACTTTGTGAGATTCGAGGACTAATCAGTTGTAACTGAATGCTTAATAGCTGTACATGTGTAAATTACAGACGAGTGTCTCTATATGTTCCTTTTTCTGATGCGTCATTTTCTAACTGCTGTTACCGTTTCTCTCTCCCTCTCACACAGTCACACATGCAAACAATTCAAACTCTCCTCCAAAAAATATCCATGTGAAAGTTATTGTTGTCACATATAAAAACTGCCTGCTTTTGCCCTTTTCCAGCTCTAAAATTTCCTTGTTTAATTTTCCAGCGAATACGGGATCTTGAAGATAAAACGGATATCCAGAAGCGACAAATCAAGGACCTGGAAGAAAAGGTGAGTGGTTATCCACGTATAGCCTCAGCAGACATGCACCCTCACCTGGAGATGCCCAATGCTACACGCCCTAACCTACTGCAGGCAGTGACTTTCAGGGAAAATAAGATAAATTGTGTGCACTTCACCAAAATGCATGTAATGATTTGTGAAGTAATGACGCTTAATTGTGCCTGCTTGTAATTACTGTGCACTTGTTTTCAAGAGTTTAGAGTTTAATTATTGTTTGGTGGGCTGTCCTCCCTTCCAGCAGGTCTGTGAGTGGTGTTATGGTAGAGTACAACTAACCAAATGTTACATAGCGTGGGTCGAATAGGGTAAAAGTTTCCAATGACATTTACTAAAATTCCTTAAAAAGGTCTCGAAATTATGTTTTCAGTGAGAAATGTGTTTTGCAGGTATTTTGCATGACTTTTTTTTTAACAGCAGTGCGTACTTTAGGGAAAAAAAGAAGTTTCACTAGATACCAGTGCTAGCATACCCACGGAGATCTTCTTCCCACCTCGGGTTCAGAAACCATAAGTGCGCAGGTGAGACACCATCACCAATCTCACCTACTGAGTTTGACTGAATCTTTGGACTTGAAGAGTATAGTAGTTAGAATCGTTCAATGCACAAGTCAATGACATTATATTATAAACAATTCTAGACACCATAAACAATTTAACACTAAATCAAACTCCAAACCAAATAAAGTTTCAAAGATTTATTACAATCCCAAAATCAACCATCAACAAATGCAAAACTAAGGTAAAAACATACATAAAAACCATAGGCTGACCAAAACATCTGAAAAGATTTAGCCTACCAAGCATTAATATTGTTGGGGGTGTGGCTATAACCGCCACCAAGATCAACATCCTGTGAGGCTCTGACAGCGGTTGCCCCAACAACATGTAAATCCCTGCCATCCTCACCTCATTCATTTCGTGAGGCTGTTTGACATGGAACCTTCCAGAGGGTGCGGGCGGCATGCCTGGACCACCCTGTGGGCCTAATTTGGCTGCGGCCTCAGATGAGCCTGATGCTTCTGATCACCGCCGCTGTGGTGGAATGTAGACAACACGGTGCTCCTCCCTGGCCCCACCTACACTGGCCGGTAGGATTCCCGGCCTTCACCTGCTTTGGCTGTGGGGTACTGGCCTGCTGAGGACATCCTGCTGCTGGCAATGGGGTGCAGTGCAGGCCTGCATGGTGGCACCACCCAACCCCGAGAGCACCGCACTGGCCTGCGCTGCCTGTGGCCTTGTTAGCCAGTCCCCCTGGTGGTATGGGCCCGGAGACAGCTGCTGCAGCTGGTGTGATTGTGGGCACGGTGGCCTTTGTGGGGGAGCATGCCACTCACCACTGGGCGCTGGACCCCTGCGGCCCGGCTAAGAACATCCTGCGGCTAGCTGCATGGTGCCCCGTGAGCCTGCAATGTGGCATGCCCTGATGCCAAGAGCATTGTACTGCCCTGTGCTGTCTGTGGGCTTGCTCGTTGGGCCCCCTGGTAGACTGGGCCTAGGGGTGGCTCCTGCAGACCATGTGATGGTGGTTGTGGTGGCCTTCGCAGTAGAGCGCGCCACTAGTCGTAGGGAGCTGGACCCCTGTATTGGAGTTTGGAGGCACTTCCCTGACTTGCACATGGAAGAACAGTGAGAGCACATAGCGCACTGCATCCTCTCTTCCCAGCTGGCCCCCCTGGGTGTTCCGGGGTTGCCATACCAGCGATCTGGCTTTTAATCCCCAGCTGAACGTGCCACCCTGTGATTTTTGGTTTGCTGGGCAGCACCTACCTTCCCTCTATCTGGTGGCTTCGTCGGGGCTTCTTGGCCATGCATTACCCAAATGACTGTGGTGCCCTGACCCCAGCCCTGGTCGTCTGGATGCCAAACCGCAGGTATGCTGGGGGCCCATTGACTTTTTCTCTGCACCACCCCTCAGCGCTTTGGCCTCTGGCACCACTTGGCGAACCTGCTCCTGCGGTTGGTGAGACTTGGGTCTTTAGCTTGCACCCCCTCTACAAGGCGGCACTCCTGGACACTGGCATTGGCGTTTGTGGGGTGCCCTTCACTACTGGGTCACCTCGCTGAGGTGTGGCATCCCTGATAAGGGCAAAACAGATCCTAGACAGAGCAGGCTGAACTCTAAAACTAGATCTACCGGGGTGTATGGCCCCCCTCTAGATACAAAGGACCTCGCCAACCAAGACATGCCTACGACCTCGTCCCAAGATATGTCCGCCATTATGGAGGAGCTCAAGGTGGGGTTCCACACAGTGGACAGGAGATTTGACATAATAGTTGGCCGCATCAGCAAACTAGGTGAGTGCCTGGATCACCAGGGGGTTATTCTTGACAATGCAGGGGAAAGGATCTTGGGTGTGGAGGACTGCAGCGCAACCATGCAAAATTGAATGGAGAAGATGGAGTGCACTCTTAAACAAGCTGAGCTAAAGTGCAAGGATTTGGAGGCCTGCTCCCGTAGGAATAGTATTTGCATAGCAGGTATGACTGAGACCACCAATGTGGGCAAAGCGGATGCCCTTATCGGGGGCCTCCTAACTGACAATTTCGACCACGCTGACTTTTCCACCACTTTCACTGTAGAGCGTGCTCATTGCTCATTAGGCCCGAGACCCACTGAGGGTGCCCCCACTCACCTGCACATAGCCCATCTCCCCAAATTATAAATGCAAGGGCATGGTACTTCATCTGGCTCAGGAGAGGGTCCCACTCCAGTACCAAAGGGCCTCCATTTCAATCTATTAGGTTTTACGTCACTAGTTCAGGAGACCCGTTGGAAGTACCCTGATGTCAAAAACACTCTCAAAAAGATGGGGCTGCGAAATGCTATGCTTTTCCCTGTCCGTCTTTGGGTGGGAAATAAAGGGATGGTTCAGATATTTGATGCCCCTTCTGATGTGGCAGCTTTTTGCAAAAAACTGTCAATTAACTCTCCTTCTGCCCGTTCGGTCATGCCGGAGCATGCTGCCTCTGACACAAGACACCGATCACCCTTACCAAACTCATTGTGAACGAGATCCTGTATCTGGCACTGTATGATGTGCTCTGCTGTGTGATTCCTGTACAAACTCCTCTCTGGATGCCCCACTGATTTTGAATAACCTGCCGTCCCACCCAAAAAGTTGTGCTTGTGGTTGATTTACATTTACCACATATGATTGTTCTTATCTTTAGGGCTGCTGTCTGCTCTGTTGGCACCACACCCCACTGGCAGTCACCACAGTTGTAACTATTGGATTTTTTTTCTTTTTTTTTTTTCTTCTTTTGGATGTGCTGGATGTTGAGGGGGGTTTGGGAATATGCATTTTGATTTTTTTTTGTTCTTGTAAGCTATTATGTACATTTACTACAACATACCACATAGTCCCCCCACTGCCCTTCACCGCCCACTCTTGTCACGCCACTTGCCCATCCCATGCCTTTTGTATCTCTCTAACCATGTCCTGTAACATTAGGTTCATGTCCTTGAATATACAGGAATCAAAAATCCACGGAAGGGGAAACAGGCGTTATCCTATTTGACTAGACAGAATGTGGGTGTATCCTTCCTACAGGAGACGCACCTGCCCCCCCAGAAGCGATTCCCCTTTCGCTAAGCCTGGGGCACACACTGCTATTTTTCATGTTTACAGTTTCTACTCCAGGGACACCTGCATTCTAATCGTAATCTTCACGTTCCAATCATGCCACGCTGACCCTCGTGGCTGGTAAGTCCTTGTTCGTGGGGTTTTGGCAGACAAACAGGTGCTATTATTAAATATCTCCATCCCTAACATAGACGATCCTGTATTTTTCCAGGAACTGGCTACTCACCTGGAGCAATTGGAAGTGACTCATGTGAAAACAGGGGGCTATTTCAATATGGCATATGGCTTGCAACTAGATTCCACCAGTGTCCAGCCCAGTGATAAACCCTGGGCTATTCTCCAGAACATCATTGATACCTATGCACTGTGCCATGCCTGGCGATCCAGACACCCAAACATCTTGGGGTTTACATTCTACTTGGCCTCTCATTCGATATGGTCTAGGTTAGATTACTGGTTCTTTTTGACCAATGCTTATCTATGGGTCACACCATAGCTGTCCCTCCATGGACTCATGGTCTTGTTCTTTTTCCCCTCTGGATCTCTTCTGGTTGTGAGTGTCCCTGGAGGTTTCATGCGGGAGCCATCTGAGACCCGGTGTTTCAGGAGGAAAACCTCAAATCGGTAAATGAGTATTTTACTCTGAATACTGACTCGGTTGCCACACAGACAACTTTGTGGGAAGCCTTTAATGCTTATATCTCATTGTCTGAATTTCCAAACACATCGGTATCTTACAGGATCTAAGGGCCCAGCCCAAAGTATTAAGTCTAGATTGCGTGACATTGACAAAGCTGCGCTCAAGACAGGGGACCCTCAATTCCATCACCGCTCAGTATTGTTTACGAAGTTTTAGGACTTTGCAGAGAGGGAGCTGATGTATCTGGGTAAAAATGCAGAGGCTCGTTGGTATGTGGACGGGGAATGCCCTTGCCACTTTCTCGCACGGCTCCTTCATTGTAGTCATCTCCACGGTTACACCACTGAGCTACAAGCTGCAGCTGGGAAGCGAATCTTAGGCAGTGAGGGAGTCAAGGCAGAACTCTTAAAATTTTGCAAAGACTTGTATGCCCCTTGCGTGCCAGATGACATGTCTGCGATGGGTGCATATCTCGAAGAAATGGCCATGGTATGGCTCTCAGAGGCTGAGCATGAGTTCCTAAAGGAACCAATTATGCTTGATGAGGCAATAGCAGCTATAGATGCCATTAATGATTCAAAGGCCCCTGGACTTGACGGCCTAACTGGAGCCTTTTAAAAAGATTTCAAGGCTCAACTGGCCTGCCATTTATTAACTCTCTATAATGAATCTCTGTGCACTGGGACACTTCCCCCAGTGCTGCATGAGGCCGTCATCACACTTCTGCTAATGCCCGGCAAAGATCCTATGCAATGTACCTCCTATCGTCCCCTCTCCTTGTTGAACCTCAATATTAAAATACTAGCTAAAATACTTGCTATTAGACTGTCACCTCTCCTGCTCAGTCTGGTTTTGTCCCATTTCGCTCAACTTCCCTCAACCTCTGCACCATTTTTTCAGTTCTACATCAGATATCCCCATACCATTCCTGCAGCGGTTGCCCTTTTGGACTACAAGAAGTCCTTCGACTCCCTAGTGTGGCCGTCTCTGTGGGCTGTCCTGGGTCGACTTGGCATCCCTCCCCAATTCATATTCTTAATCACGTCAACCCCGTATACGAGTCAATGGATCACTCACTGATAATTTTCAGATAATGCGAGGTACTAGCAGGGCTACCCCTCTACCCTCTTCTTTTCATTATAGCAGTGGACACTTTGGACCACCATCTAAAAGATTTCCATTCCCACAGGGGACTCCAGCTCACACATGGTCCCCTCCTTCTCTCTTCATACGCAGGCGACACCCTACTTTTTATCTGCCATTCCACGACCAATCTCATACAGTTTCTGCAGGAAAATGCTCACTATGGCAGCCTTTCGGTACTACAGATTAACTGGTCCAAGTATGAACTCTTCCCCTTGACAGATGCCACGCAACTGGTTCCGGCTGAATTCCCATTCCGATTGGTCACATAAGATTCCAAATATTTAGTCATCCGGTTACATAGGGACAAAGACCAAATACTACAACTTAATTATGGTCCGGCTATGGCCCAACTAGAGATGCAGGTGTCACAATGGATAACACTTCCTCTGTTCATGGTGGGATGGGTGTCCATTATAAAAATGGTAGTCCTTCTCTATTTCCTTTATCTCTTATTGAATATACCTGATGCTTGGCTTCTTCCGTACATTGCATGGTCACCTTTTGTGCTTGATCTGGGCGGGAGGTAGCCCGCTGGTTTATTGGGACACCATAGTGCTTGTGCTGGAAGGTGGAGGGTTCGGGGTCCCAGATTTCCACCTTTACTATCTGGTAGCTCTGTGTCAATACTCTTTCCATTGGTACCACCTGGATGCTTGTATCCCATATCGTAAACCTGAGAAGGATCAGCTGGATGGGCTCTCCCATTCTCAAGTTCTTCATAAGGGTATTCCACTAGACCCTTGCGACATATAAACGGTTTCCAGAATATGCTGGGTGTGGCACCAGTTGCGAGGAATGCTGATGGTGGACCCCTCTACTCTTCTGCTCTTCCCCATCATCATAATCCTTGGCTCCCTCTCACACGTGAGGTACTGGTGCAGCATAAGCTCTATTGCTACAATCTCTTCACAGCGGGGGATCTCTTTCAAAATGTCCAAGTTTTCCACCCTCCTGGGGACTAGCAGGTACAAAGCGTCACCTATATGGACCGTTTCATATTGAAGAGATTACATAATACACTCCGTTCCCTACTACCCACATACCCGTTGGACCCGGAGGACTTCCCCCCCCCCCCCGACGCATGTCATTTCGGATGTGGAAGGGAACCAGACGGTACCAACTATGTCTCACTATGAGGCCTGGCACCACCACCAGGGTGCGGGAGGCATGGGTTGAGGAGCTGGGTTGCCTTATTACTGATAACATTTTGTCCTATTGCTCTTTAGAAATACGTGGCATTTCAATCAATTACTGACATAAATTGCTGCATTTTTAATTTCTTCACTGTTGATATTTTCCCCTGTGGCTATTGCAAGTTTCTACTCTGACAGGACGGATCATTGTCCCAAGAGCAGCCTACCGGGTACTGACTTTACACACTACTCCTGGACCTGCCTGGTGATTCCTCAGTATTGGAGGGCCCTTTATCACATATCTCTTGTATACGGCATTTAAGCCTGCAGCCCAGCCCCCTCCATGCACTCTTGGGGTACACCAGAGACTTCCCGCGAACAATGCGCCGACTAGCGCCTCTGGCCTTCCTGTTGGCCAAGCAGAAAGTCGGGTTACAATGGGTGGCAGCACTGGGTGGACAGTAGGGCATCGACACCCGCTGACTGGCTTAAAAGCATGACTTTTTGTGATAAGTCAGTGAAGGTTATGCACTCCTTCAGTCCTCCACTTCCCGACCCAAGTATATATGGCAACCTTCTGGGATTATCTTTCCATTCATGACCATGATTCTTTAGATTAGAGTGTCCCCCACATTCCCCACTACATAACCTTATTCATTGCAGATTGCACTTTTATTCCAACTATAGACATGTACCTATATTGTTTACTTTTGCTTTTCATTTTGACATTGTGCAGATGAGTTGTGGTGGTTTTGGGAACCTTACAGGCAGCATGGCCATGATTGATACCAATTGATGATTGTTTATTGCATGTTATCAACTAAAAATCAATGAAAATAAAATTAAAAACTCCACACTCCAAAAGAATAATATAGGTTAGGAAAAATACAGTATGGACATTATTGTTAGAATTTAAAGTGGATAATGGTGACATCAGTAAAACTTCAACATACAGTTTAACATCAATTTCAGATTTCAGGTTTCAGAGCTGGGCCAGTCCTAGCACTAACACGAGTTTGGATTTGCATGTGTGGGAACAGGCTAACACGCGAAACAAAATGAAATAAAAGAAAGGCAAAAATAATTTGGAAAAACATCTAACTAGAATAAATCACTATAAAAATATTCTGGTGTAAGTTACTAACTGAAAAGGAAACAAGAAGCCACATTTTAATACCGCTCCTCATGGGACAGCAGACAGTAGTACTTTGTCAAGACAGGATGGTCACCATCTTTGGGTGTCAGCTGACAGCAACATCAGGACAGTGCAAAACACGGGCCGCACATAGGACAAATCAGCAGTTCAGGATTAGTTGGCCTTACTAACACTGAATCACATAGCAGAATGGAACAGTCAAGACTATGATGAGGAAACTCATCATGGAATTTAGAGAAAAGGACAGCAGATTTATCCAGATTTTGGGACAGCTTCGAGACAAGCATAGGACTGACTGTAAGACTCTTCAGGACAGACTAACATCAGTTTCAGAGTTTCTCACTAATTAGAAATGCACACAATCCATTCATTGGTCCTCCAGGTGAGCACATTCCGGATATCAGATTCAGCATTCTATCACTGCAGATGGTTCCACCAAATGCTTTTACTTTTCTGAATCTTCTCAGCAAAAGTGCATTGTCATCGGGTGATTTCACATATTTCTAACAAAATATTACATTCTCTAATTATTTGTTATTTAAGATCCTTAC
Source organism: Pleurodeles waltl (assembly GCF_031143425.1). Taxonomy (NCBI): domain Eukaryota; kingdom Metazoa; phylum Chordata; class Amphibia; order Caudata; family Salamandridae; genus Pleurodeles; species Pleurodeles waltl. The sequence continues at coordinate 670,907,939 of NC_090446.1, forward strand.
TCACAAACCACAATAAACTAAAGTAATTAATTTCACATGAGAACTACAAATTTCCTGTCCTGTTCAACAGCTAGAACAAATGAAGCAACAATGTTGTTCTTAAAACATGTTTAATGCTTTCAATACAATAGGACATTCAACATTCACATTAACAACCTAGCAAAAGAATTCAGGTCAGAGGAAATAGAACAAGCAAGTGATTTTTCCATTACTGCTGCAACATGAATATCTTCTGGTCTTGTCAAGTTAAAAAGCCTTAATACACATTAATACTTTGAATACATTAATAAACCTATTGTGCATCTTACAGTTCATAGACACAAAGCAAATTGATTATTACAAACATCATCTATATAACATGTTAGAACTTTTTAAACGTGCATTTATTTTTCTGCACGCATGTAACTTACATCAATGAAGTCTATTTATTCTAATATAAGTATGTTTCATTCATATTCATTTTAACACTTCAATTATTAATCTGTATTTTAATAAAACATTCTTAATGTTAACTCTTTTTAATACTTTCATTTAATACGAATATACAAACTCTTATGCTAATATGTGGTGCACAATATGAATGGTGGCCACATGTGCACCATAATTCAAACATGAACATTTTACAATTCATGTTATTTTCTCAGTTAGGCCTTTAAATGTAGGTTAATTGGTCACCATATGCTACATTCTGTGCCACTAATATTTGAATACAACCCTGATCTCTCTAATCAGCAGGAGACAGGTTCAAGCAAAATATATCTGTTAGGGGAGAGTTTTGCAAAAAGCCTAAGTTTATGATCTCTGCACTCCAATGCAGCTTCACTAAATCTGTGCTATTTGAGTGTCATGTTCAATGCACCTGCTCAGCAAAGTATTTTTTTAAACAAACTCAGAAAAAAAAGAATGGCCCTGACATGCATGGAGTGTTCTCCCTATGCATGAAGGTCATTTCTTTTTTCCTGTTTAGGATAGCTAGGTGTTCCCTGATGGTCCCGATCAGAAACAAATGATGGAATGCCTGTCCACAATAGAGTGAACAATCTGATGTCTACTGATTGATGGCCCAAGGTCAGTGTGACTTTAAACAGTTCTGGGAAGCAGTGAGGTCTTTGTACAGGGCATTTCTCCTAGCTTTGGCACAGTACCCTCTCTGCCAAACTCTACATAAGGTCCTTAGTACTTTAGTAGAATCCCAAAAGTTTGCACCATTTTTCAGGGACTATTTCTATTGGATACCAAGGGAGCATCTGTCATCTGTTATCAAATTCTGATAAACAACTTTATTTTATGCGCTCTTGCATCATATTCATCCATAATATCCAATGATGATGGGGATCTTCACTTTGCAACTGCAAATGTTACATGATTTCTGGTCTTGGTAGAAATTTCTCCTGAATTTCCTTCCTTCTTTCGTTTACTTTTATTTCATATTTCTCTTTGTTGTAATACGGTTATGTGTATAGCATAGAAGACAGCACTTTGGTTGCCAATCTTCTGGTTATTCCACTTTGCCATGTTCCACAAACAAGCTTGTAATAGTCCCTTGGACTTTGAGCTACAGTAACTTTGGTTTCAGTTAGTCGTGTTGTAAGGACGGAGGCTCTGATGTATGCACTGGCAGGAGTCTCTAAAAGACAAGTAAGGCTGGGTCAGTGTCAATCATATATCAAGCATTGGAATCTGTTCAGTGCCTGATGAGACTGTTCTATCTTTACTTGCATTTATAATGTGTCAACTTGTCAACTTATCAGATTACTCAGGTAGACAAGCTAACCTGTGCTGATAAATGTGTATGCTGAGGTCACAATATAGATTTTGGAACACTCTCTATGTAGAACATACCCAATCTTTGAATTAGGTTTTAATTCTATGTGTAGAATTTGTTGACTCTGATATACTAATAGATTTTCTGGTCACACAGCCTGCTGGTCTCAAAACTCCAGTCTTTATGAATGAATAAAACAGTGTTCCAACGTACCAAACACACAAACATTGTAATCTGAAGTACCGAGGCAGGTGCAGGCGAGTATGACAACATTCCCACAATATAATGGTGTCATACTCACCTATACTCGTATGAAGATAAATTAAACTCACCATATTGATGAAGCATACTCTTAGGACTATTGGACTTATTTGACTATCTTACTACTATTATCTGTGTGCATCAGTACTTCGGATTACATTGTGTTTCCGACCTGGTTCCCCAGATCGGATATTCCTTTCACCTTAGGTGACAGGGTGATTCTGTATCAGGAATGCACCACATGCTTTGAGGGCTTACTAGACTGTTTGCATATATACCTGACCCCACTACTGTCAGCTATCTGTTGATGTGCAGGCCCACTAGCAATGTCACCATTTGTATTGATATATTTTCCAAATACACAAACATATTTGTGGGTCACAATATACACTTTCCAACCTCTTGCAAATAGTTTGGAAAAGGGTACCTGAAATGGGCACTCATAGCCTAATAATTTGCAATGCCGTCTAACAGTGGTATGCACATGTTTAATTGGATACCGACACCCAAAAGGGGGAGATATCAGATAACAAAGTAGATTTTACTTTGTAAATTTGGGCTGTGGGCATTGGGGGTCACACAGCAGTCCAGCGGTTCTTTTTTTCGGATTGCAGCCCTTCCTCCTTAAAGGTTCTCCTCAACGGACAGAGCCTACAAATGAAAAATTGAATGTTCGGAGTGATTCTTCCCTGTATTCCCGGACCATTCAATAGGATTCACAGACTGGCTTGTGTCTTCTTCACATTAAAGGGGCAGGATTCTTCTCATCCTACTGAAAGTCCATTTGGTGGTCTGATTGATCAGAGCAAAATAAGTCCTGTATAGCAAACCAATTGTTATTCAAACACAGTGAGTTTTGAGACACAGGATTTGCACATAAGGCCATTGTATTTTGACTGCCATCTCGTTCACACTTCAAATGCTAAGATATTGCCTTATTGTTTTCACCTAATGTTACAACCATGCAAAAGTCCTCCTGGGACATCATAAATAATTAGACATGTTAGAGCCCTCTGTGCAGCAGGCTTGAAATTAAGTCCCAGTTTAGCCCTTGGTGGGTGTCCTACCCTCACGCCAAGGGGGTGGAGGTCATGACCTCTTCTTCTCTTGCAGAGCGTTACCCACTGTACTTAGAGATCCCTTACTTTCTCACGGGAATCTCAGTGCAGTAAAGTAAGCCCCCGAAATGGTAGCTCTTTTCATAGTAATAAAGTTTGCAAAGCGGGCCTCATTCTTAAAGTGCTCATTTGGCAAATTAGATTAGATTAGATTGTGGGGAACCTTAATCATTTTCCATGTCTGCGTTCATCATGGACTTAATGGTGAACACGGGCAGAGAAACGGCCGTGCTGCTATAAATATGGCGATGGACAACCATTACTGTAACCCAGTGGCTCTGTGGCAGGCGGACAGGTTGGTCAGGGTTATTGACAACTGAGACAGTGAAATTTTAGTGGGTGTTTTCCCAGCAATTTTAGCAGACTCTAAAAACAGCAAGACTAACCCTACATAAGATCCTAATTGACTACAGAGATTGAGATGCAGAAGCACCTCTGACTTGAGGCAGACATTTTGACATAAACATTCAAATCTAGAAGTTAGCGACTACGTTGGATTCAGTGGATGGGCAATGGAGAATGCTACTTAATTTTGTTTGGTAAAACATCCTTTTGACAATGCTTGCGCTATGTGGATGCCTCAGGCCCAGCTAGGGAAAGTGATTAAATACCATCTCAGGGGAGGGAGTGACATTGCCAATGCGGGGTAACAAGATGAGCACATGCACTAACTGACATTCTTGCAAACATGGAAAAGGAAGCTGAAAAAACATATTTTCTAAAAAAGAAAGCAGTTGGCCTCGGCAACAGGTGGCTTTTAATGAGTGGCCTTAGTTATGGCTAATGGTACCTCATCATATTAAAGATGGTGTTCCCTTTAAAATGAACCAAACTTCCTCAAAAGAGTGTCACCTTCATGCACGTTGAGCCTCTCCAGCTCCGCCTGCCCACACCCTGTTATTTCCAGTTGTATGTCTATTTGAAGGCCGTAATTAGTCCAGTAACTAGGATGTCAAGCTATTGTTATTGCTGTTTGTATAGAAGCTAGAATGAGTAGAAATAAATACCTCTCTGTCCCAGAACTTGCAATGAAGATGATGTTTTGTAGGCAGGTATGACTAAAGAACAGCCCCACAATTGAGTCTGCAGCCCACTTTTCAGCTGAGCTACAAGCATATGCCCAATTTTTATTTTTGTAAACAGAGCCTTGCACATTCTCATTTCTCTGTATCTTTTCTTTTTCTGCAGTTTCTCTTCCTCTTCTTGTTCTTCTCCCTTGCCTTTATTCTTTGGCCTTGATGTCACGTTGCCTTTTATGAAGGTAAGCAACAACTCGCTTCTTTCCTTTCACTATTGAAATTGTTGATCCATCTTACGCGTCCTTCAGTGTTTATAAATATGTTCAATGGCAATGGATGTAAGGAAGGGCAAAAACCCAAACTCCAACACCCTGCAGACCCAAACATCAGAGCACTGAAGATCTGGGTACAGATTCTTTACAGATAGCCATACAGTATAGGAAAGAAATTCAATCTGTGTAATTGGATTTTGACCATATTTTGAAACAACTCACTTTATTAATTTTGTATTGCACCAAATTGAGTAGAAATTAATATTAGCTGGAAGAATATATAATGTGAAGAGGCTCATCTGCATACCATATGGTTTCACCTGCACATTTAATATAAAATTAATGCACTGGCATTAGTACTTATTCAGAGTATGATGGTTATATTCATTACAAATTGATCATATAAGAGTAGAACATTTCAGAAACAATCAGACTTTGTCTCCCACTGTTTATCGAACTTGACAAAAGTTTGTTAAGGTGCAAATTATTTACTCTTGCAAGTATAAAACAAATCTTGTTTGTTCTAGTCAGAAACATATTGACTTTATGGTGACAGTTGAAATTTTGTATTTAAAAGGGTGTGACCTTATTTAACTATTACAATTCTGCTCTAATATTTTCGTTTTCAAATGTAGAGGTTTTCAAACTCTTTAATAATGTTTTATTTTATGAAAGGTGAGGCTTGTTTCTTAAAAGTTTCTTAATTACATTTATTTTTAATGCAATTTTTTGCTAAATACTTGGGGGTGTTTAAAACGATTTGGTTTTCTGGAAACTGTTTCAGCTGATTTTGTTTTGGGAGAGATATTAATACAAACTGTTATCTGAACTTGAAAACTTTGATAAGGAAGTCAGAATTATTTTTTGAAAAGACTACCTCTTCAGAAATTGCAATGTTCAATTGTGTAAAATGTTACTTGAAGGATAAATATCTGGAAATCTGTACAATGGGGGGGTCACTGCATTATCTTCTCTAAGCAACACCATAAAAGGAAGTGCAGCTACATTAATAAGTGCTACCTCAGGATCCATGTAGAGATCTACCAATCAATGGAGAACGATTGAACTTCTGAATATCAACATCAATAATATCAACGTGCAATAATATTGATGTCAAAAGGTAGCTTGCCGAAGTATCATCAACCCTATACTTTTAATTAAAATAAAAGTATTGGATGCAAATAGGTTAATACAGTGGTATCTAAAATTAAAAATACCTCAAACCAAAATATATATTACAATAATCTAGAGTTTTAAAATTAACATTAAAATCACTAAAGGTAAACCAATTATGCCAAAATATCAATAGTACATTTTAAAAATATTATATATATTTAATTACTCATAGTTTTAAAATTAAAAAATGTACAACTTTTTATGTTGTATACACATTTTTGGATTAATCTCGTAGTTACTTATTACATATATATTTTAATATCAAATTTTGTAAACATGTTTCAAATGTTTTACATTATAAAAAAAGAATATGCATAAAATTAATCAATTAAGGAAAATGTTGTTTTCAAAAGTAAAAATAAGTACAAATAGATATGAAAATACATATCCTCACAAATATTTTTTAAGTTTTAAAATTATAAAAATAACATCTAAAATTATACCATAATTTCTAAAGTAAATTTATAAAAATAAAAATAATTTAAGTATAGTTTAGTTTTCAAAATTAAAATGTATATGGGAGAATGGTCCCTTATGTCCTAGTCCCTTTCCAACTAAGCAACATTGAAAAGAGTTTGGCTCTGGAGGTGTCAGATTTGCCATTCCCACTCCAAATGAACTAAAATTGGGGAAACCACTGGGTTCCGGGGATTTCCCATAGCCATTCCAAACTAAGCAATATGGGGGAAAGTGTTGCATTCTGTGGTGTGGGGAGAGGGGCTCATTTACTACTCCTCCAAATAAGCTGCACTGGGGAAGGTGCTGGACTTTGGGTGGGTATGATTTATGATTCCCACTCCAAACAAAGTACAATTAGGGAAAGTGTTGGAATCTGGTGGCGGGGGTGAATTTTACTATTCCTGTTCCAAACTAAGACACATTGTGCAAAGCATTGCACTCTGTGAGGTCATATTTACTATTCCCGCTCTAGGCTAATTTGTTGGATGCTTGTAATGACTGGGGCGATGGTTACATTAACTATTCCTCCTCCAAACTAAGCAACATTAGGGAAAGCATAGGAATCTGAAGCAGTCAGATTTACTATTCCCACCCCAAACTAAGCAATATCGGGGAAAGTGTTGGTCTCTGGGACACGTAGATTTGTTATTCCAACTCCAAAGTGAGCAACACTGGTGGAAGTGTTTAATTCAGGAATGGGTCAAATTTACTATTACTACTCCAAACAAAGCAACAATTGAGAAACTGTTGGACTCACAATAGGGCGTGGTCGGTGGAGGTTAAGTTTACTATCCCATTCTGAATTAAGCAACATTCTGAAAATAGTTGGACTTGGGTGAGGGGGTGAGATATTCTATTCCTGCTTCAAACTAAACCACATTTGGCAAAGAGTTGGACTCTGACTGGATCATATTTACTACTCCTGCTCTAAACTAATCAGTTATCTGGAAAGTGTTTGATTCTGTGGGTACTAACTATCCAGCTCCAAACTAAACAACTTTGAGGGGCGCATTGAATGCTGGGGGGGCGGATTTAGTATTCACACTCCAAACTAAGCATTATTGTGGAAATTGTTGGACTCTGGGTGGTGGGGTGGCAGAAGAGAGAGGGACTTTTCTTGGGACTTTCATATTAACTAGTCCCACTCTAAACTAAGCAACATAAAGGAAAGAGGTGGAGTCTGAGGGGGCAGGCTTACTATTCTTACTCAAAACTAAGCAATGTTGTGTAAAGTGTTGAATTCTGGAAGGGGACTTGGGGATTTATATATAGTATTCCAATTATGAACTCAGCAACATTGGAGAAATTGTTAGGCTCTGGGGGTTTGTGTGAGATTTACTATTCCTTTTCCAGACTAAGCAATATTTGGGAAAGAGTTGAATCTGAGGGGGTCAGAGTCACTATTCCCACTCCAATTGAATCAAATATGGAAAAAGTATTGACGACTGTCAGGGTCAGAATTACTATTCCAACTCCATAATAAGCAACACTGGGGAAAGTGTTAGATTCTGGGAGTGGAGGGTGGGAAGTGATAGAGGGTCAAATTTACTAATGACCTTAAACTAAGCAACATTGGATGAATGTGTTGTACTCAGGGACAAGGGAGTATCCAGAACAATGAAATACTCCCCACTTGAACTAAACGTCTTATGGCACCAAGCAAGTGAAGAAAATGAGCCCATTCCTCCCCTAGAAAAGCTCCCTTGTCTCTTCCATCCAATCATCTATCCATTCATCCATTCACCTTTCCTTCAACCCACTGATATCCACTATTTCACCTTTACATTCTGTCATCCATTAATTCTTTCATCAATCATTCAATCTAACCCTATTCCATCCATTCATCAACTCTGCCATCCATCATCAATCCACCTATCCATCTGTCCTTCTATCCATTATGCCACCCCTCCTTCCATCTATCCATTCTGCCATTAATCCATCCATCCATTCTCCCATCCATGCATCCATCCATCCACCCACACTGTCATCCATACAGCCATCCATTCTGCCATCCACCCATCTTGCCATCTATCCCTCATACATTCATCCACCCAACCACCCACCAATCCATTTGTCCATCAGTCTGCCACCCATTCATCTTTTTACCCTACTCACCCATCAATCCTTTTACTCTGCCATCCTTTCACCAATCCATCCACCTATCCATTCACTCATCCTTTCACCCATTCAGCCACCTACCCACCCATCAATCTACCTACTCCTTTACCCACCCTCACATCCATTCATCCTTTCACCCTTGCTTTCATTCAGTATTACTTCCATCGATCCCTCTTCTATTGTTCTTCCTTGCTTCTAACCTTCTATTCTACTGACGCTTATCAGCTAGTGTATGCCGAGTTGCAGACTGCAGAGGTCTATAATAAACCCCACACCCGCTGTAGCTACTAAAGCAGGGGGTTCAAAATGCCCTTGCTCAAGACAGGTAAAATGTACTATTGCCTCACCATAGAAATAAACAAAAATAAATATATGTTTTAATTAAACATTAATAAAATAACAATATATACAGTAATAACTGAAATTTTACAATGTTAAAAATACAAATATTTCCTTGTAGATTCATCCCCAATGCGGTTGATTCTCCCCTGGCTGTGTGACTTCAATAAATATTTTTATATTTTCTTGAGGCCTTTTTGAGGAGACACAAACAATACCTCTACATTCTCTACCTCCATGACAGCAGATAGAGGGTATCTACCTCACTAAATGCATCTTTCCTAAACTAAGAAAAAACAACTTCCTTTACTAATCCTTTTCCCACTATGAGGCCTCTTCCGTTCTCTGCAAGAGGCTTGATAAAAGAAGAGAGCACCTCTCCTACAGTGTTTCTATTGTTATGACTGCTCTTTAGGAAAAACACCTTCTCTGGAGTGGCAAGGGCAATAATTCAACAATAATCTAATTGGAGGCCTCCATTCTTGATAATTCTTTGTGAGCAGGACCTTTGGTGAGTAAGGGTCCCCTATCACATATTTTTGGGATAGGTATTTGCTGGAATCAGTCTTGCTGTGGTGGTATGATCAGAACCCAGGCGAAGAGCATGTATTTGCAGGCATGTCTCCACAAGCTGGCTGGTGGTGGTATGAGTGGGTGCAATAGGGCATGAATATGTTTAGGCCTATTGCCACTTCCTCATCAATCTGAGGGATTCCTTTGGGTGGTGGTGTAGGGTCAGATATTTGTTGCTCCTGCCACAACCTCACCATATTTGGGATTGCATCTGGAAAACTACTCTGACTCATGGGGAAAGGATGAATGCTATAGGTTGGACAAGGCTCTCATGGTTTGCTGTCCTACCATCTGGAGTAATGTACACTCCAGCCCCAGGCCACTTTGGTGCAAACTGTAAGGGGCACTGTAAGAAACTAAAGTTTTGACGATGGCTGCATGGGCTGGAGGCTATACTGTTGGGTTTTTTCCCTGATGTAAGGAAAAGAGCCTTGGTTGCAAATGGGAGTGAATTCGGTGATCTTTTTCGTCTTTTGTGCATTTTTGTGGCCTTTCCTGGTGCTTTGTTTCTCCTTGTTGGCAGTGACTTGATTGCACTTTAGGACCTTTAGGCCAATACATGTAATGGCCTATTGATAGGGCTACAGCAAAAGAAAGAATGCAGGGAGTGATCTTCTAAAGACACAGAAAAAAGGAGAATAGCAAACGTAGAGGTGACCCTGATGGACCTTCATCCTTCAGCTAGAGCCAGATGCAGCCTCCTTGGTTGTGTCATCTCCTTCATCCTCATGGCTATCCACTGTATATGAGGACAATGGATTTCAAAAAGAGCCTGAGTGTATAAGCATGCTCATTTTAATATGTGAACTTCTTCACTCAATGTGGGATCTGTCAGGTAGTGTCAGGTGAAGAGCAGTCCATTACCAGTGGGACTTGGTTTTAGAGGTTTCTGGTTCCAGCTACCCTCATGACATATATGTGGGGGTGTAGTACCTTAATTACCAGTCCATCTCTAACTAAACAACAACTAAAAAGTGGTGTGCTCTGGAGGGGACAGATTTACTCTTCCAACTAAGCAAAATTGGGGAAAGCATTAGATTCTGGGGATGGGTGTCAGATTTACTATTACCACTCCACACTAAGACACATTGGGCAAGGCAAAGTGTGGGATGCTGTGGGGTGAGAAGTGGGGCAGGTTTACTATTACTAAACAACACTGATGAGCGCCTTGGTCTCTGGGTGGTTAAGATTTACCATCCCCACATTAAATAAAGTACAATTAGAGAAAGTGTTAGACTTCATTGAATACAGACGTTTTTTTAGCATAGCCCTTGCATGCCCGTTGGTGAGTGTTGTGAGGTTCCACGTCGACTCTGCTCCACCCAGGAAGTGATGGCTGGAGTAGACATTTTTCGTCTTTTCATTTGTACTTTCCCAGTTCCGTTATGCTTTTTGTTTGCCCACTAGCATTCTGCTTTTTGCCACTTTACCATTTCTCTTCCCATTCTTGCTGTCTCATCTACATTCTGTTTTTGTTCTCCCACTCGTATTCAGCTTTTTGCCTGCTTTATCATCTCACTCTTTGCCCTCTCACTCACTATCTCAGCTGTTATGCTTTTTTCACTGTTTTGGCTCTTTTGCAGATACTTTTTGTCTCCTTTTTGCCCCTGGTTTGTCAGCCTTGTTCTAATTTTTCCTACTCTTCACTCCTTTTATGCCCTTTTCTTTCATCTGCTCCTTTGTGCTTTTTCCCCGTGCGGCACTCCCACCCACTTCCTCTGCTCTCAACCCAGACCTGCCCACTTTCCCGGAACTCCTCTTATCTCCCACCCCTACTTAATGCTTAAAGGCAGTGTAGACTAGCCATTGACCAGACACTGCCTAGCCCTGCTGGCCCCACCTACCTGTCACCGGTCCTCTAAACAGGCTTGGCCTATGCCAACTCCGCTCCGATGCTGTGGTAAGGCCTCTTTCCTCTGACTGGTACTTCTCTCTTTTCTTTTCCTCAACATTCTTTGCATTTTATATATGTTTTTTTCCTCTTACTCTCACTTGTTTTCTGCCTTTTGCCTTTGTCCTTTTTATGCCTCTCATTTGTGCTCTCTCACTCGCATTCATCCTTTTTGCCACTTTGACTTTTTCTGCTCTCGTTCTGCCCCGCCACCCATTCTGCTTTTTTCTCTCGCTCTCTCGAATTTTGCTTTTTGTTCAGTTATACACTCTCACTCTTTGCTCTCTCATTTCCACTCACCCGCTCAGCTGTTTTTTCCCCAGATTTGCCTCTTTTTTGGCCGCTATTTTTTCTGTTTTGCGTCTGTATCTCAGCCTTTTTCTGATTTTTCCCGATCTCTACTCCTCCTTGTGCACCCTTTTCCCACCCTCTGTGACCTTTCAAACTTATCCTCCACACCACAGTCTCACCTGCTTCCTGCCACTACCACCACTCACTCAATCTCGATCGCCTCTCCAGAAACCAGACCTCCGCTCCTACTTGATGGTAGCCACAGTGCAGACTAGCCATTAAACAGGCACTTCCTGACCCTGCCTGTCTCCCCATTACCTGTACCAAGCTCCAAGGCTGTTGCGAGGCTGCAAGTCTTGCAATCCTGCTTCTCTCCCCCTCCTTATCTTGTTTATTATTTATTGCGTTGTTGACCTTTTTCCCTTTCACTCTGTCCGTCTTGCTCTCTCACTAGTATTCCACTTTTTGCATCTGTCTCTTTTCTTAGTCTTTTTGCTGTCCTGCTCTATTTTTTTCTCTCTTGCTCACATTCTGCTTTTTGCCACGTTTATATTTTTCTTCCCCCTATCTCTGCTCTTCAACTCGTATTCTTTTTTTGCTTTTTCGCTCGCATTCTGCATTTTGCCTCTCTGACCTTTTTGTTCCTCTCATTTTTGACCTCCCACCCTTGTTCTGCCTTTTGCTTTCCCACTCGTATTCCTTTTTCCTGCTCACTCTTTGCTCTAATTCCTACTCTCCCTATTTATTGTTTCACTTTTTTCATTGTTTTGCTTCTTTTTCAGCTACTTGTTGCCCCCCTTTTACAGTTTCTCAGACGTTTTCAGCATTTTACCTCTCTCTGCTCATTCTTGTGTGCGCTTTTCTCCTGTCTGCGGCCTTCCTTCCTTTTACCCATGCGCTATCCACCTGCCCCCCACCTCTGGAACTCTGCCACCCACCCACTCCTACTTAATGCCAGCTGAGGCACAGAAGCGCCGCTGGTGTATCCAAGGCATGCGAAAAGCAGGCCCATCTGCACCATCAGCACCCCACCTGTGCCTAGCACCTGGGCCCCCAGATCTCCTTCCTCCTACCTATTGCACACCTAGACACTACTGTCCGTAGTCCTCAATACCTTGAACCACAGACATTTTTTCTTAAATTTCCTACTGCTGCAGCTGGACCTCCCCTATTGATATTGAAGATGCGTTCTCCTGTGTCACCTGCTACTTGTACATGACCCTGCACCCCACATACCCCCCCCTCACACAGCACCCAGTCCTCTGGTCCAGCCTCCTCCTTAAAACTCACTCACTTGCCAGACACACCAATTAAGTTTGAGTCCTTTTGCACAACCACTCACTGATATGCACTTCCTGACGAAAACCTGACTCACCCGACATTGGCCCCCAAATTGCCACAGTGCTCCTCTCTGGATACAAGATATAGGACAGGACAGGGCCTGCAGACTCAGAAGCAAACTAGCCATTATACACAAAACAGTCACTGTTTCACTACATCTGGAAACACCAGCAACACTGTGGAACACCTGGCTGTTAAACTACATATTACAAACAACTATACCCTTGGGTCGCCCTAATCTACCAGCCTCCAAGACCTTGATCTAACTTCTGCAACAACATTTCCAACTTCATCACCCTTTTGATGCCTAACTCCAACACCTTTATCCTCCTTCGTGATCTCCACTAACACCTGGAGAGTTTCACTGACTTCAACAAACTCCAGGAGAACCTAAAGACACTTGGACTCACCCAGCAAGTGGTATGTACCACTAGTGCGGCAGGACATCTCCTGACCCCTATCTTCATGAATTTCAACAGCATCATGATGGAAAAGCCAATCCTCCTCACTTGGACTGACCATGCCCTTGTCCACTCCACCTTGCTTATCTTCTACTGTCACAAAACACAGAGCTCTAAGCCCAGCAACTACAGCACCACAACAAACTCTCATGATCCATCACCAACTTTGACACACTCCTCTCCTCCTTTGGTTCTCCTCCTGTGTTGATATTAGTGCTATAATCTGCATTTTGCATTTAGGTGAGTGCAGATTGTGGGTGGAATGGTGAGGGTGGAATGTTTAGATAGAAGGTTGTGGGGTTCTAAGGATAGTGGTTAGCATTTAAATAGTTACCTCTGTGTTATTGCCAGTGCTTTTTGGCTGCTGTTGTACTGGAGTACTTTTATCCACAACCGTCTGGTCCCACTAAAGACCATCACCAGGACCAGGCCTCAATGCAAGTTGGTACACAGAAGAACTAAGATTCGCCCACCGTCACTGCAAACAACTTGAATGCAATGGCCCATGATGAAATTTACAAATTCACATACGAATCAGCCTTCAGGTCTTATCACCAGCAAATCAGATTCACCAAGCAATAAGCACTGACCAAATGCATCTAAAATAGTACAAACGACGACAAAAAAATCATCACCATGACGAAGGATTTCACCTCTTCAGCCACAAGCTCTATAACCATTACCTATTTATAGGTCTTCTGCACCAGCCTTTTGAGTATTTCCGTGACAAGATCAGCAACCCATACAATAACTTTGAGCCTTACCCAGGCCCTCCAACCCTTTTAGCCCTCTTGCCCACTGGAATTCAAGCTAGGCTGGATGATGAAGGGTGATTCCCTGAAACTGCACCAAGGATGCTTGTTTTTGGTCCAGGGAGGACCTGGCTTGGCAGTTTGGGCTGGACTGTTCTCACCGGGAACAGGGTCAAGACTGAATTGCATATGGGTGGGTCCAAACTGGGGTGGCGTGGTGGGAAGAAAAATGGATTAAACCCAGATCTTTGTGATTGGGGTGAATGTTTGCATTGTTCAGCAGTCCGTCCATCATCTGTTCTTTTTGCTTTTGTCACCTTAAGTGGGAAGGGTATGCCCAGATGTGGGTCCCATGCTCACTGTGCCACTGGAATTCAAGCTAACCTGGCTGATAAAGGGTGATACCCTGAAAAAGATCCCAGGGTGCTTTTTTCCGGTCGAGGTAGGACCTGGCTTGGAAGTGCGGGCTGGACTGTTCCCATGGAGAACAGGGTCAAGACTGATTTGCATGTGGCTGTGTCCAAACTGGAGTGGTGTAGTGGGCAAAAAAAACGATGGATTAAACCCAGATTTTTGTGACTGGAGGTGAATGTTTGCATTGTTCAGCACTTTGTCCATCATCTGTTTTTTTTACCCTTCCCGGTGAGTCACACAGACTCCAAATAACATTAACTAAATTAACAAGGTTATCCGGGATTGAAAAACCAAGCTGTACATATCTCTACGCCAAAGGAAATTGGTTATGTCCCATTCCCGCTTGACGTTGAGAGCACAGACCTGTTTTTGCAACTACTAGCAGGCTTAATCCTAATTCCTTTCCTCTGACCACACCAGATAGAGTCAAAGAGAACTAAGGCATTCAGGAAATGGATGTTCTCAGCAATCCTCACCCTTTTCTCAGTCAGCATCAGCTGATTACTGGGTAAGCACTCCCATGCATTATGGGGCATGCTTGCAGAAAGCTTTCTGCCAGTCCTGGAGGAAATATGTGCCTGCCTGGCACAAATTTTTCAGGGGACAAGGACATGGTCAAATGCGGTGTCAGATCAGGATTTGACACTACTGACTGCTTAAGACGAGCAGTTGGAACAAGCATGGAACATGGTGCCATGCATGTAAGAGATCCACAAGCTTTTTGGGTGATGCTCAGCCTTCACTTGTGGATATGCATTCTGATAGGGCACCTCCAATTGAGTGACAAAGCCGATTCTGCACTAGAGTGCTTCAAACAAAGCAGAGCAACAGTGTGCTTCCTCATTTCCTCCACACCCGCCAAGCAGTATCCCCACCAGTTTTGCCCCTTTGGTGACATCTCCAAAGGCCTTTCATACAGGCAACTCCAAGACTCATGACCATATCAAAAAGCACCCCAATCTTTTTGGGGTCGGGGTAGGGAATTCAGCAGATAATATCCAGGCTTGCAGGTTCAACTAACCTTATAGATCCCCACCCCTCCTGCAGTAACCTCCAAGCCACTTAAGTTTGCCCTTAGCAGTACATGACCACCCTGTGGAAAGCAGAATCACTGATTTACACAGGGGGTGACTGGCCATAATATCCAACATGTTGGTCCTGCAAAATAGTTCAAAGGGGCTAAGCCCTGCCCTTCCCTTATGACCCACTGAATCTTGCACCCAGATTGGAATGGCTTTTGGATGAATACTTGTCCATCTTACTGTGGGAAATTCAGGCTCGTTTGGTGAAAGGAGCCATAGAGTGTACTGGCCTTGGAAATCAGAACTAAATATTACTCTCACTATTCCGTTGTGACAGAAAGGGGCATAGGCCTTCATCCTATTATAGATCCCTGCCTTTCCATTCCTTTCTACAGAATGATCTACCTGCTCTATTTCTATCTGCCCTGCATGTGGGAGACTGGATGGGAGGGCTGGACCTTCAGGGCACCTGTTTCTATGTTCCTGTACTGCAAGCCCACAGGGGCTACTTGCAGATTAAGGTGGATGAGTAGCATTTTCAGTTGGGAACCACTATCAATGTGCCGAAGGCACACCTGACTCCTTTGCAGAGACTACCTTTCAGTGAAACTATCCTGGATATAATGCATTTTCAGGCCTTCCCTCCAGATCAATGAGTTCCGAACTATGATCCCAATGTTTCAGCCTCAGACCAGTGTCTCAGTGATGGTGGGGCTGAGGATTCTTGGACTATTTGCTTCCTACATCCTGCTCGTCAACCATGCCAGATGGCATAGACATGCTCTATAGTAGTATCTGAATGCTCAGTGGGCCAGCACGAAGGGAACTTGCCAGATTCTATCCTGGTTTTGGAGGAGACTGCAAAAGATCTATGCTAGTGGCTGCTCAGCTGACATTGGTCCAGTGGCAGACTCTTTTCTCTACATCACCCAGAGCTGAAGGTGGTGATTGATGCATCCATGGGTTTGGAAAGTCATCTAGGAGATGTGGAGATCAGAAAGTCTCTGGTCTCTGGTTAAGACTCGTCTCCATATCAATCTTTTGGAGTTGCAGGCCTTTAGATTTCCATTGAAAGCCTTCCTCCTGTCCATCAATTGGAGACTGGTTCAGGACCTGACGGACATCAGTACCCTCTTGTAGTATTACAAACAAGGAGGATGGAGTTGGGTCGTGGGCCTTGTGCCAGGAGGTCTTGCACCTCTGGAACTTTCTGAACTGTCAGGGCAATGCCCTGGCCCTGTACTACCTAGAAGGGTCTTAACTGCCAGGGTGGATAAACCAAGCTAGTGACATCAAGCGGCTCATGAATGCCAGTTGTACCAGGAGGTAGCACAGACCATCTTTCAACAATGAGGAGAACTATGGCTTGATCTGCTCGCCATGACTGAGAATGTGCAATGTCAGCACTTTTGCGTATCGGAGTTCTCCAAAATGCTGTGTTGCAGAGACACATTTCACCTAAGATAAAGCATTGTTGTATGCCTTCTCACCACTAGGTTCCTGCCCTGAGTTTTTAGAAAGATCAGAAATGACTAGGCCCAAGTCATTCTATTGGCTACGGATTATGCCAAGGAAGCGTGGTATTCAGAACTTCAGCCTATGATCGTCTATCCTGCAATCAGACTGCTGCTGTGGGATTCTTTGTCTGTTGCAGAAGCCAGGCAGGATCTTGCAACTGTGCCTGACCAATCTACACATCCATGTGTATAGACAAAGTATTTGCAGTGGACTACATTCGATCTCCCTCCCAAAGTAGTGGATGTCATCCTTATGACCAGGCGTCCTTCAACAAAGATTGCTTACACCAGGTGCTGGAACAAGTTTGTGGATTGGTTTGTCACCCGTAATAAGGACCCGTTGCAGTCTAAGCTGTCAGATGTGTCGTTGTTTGTTTCTTCTTCGGCCCAACTATGACTTGACGTGGACACTCTTATTTGTTGACCCTTTCTGCCCTTTTGCATTCACTGGGCAAGCTGACCATGTTTAAATCACTTGAGGGTAAATTTACTAAGTTTTAGCATGTGCTTGTGTCACAAAAGTGATTCAAATTGACGCTAAATCTTTTTTTTTTTACTAATTTACTTTCCAGCACTAAACTTGTTAACTGCTGGAAAACCACTCAAAAGTAGTGCAAAGCAGTGCATAGCGTTGCTTCGCACTATTTAGCGCCAAAGTGGTGTACGATGGGTGGTTGCATGGGTGCTCCCATGCAACCACCCAAGTTTTATGATGCTAAACCCTATTTACTTAAAAAAGTAGAAAAGGTCTAGCATCAGAAATTAAGGCCCACTTCAACCAGGCACAAACACCAAGAAATGCATTAATTTCTCCTTTCTTTTCCTACCTTCCATGTGTGCTGCACTGTACAGCACACATGCAAGGTGGGGAAGGTTTATTGGTTAGTCTATGGATAGTATTTTGTACTGGAAGGACACTCTTCCATTACAAAACCTATGCTAGTCTCACATTGACACACATTTCTGCCCCGGTACTTGGGAGAGAGGAGGAGAGTGCCATATAGCTCTTGCTCTCTCCTTCTCATGCAGCGCAGCACAGTATTTTTGGCCGCTGCACTGTGTTGCAATCCGGTTAATCTGAGCCTTGGTGTGATACAATTTCTTGACTACATCATTCCTATGTTTCCTCCGAACCATTCGTGATGCCAAAGTGGGATCTTAGGGCCATATGTACGAACACATTTTTCCATAGACACAGAATGGGTAAAACTCTTTGCTACATCTGGCCTTTAATTTGGTCCTTATTGTTTATATGCACTCCTTTGGAGCAGATACAAAACTACCCTCTACCCCTCCTGACTGTAAAGACAGTCTTTCTCACTGTGATAACTTCAGCTCGTTGCATGAGTAAGCTTCCGGCTCTTTCAGTCTACCTATCTTACACCACTTTCTGTTACAGCAAACTGGTGTGGAGGATAGAGTAGCCTTGCGGCCGAAAGTTGTGACTCCCTTTCATGTCGGAATGTTCATCACACTTCTGATATTGTTTGCTCCACCTCACCCCTCGAATGAGGAAAGGAAACTCCATTGATTGGATCCCAAAAGGATGCCGAGGCACATTGATCTCACCAATTTCCAACGGGTAGAAAATCAGCTTTTTGTGAGGATTTCTGGGAGAGATAAAGGCAAGGCAGTGTAGACAAGGACTTGGTTCAGGCAGATAGTCCACTGCATCAAGATCTGTTACATGCTGGCCAAGAAGCAGCTTCTAGAACGAATGAGGCCCCATACCCCCAGTTCCAAGGCTGCTGTTGCTGCATTGGTAGGTGGAGTGTTTGCCCTGGGTATTTGTCAGGCTGCATTTAAAAGTCTGTATATAGCTACTAATTATTCTTTCTATATTTATTGGATTGGAAATAAAGGCATGTCTGTCCAGTGAAATTGCACCTATATAATGGAAAATGGATTAATGAACAAGGCAAAGTTAAAAGGACATTAGACGTATCATTAATTCACTGAAGTGAAGGTTTGCTTATATATAAAGAATTATAATATTGGGTTATTGAGACAATTTCTTGTTATATCCACAAGGAACATATCTATCAATATTGTTTCTACATGTAAATAAATATAGAAAGAATAAGTAGTAGCTAAAAACAGACTTTTAAACACAATTTGTCTCCCTGGAGTAGCTAATATATTATTGCAGGGACCCTTGATGTTAGTTGAATTATTTGTCAGGCTGCAACATGCCCTTCAGTAAACACATTCATGAAACACTGTGGCCTTGACAACCAGGTCTGGGGTGAAAGCCATTTTGGCTAGTCCGTCCTGCAGGACTTTTTGGTCTGAACTATCCCACTGACCCAACACCTCAGGAGGTACTGCTTTCACAAAAATTCTAAAGGTGAGGTATCTGAGGTTAGAAGTATCCATCAGAAGGACTATCCATCAGAAGGAAAAATTACTTACCTTTGGTAATCCAAATTTCGCATTGCTCTCTCTTGTCCCTGTTCTGTAGAATGGCCATCCACTAAAAAAATCCAAATTAGAGACCTGCCCACTAGCACTGTTAATTGGGTTTTGGGTTCCATTGCTGACGGTATGGAGTGTGTCAAGAAAGAAATTGGCATCAGCACTCTTTGGAGGCATTTTTGTGTGGCTCCAGAAATCCCTTCGGGGGGTGTAATGGAGTCGACGCAGAGTCACTTGACATCACCTACCTAAGTGGAGGGGTTATGCTGAAAAATCTCTTGGATCCATTCTGGCACCTGGGAATTTTCTAAGTGTGAGGGAACTGCAGTTAGATAAAGTATCCACCAAAAAGAGCAGTCAAAGGTAAGCAACTTGTTATCCAGGTTGTTACTTTGAGAAGGCATTGAAATAGTCAGCCATTCCTCTCTGATGATCCGTGTTTGTATTCAGCTGGTGGTTGCAGGTGGGGCCCACCTACCCTCATTTTTGGGGACCACCACTTGTTTTTCCTTAAAAGGCTATGATCTAAAGCAAGAAAGAAAAAACACAAAAGTGGAAAAGAAGGATATAGACAAAGTCAGCCAAAGAGAGTCAAAGAGAGAATCACAAGATGAGAAAGAGCCTGCAAGAGTGAGACAAAGAGGAATGCAGTGTCTGGCACTAGATTAAATAAACTTCAGCCTTTAGTGGCATGGCAACCTCTGTTTTCTACATGTTTCACAGACATTGAGGATATATCCTTCCGAGATTACTGTGTTTCATTCATAAAGTAACCATTCTGTGAATGTTGTGGATTTTCACAAAGTGTAAAATATGTATCCTATTACTCTCTAGATCAACTATGCTAAATAGCAGGGGGTGACAGGAATGTTACTATTCCCTCCTATAGGTTGGGTTAAGGGTATGTTGCTCTGTAATATTCTCATGCTGCAAGGAATCGAAAGGGGTGAGGAGTTAACGCCTGTATTAATTATCAGTAATATTTGTGGCTGCAATTCTTCCTTCTATGTAGCAGGATTTACATTCTGACCTTCATTGGGACAGCTCTTCAACACAAATCTCTGGAATGGCGTGTCATATTTAATATGGGGTTAGGGCATGAATACTCTTATTTTAGCGTATGTGGTGTGGAAAGCAAGGGTCTTTATGTGGAGGAAGAGAAAGCGGTGCTGGAGCGCTGGGACATCAGTTCACAATTTACCAGTTTCCAAGAAAGTCTTACCAACTCATCAAGGTGACATCCCAGCCGCTAGCTCAAATGTATCTTTGACATTAGATGAGACTACCCAGGAACTATATATAAATTAATTGATCATCACTGTTTTCAATCTTATTCTCAGAAAATCTGAGAGTTTGGTGTGAGTTTAAAAGCGTTATTAATCAATCTTCTAGAAGTTCATCTTTATTAATTCAGTATTAATATTCATCAATATAGTTCATCAGTTAATCCAGAGTAGAGTAAGCAATCAGTAATTCATAATTAATGCATAAAGCGTGCTCCTTAAAGGAAATAATCCCTGTTCTAAAATAAGATTAGTTAAAAGGGAATGGAGCAATTTGGAAAATAAAGGTCAGTTCGGCCCACAAAAAGTTCCAAATTGAGAGCTCAAAGCATAAACCTTCAAATTCAAATATCAGAATAATCAGAGCAGAACTTCCCATAAAGAGAGGTTCACGGAAGTCAGTGGTCTCAACATGAGCTGCATAGACTCGAGCCGAGAAAATGGCATAACTAATGCGAAGAGGCAATGAATCCATCCTACCCTAGGAACATGCATCATAATAGACAGTGCAATTTTAAGCTTTTGCAGCATGTTTCTTCTTCACTCTTCAGACAGCCAATCAGCTTTCAATGTCTTCATGAGAACAGA
The DNA here is from genome assembly GCF_031143425.1 of Pleurodeles waltl. NCBI lineage: Eukaryota > Metazoa > Chordata > Amphibia > Caudata > Salamandridae > Pleurodeles > Pleurodeles waltl. The sequence goes on from NC_090446.1 coordinate 670,929,014, forward strand.
ATACTCCTTCGTCTCATCTCCAGGATACAATACTGCAGATAGCAACATTAAGTAACCACAGCCATTTATCACTAGGTGCCCTTTTTTCACCTTGTATGAATTAATCTCTTAGTCAAAAAAAGGTCCATATTGCCTATGAGAACATTCATGTCTAATCTCTCACCATTCATTTGTTTTATTAGAAACATTTGCAAGGTTATATGTCAGAGACTTACTTGAGTTAATACATTTGATGAAACGTGGCTATGAGGTCATGAAATATTACATTTCACATTCTTGAATTAGGTCAGTTTGTCAGTAAAATGCACCTTCGGCTATTCAAGATAGATGCTTTTAATTATGGCTGTTTTGTACATGATTTTCTTCCTCCGTTTAAAGCATTTGTTTTTCTTATGAGGTCTACACGTTAATTCCGCATATTATTAATGTTAAATGCATTGTTTTTGTAATTTTATAAAATCTGCTCCTTCACTGGAAAAAGGAAGTGGGGATTTTCTGAACCATAAGGTTTTTGCAACAATGTAGAGACCTTACAGTGTAACCCCTAGAGTGAAGAACAGAGAAGCTAGCAATGAAGATTACCAAGAAGCGAGTAATGAAGATTACTACTAAGTGATCTAGACATTAGGAAATGTTTTGACTCTGCTGTTGCTTATATCATGTTTTAGGAGCTCCTTCATGTGTGGTATATGAGTATCTGGAAAGAGAGTTTCTGTGCCCTTAAAGGGAGAAAAGGGGAACGGCACATGTTAAAAGTCAAAACACTGAAAGATTCACCAGGAAGTGCTGTTTTAAAAAACAGACGACCGAATCCAGAAGTATCAAGACATTCAGGTTCAGGGTCTTATTTTGGTTAAAATAAAGAGGCCATGAATCTTACATGGCTATGTGCCCTTCAGATAAATCTGATCTGGATGCAATTCGATTTTATGAAATGTATGTATTGCTTTTTTTTCTGACGTATCTTCTGTTCTTTTCTTTTAGCGTTCCAGACTGTGCGGATAACTCCTTAGACAGGCAAATGCTTCCAACCCTGCTAAAAGAGAACCTTGTTTACACCTTTTAAAAACTCTGTAGCCAGGGCTACTTCCTCCCGCCATACAATTTATAGCCATTCCTTCGGATATGCTACTTGACGCTTTCTGTCTAAGGCTACACAATATGCTGCAGTTTATTAAATCGCACACGCCGATTTAAAAGGACAAAAAATGCTGCCAAACTATGTCCTTTCATTGGAGAAGAAAAGGTTTGGACAAAACACAGCATACAAGGAGGTCAAGGAACACACGTGTTGGATATGGAACGAAAGTTACCATGGAACCATCCACTGTATCCCTGCTGTGCAGGGGGGTGATTTTAACGTAACTCCATCAAATAGCGGGATGGAATATAAACATATTAAACACACACAGGAAAAATTGAAAGGAGTACTCAAAAAACATCAGAGGATGTTTACAATAAATGGTTACATTGTCAGTGTCTGGCTTGCTTACTACTGGGGCTCTCTTTGCATAAAAACTCAGGAACAACAAGGAAGCTGCAAATCTTGGAATCCAAACAACACAAATACACCGTTGGCGAATTTGGTTATCTGATTTCAGAGTTCAAGGAACTGGCAGGTGGAGTTTCGAGGAAAACATGAAATCCAATTGGTTAAGGATTCCTTTCGCGTGGCATCCCGTAAAAATTGCCCCTTGTCTTATGTTTATGTTTGTAAATGCATAATTTATCAGTGCGACAAACAAACCCGTCCGAATACATTTCCAGCCTCGCAGCGTGTCCTCCCAACATGTTCCTCGAGGGAGCCTTTGAAAGGTGCTCATCTTCAAGCATTTTGTTCCCTCTTGTTGAAAAACAATTCAAGTTTGGGCTGTACCTGTTCAACACATGGGAAAGAGATAGGCGTTAACTTGGCGACAGTTAAGGGTAGCATAAGGCACTTAGGTGAATGATACACAGCAGCATGTCTAAATGATTAGGAGTGGTTGGTCTAGATTAATCTGTATTCATGATGACAAAAGTAGGCACAATCTTGTCATTGTGTAGTTCCCCAAATTCAGTGGGGTGTACATGAGCTTTATATGTCTTGTTACATGTTCCTTTTCCAGCCAACAGGCTTGGTACACATTTTATCTACCTCGGCTGGGTCAACTTTGCCAGGATTGTAAACTTTCAATTTTTGGAACTTGAGGTTACACAGATCCAACAAATGGTGCCTTAATACGTTGTGAGTGAGTGGGGTAAGAAAGCAAAACTAGACAAGCTCAGAGATACATCGACAGACAAGAAGCAATAAGTCTTGTGGTTCTAGACATGAGTCATGATGAAGAAGCTGCTACTCCTCTTCTGTGTCTGGTAGATACTTTGCATCATCAAATTTACTCTTGTGACTGAGGATACCCTTAACTGTTGGAAATATCTAAGTCTGGTTTGAGTGACCGAGGGATTTCTGTGTGGCACACTAAAGAGTGATGCCTCAATGTACATGTCAACACATTGCACTGGTGAAGAATGGGCATGGGACAGGGGAAGAGAGGAATATGAAGGGGGAGAAGTTGGCAGTTGGGCTTTTTGAGCAGCCCCATTTAGATTTGATGTTTGTGCATGGATTTATGATTCAGAAGTAAAGTTGAACTTTGCAGAATGATGACCAAATAGCTGAGGAACTGTAGTCATGAATCTAGGTTAGTACAGACCATTGAAATGTGTGGACGGCCTTTACTGGAAGATCTTGCAAAGTAAGGGTAGTGTGTGGTTGGAGTGTTGGTTACATGAGGCATGGAGGTCCTTTACTGTGTTGCCTTTGTGTGTCAGGCACACAGCTCACTGCTGGTAGAGGACTAGTGAGGTGTTGGTAGCCATACCTCAAGTGTTATGGTTTCAATCAATATTTCTTGTAATCTACATTCACCATTGTTTAATGGACACTTCCAAATAGTGTGTGTTGTACGTGACTCAGATGCTTATTACAAAGCTGACCACCATAGCACAGCCATTTTCTAGGGACACGTAGGCCATACTCTTGCTGCCACGATCATCAAATCTAGACTTCAACACAACACACATTTACTGCACTATTAAAATGCAGCCCTGCGTACTCGATCATTGTTGAGTTGGTCGAGTCCTCGTAGTCTGACAGTGATGATGAGTTTCTGGCTGTTCCGCTACAAGACGAAGAGTTTGGATTTTCCTTTTCAATTCTGACAGATACTGGGCAGGAATCAAATGGTGTGTTCATGGCAGGGGTTGGAGGCTGCTGTGAAGGATTTCATTCCTTAAGATAACAAACAGGTATGTGTTTCTTATGCATTCCATCATAAGAAGAGTTTGCAGGAGTGGACCAGCGAAACCCTGGGACACTTGAGATCTAATAGTGGAGGGTTGATAGGGTAAAATAGAGTACTTGGAATGGGATTATAATGAGACTCAAAGGATCATAATCTTACTTGCTGTTGCTTGGGATGCAGCCAAACTAGGGCTCTGAAATAACTGGTGACCGCATTTGTAGGCCTGGTCATTCATACTAATTCATTTGCATATTGCATGGCGTCACAGACCACATCTCTGTGTCAATATATGTGTTTCTCATGGATCAAGTTAGGATTCAAGTAAGTCCATTTGGGATTGTACATGAGTAATTATTAATTAAGTTATCGTTTCTCAAACAGATGGGTCAGATCCCAAAGGGTATTGCCAGATGCCCATTATTCTGTCCACCTGGCGTAGCATGATAAACAAATTATGAGACCTCACCAACATATCAGTATCAAAAATAGAGCTAGAAACTTTGACAGCACTCTTCAACTTCGCTGAAAAAACTGATATGGAGGAATGCCAAGGAAATGGTTGAGATTCTCTGATAAAGAGAATACATTCTCCAAGAATAAGGGGTGAGCCACAGAGAGACAACTGTGGCTGGCAGCGGGAATTGGCTCCCCTGTTTGTGTGTTTCTGGTGGATGTGTGTGGAAGGCCTACTAGGTACAGGTAGCAGCAGTATAATGCTTTACTGGCCACATGATGGCAGTTGATTTTGTTTCTGTGAACGCTCTCCTGCAAGATGTCATTTTGTATCTCCTGTACTTTGTTTAGGCTGGTGAAACCAACCTCTTGTACAAACCTTTTAACAAGAATCTGCTGTGGTTATGTTACCTGGTGTGGGTAGCTCCACCTCCCTTCGAATGGTCCACGTCCCATGGTAAAGGGTTAGAAAGGCAAGTTTTCTGCTCATGCATAGAATTTACTGCTCAAGCATCCTCAAGCAATAAGGATTCCAACGTTAGGAATGTAAGTTCCTTTGTCTGGCTTACCATATCTACCTACTTTCAGTGCTAGCATTTCCTTTTGATAACCATTTTACTATGATAAATAACTGATTACATTTGCTTCAAGTAATGAGAAACAAAACCATAAGCCCCAGAGTGCATTAGGTTGTTTAATAGAAGCCCACAGCTGGAAACCTTGACACTTGAAGCCCAACTCACAATTTCCAAAGTACCTGTCGACAGTTTAAGATGTGGAGTGTCAGCATCTCAATCTTGCAACAGGCCATCACTGCACTTCCCTTACTTAATAAAGAGATTTTCCTACCCTGGGAAGTCTGGACAGTGAGCGCAAGTTTTCCATGAAAAGTAAAAAGCCAGTTTCAGAACAATGTTTAATTATGCGCAAGTGGGGGATAGGATGGCAAGTCAGAGGACGAAACAAATAATTCGCGTGCCCATATTTATCATTCTATGTACGGGTCAAAAGGTGTGATCCCTGTCTGCCTTGCTCTTTTCCTTGAGCCAAGACTGCTTCCGGTCAGTGGGAATGAAGTGCTGTGTGGGGAGCATCCTTATGGGTGAACATGCAGAAAACATACAGAAAATGATGGCTAACACCTTGGGCTTTGAAAACGTGCAGTCCTCGCACATACGTGTTTGCTGTACCACCTGAGCAAATACAAGTATATTGTGTAGTTTTCATTTATGCATTTAGCAGTTTTTCTTTTAATTTGCATGTACACAATGCACGTGGAGGTCAAAATATAATTGTAATTACCCCATAATGTCCACGGCGGGACGAAGTCTTATGTATATCTAATTGCAAAAGGATTTCATTTAAATTTATATGTAATCTGTTAGGTACTCTGCTATTAGCTTACGTTCTCACATGACGTAAATCTTGTGAGTTTCACATGAAACAGGAGAAGGTGAACCCTCTTCTCAGGCCTTTGGCCAGGAATGCCCGCATATTATTTGGATCATAGAAACGTGCCACAAGGTAGGGGACAGTGGCTATTTCGACCACTTCCGGTTTGCAGTATGTGGATTGATTAGTTTTCCTTCAGTTCTTTCATGAGCCGGCTTATTTTGTTATCACAATGGGTCTTCAAAAATTACTTTCAAAAGTTTTCTGACATAATGTGCTGTTAGATCAAACAAATATTTCGGTAAAAAGTCATTAGTTTACCCAACGCAGTTTCAGGGGTAAAGTCTATCAAGTAACAACAGAAAGGTACATTGTGAAATGCTATTCTAATTTTATAGGTGTATAAATCCCAACCTACAAAACCTTTAACAGCTGGGACTTTCTGTTGCTAGATGTGTTGCAAATGATTACAGTTGTAAATATTTCAAACAGAATGGAATTAGGGACTGGTTCAATGTATCGAAGATTATCGAATTCAGATTATATTTTTTTAATATATATTTTTTCTTTTTGATTTTGGCCGCTATTTCGTGTGGATCGGTGTGTGAGACGACACATCTTACTGCACGAGCTTTACTGTGAAGGTAATAATAGGACTAGGTGAACGGTAAAATGTTTTATGGCACAGCTGGCAATGGTATATTGATTATCTGTGTGAATTTATGTCTTCTGCTTTTCTCAAGATAGACGGGAATTTGTAGCGCCACCCTGCTTCTGTGGAGTGGAAATGTGCTTCTGTTTTTGGGAGACGCGCTCCGGCATGCCCTGGAAAACATGCAGAATGCTTGCTATGTATGATTGTTCTTTGAACTTGAAAAGTACGAGCAAAGTGCGTTTTCTTTTCATGGGAGAACTTTTCAGACAAATTCAAGACGCCATCTTGCGAAGAAAAATAGTAAAATAAAACCGTGCTGCAAAATGGGTCTACATACAAATTTTAAATGTTTCAAGCATTATAGTGGTATGCATTACTAAATTAAAAGCAGCGTCTATCAACAAGTCGGTTTTTGTGAAAGACACACAGGCCCATATTTATACTTTTTGACGCTAAACTGCGCTAACGCAGTTTAGCGTCAAAAAATGTAGCGCCGTCTAACGCCATTCTGAAGCGCCATGCGGGTGCCGTATTTATGGAATGGCGTTAGCCGGCGCAAGCAGACCGGCGCTGCCTGGTTTGCGTGGAAAAAAACCACGTAGACCAGGCAGCGCCGGCGTTGGGAAAAAATGACGTTAGGGCGTCTTAAAATGGGGCAAGTCAGGTTGAGGCAAAAAAATCGCCTCAACCCGATTTGCGCCATTTTTTTACGACGCCATTTCATGACTCCTGTCTTAGTAAAGACAGGAGTCATGCCCCCTTGCCCAATGGCCATGCCCAGGGGACTTGTGTCCCCTGGGCATGGTCATTGGGCATAGTGGCATGTAGGGGGGCACAAATAAGGCCCCCCTATGCCACCCAAAAAAAAGTAAAAAAATATAAAAAATAATACTTACCTGAACTTACCTGAATGTCCCTGGGGTGGGTCCCTCCATCCTTGGGTGTCCTCCTGGGGTGGGCAGGGGGGGTCCCTGGGGGCAGGGGAGGGCACCTGTGGGCTCATTTTGAGCCCACAGGCCCCTTAACGCCTACCCTGACCCAGGCGTTAAATAGTGGCGCAAATGCGGGGTTTTTTGACCCGCCAACTCCCGGGCGTGATTTTTGCCTGGGAGTATAAATACGACGCATTTGCATCGCCGTCATTTTTTTAGACGGGAACGCCTTCCTTGCATCTCATTAACGCAAGGAAGGCGTTCACGCAAAAAAATGACGCTATTTGCCAATACTTTGGCGCTAGACGCGTCTAACGCCAAAGTATAAATATGGCGTTAGTTTTGCGCCGAATTTGCGTCGAAAAAAACGACGCAAATTCGGCGCAAACGGAGTATAAATACGGGCCACAGTGTCATTTAACTGGACTCGGAATTGGCTACCAGAAATCTTGCACTGGGAATTACAGATTCTACAGGGTTCAAGGCCTCATTTACAAGGCCTTTGCGCCACCGTTGCGTCATTTTTTTTTAGGCAGAGGTGGCGCTAAACAGTGCTTTACAATGCTCCAGATTTACAAACTGACGCATTGGACCCAAAAAGCCATGCAGAACTGATGAAGTGAAATTTACAACACTTCACTGTGTCATTCCGAGACTTCACTGCATGAAAATGTTAGTCTGCTCTGACCAGGCATTAAACTGACGCAGGGTTTTTGTTTATAAGAACTTTCCTCACATTGCTGGATTACAGTCATTTTTTGACGTAGTCCAGTAATGCGCCAGTTCAGTGCCACAGATGCATCAGAATTTCTGACGCATCTGGGGAAGCCTGCACCATGGAGCTCTGTATATTAAATACAGCGTATCCATGGTGTCGTTAGGGAATCAGAGGGAAGCGCAAGAAATCTGACGCATCTGGGCCAATGCATCAAGTTCTTGTAAATGAAGCCTTAGTTTTTCCCTGGGATGAAACTGGTGGCACATTCTAAGTTTTGCTTCTCAGCCTGGGGAGTAACATGATTTATAATGAATAGAAAATCGCCTGTTTTCCACCATTCAGTGCTTGAAAACTCATGCCCATATTTATAGGGAATTGGCATAGGGCAGCACTGCAAGTGTTCTTGCTGCGCTGCCCTAGGCCAATGTGAAAGGGCAGGAATGCAACTTATTTGTGAAATGTAGTCCATACCTTTCCTTGCCCCTTGCCTGGTGCACGACTGGCTGCCTAGCGCCAACGCAGCCACTGTTGCACCATTGTGCAAGGGTCCCTGCGTTTCATGCAGGATTGTTTTTGTGCTATAAGGGAAATCTTCCTGCATAAAAACAATGTAGAGAGGTGTTTTCCTCTGATTCAGTCACAAACTCCCATTTGTTCATAAAGGAATTGTTTATAGGACTTTAGAGCCAGTGGAGAACTGAGGTTTGATGTCAGCGGGATCTAGTTACACATTTTTACTTTTCTGAACAATGAATTCATCACAAATGTCATGCAAAGTGTAATATATTTGCCTGTCAATGTTTACTTAGTTTACACTAATTGCTTCTGTTTTATTAGAATTTTCTATTTGTACATGTGTGCTGCTACCAAATCAGAAAGGGTCAGAGTGAAAACCGAACCGGGATGGAAATCCAAGTGATTCTTTTATAATAGGTCAAAGGTTTTAAGGTATTGATTTTTGTCACACATTTAGAATTTAATGTCATCAGTAGATGGGAAAATAACACAAAATGTTCTGTTTTTAGGTCGAGCACGCAAGTACTCTAGCGTGTTGTAATCTAGCTGGGGGCTTTTAACCACGTCCACCTCACCCCCATCATATCAGTCATTTGTGGGCTTGCCTTTCAAAAATCCTTTGTTATCATTGGTAAATGCTTTACGTTTGTCCCTCCTTGGGACTGGTTTGTTGCCGCCGTGGCCATCGATTCTGTTACATGGATAATTGCAATTTGGCCAATATGTTTGACTGTGAGTGAACTTTGTTTGTGTCTCTCCTTCGCACTCATGCTCATGGCGGCTGTGGTGCTTTGAATCAGCTTGCTTATGTCAACTGTTTTACTTTTCATTTTCAATTTACCTGGCAAGAAAAGTCCAGTTACGAATTAACAACACTAATAGCTTTAACTCGAGCAAACGTAAGACCCATTGCATTTCAAATATTTGTTTTTAATTTTATTTGCCCAATTGAAATTCCTGCAGGGCCAGTTGCACGACAAAGCAATAGTAGGTCACTGCCTAAGGCATCACTACAGTAGGTCGCCTGATTGCCTATTGAGGAGTGAAATGTGAATTATCTGCATGGGGAAAAAGCGAGAAACTATCTCTACACATATGGCATCAAAATATTTGTATTCAAGCACATCCTCAACCTCATTAAATGATTATTTATAGATAATGAAGCAAGTCTGCTCAATTTCTTCAAGGCATCTAACATGGCTAAAATTACCACAACAGTTGCCTGTTTCGTTTTCTCTCAGGATATGTTTTTCCACTTAGAAATAGGCACTCGTAGCGTGTGGTCTGGCTTGACGTTTTTGACCCAATCCTCCACAAAATCTTCAAAATGCCTGCTAATTGCCAAGCCTTTTCAAACGTGTGGACCATGAGAATGATAGCAGCAAGACACCATTTTACTTAGAAGTGCCTTATGTTTTTACGTTGACAAATCATTTGGCATTTCATAGCATCCATTTTGAAGAAAGAAAAGACAAATGGTGGCAGTATTGGGCAATAAAATAAAGATCCAAACACTGTTTGGCAGTACAATCCTACCATTTGTATTGAAAAAAGAAATAAGATCCATTCATTATAATTGTTATTTAAGTTCTTAATTGGGTATATTTACAAAGGTTTGCATAGATGCTCATTTGTCGCAGCACACTTCTGCTTTGCGCCATACGGCATTTATAATGTACTGTAAATCGCTGCTATTTTATGTATTGTGCCATACTGGCGCATGCGCAAAACTTCATTAACTATATCCACATGTATTTTGATACCTCCAAGAGCCACGATAGAGCCTTTCTAGACAGTGTAAATGTACATGTGAAAAAGACAAATCACTACGACCTAAGACATGAGTGTTCTCCGAAGACCTCTTTCACAAGCTGTAGCCTGGCAATTGCCGGTTTTAAATTGTATGACTTTAAATTAGATCTAGGAAGACGATATACTCTAGAGGCAGGTTCACTTGATGCATACAACAGACATAGACAAATAACCCTCAAAGATGTTTAACAATGATAAACCGAAGTTCCCTCCTCGTGGGCTGTATCAGTAAGATTGTGTCTTGTCTTTACATTATTGATAGAAACAGCTATTTAAAAAGAAAAAATACAGTTATGATGACTGAGCGTTAGGCAAACCTGGCTTTTGATTTCATTTTTACTACCTGTTTGGTCTCACTGAGAACGTTTTAGACACTGTTCATTTTTTTGCCTTACACTAGGAGCATCAAAAGCATTGTTATAAGTGAGAGCTGAGAAGGGAGCCGCCACAACTCTATCAGCTCCCCTCTGCATTATATCCAAGTGAAAGCCAGAAACCCCATCTGCACCCAGCTATCAGCTTACGTGTGAGCTTTCAACAGGGGTTTTCCCTCCCTTCATCTTGGCAAGACGCCTTGTTTCCTCTGATGGACTTAAAGTTGACAAACTGATGCATTCTGGGAATTGCAGACTTTGTTTGTTTCCGTTCCCCGGCTCACGACTAACGCAGCTGTTAACTATGATCTGCAATTGGAGACACCCAAAACTACAAACATGGTGGATGTAATGTGTAAGATAAGTTTTCTAAAGTAGTACCTACTGGAAAGAGCTATGCCCAACTTGCAAGGCAGTGCTGTTCCTTATTCTACAACTTCCAGAAGTCTTCGGAAAGGGAAAAGTGCCCACAACTGACAAACACAGCCCAGGTTTTAATCCAGCCCTCCAAACTATCTGTTGGTAAACTGGCTCCAGGAGTCAAATGTAATGTGAGTGTTACTCAACAAATGTTTGCTTGCACGTGTCTGTTTCTTGATGCCTTCATTCTGGGGTGGAAACTCTGCACAAAAGAACTGGTGTAGAAGATTGTGCATGAATAATGAGGGTACAAGATGTGTCCGTGTAATGAGGGACACCACACTGTTGTTCAGCTTTACCTTCTAACAAGCCACTCTTAGGCCAGTTGCTCTCATTGATGTTAACTAGAACTACATCTTCCAGCATGCATTGGGTTCTCAAATGAAACCTTAGGTTTAATGCATAGCACCCATTAGGCCAGAGAGCCATTTTTAATTAAAGTTAATAGTTACGTAGTTAATGTCAATTCTACTGGGTCCAACGTGGTGGAGGGATTTTCCCAATTTCCCCTTAATTGGCCTCTGCTTACCTCAGCTTTGATCAACTGCTGACAGGAAGAAGCATGTGCATGTGATTAAAAGGTATTGGGATACGTTGCCTGAAAAAAATATACTTTTCAAGAGCCTATGTTGGGAAATGTGATATTACTCCACCTTTTATTTACAGCACAAAAAGCAGAAAAGGCAGGTGTTGCTCAGTGATCCTGTGCATAACAGTGCCCTTTGGATTGATTTTTAGAGTGAGTCCTTCCTGTCCTTAGGAGACACCAAATGGCATGTCCGAAGTTCCATGGAAGCAATGTGGTCTAGTTGTCATCTGTAGAGCTTGACAGCCTGCTCTGTTTTTCCCATTCAACCACACATGTTGTTAAGTTGTTTTTATCACTTGTATTGCTAATATTACGTAAAAGATACACAGAAAAAAATGCAATTTACCAATTATTAAATACATCCATTATCAAACCTTTCAAACATATAGTCAGGCACTTTAAATCATTAAGTATTGTTACAAATAAAAGGACATTCACTTTTACTAAAGGAGGCTATTCTTTCTCGTCCTGGACAAATTATCTCATCTATCTTTGCATCTATTCACTTATCAATCAATGATTGGGTGTATTTGGTGAGTGACGGAACACCTAAAACTTGACATTTTCATTAGTATAGTTAGGTTTCACAGAAAAATCTAAAGAAATGTTAAAGCCATCTCTGGAGAAGCCATGACTGCTTAAGCACCTATTTGATGAATAAACCTAGTTGATGAATGGTTTGCTACTGATATGCTCAATATTCCCAGGAGTCCCGGTCTACTGATACTGTGTTATGAGCACTTCACCCGCTCGAACTCTGAAAAAACTCTTTAATCTGTTCACATGGCTCCACTCTCTAGCACTGGTGCAGATTTATGACATTTTCAAATTCTCAAACGTTTTCAAGGTTACTCATAGAAACCTGAGACAGACACTGTTTTCCAGGAGTATGCATTGAGAACTCTTCTAACTTCTTAATTACAGTTATGCTCAAGCAGTTTTACAGGTGGTGTTATATGTAGTGTACAGTTATACAAGCAAAAAATTCATTAGCATAGCTGCATTTGCACTTTCATTGTTTTTTAAGCTTAGCCATGAAAAATACTTTTCCCATGAACACACCTCTTTTTAATCAATTAGGAAGGTTGTCCCTTTCCACTGAATACATTTGGAGGTGGTCTCCAAATTTCCACTGCATTAACCCACAATTTCCTTCCAAAAGTCCCTTATTATCACACATTTGTCAAAAGAAGCATCGTTCTGGTGCACCTAATCATCACCTCTCCCAAGCGCTTGTACAAGCTTGTGCAAGCATGTACAAGCAACTGTGAGTGGTGTTGACAAGCTTGTGCAAGTGGCTGGGAATGGTGATGACTAGGTGCACCAGAACGATGCTTCCTTTGACGAATGTGTGACAATAAGGGACATCATCCCAGCCCCAGTCCAGAGGCCTGTAGTCCTAAAATGTAGGGTGCTTAGACGACTACCTCCCATTCAGGTAGGACTTGAGTGTGTGTCCAGTATTTCACCTAAGAGAGGAATAGGTGTCTGTTCACTTCTGACTGCTTAGAGATCCATAGCCCTGAAGAATGCCCCAGAAAAGGACAGGCTCAGAGTGAGGGAAGAAACATGTTGACTTTTTGAATGACCGGCTGAGTCATTATACTCATGTTTACCGTTGACATATGGTTTTAGCCATTCTATCGGACACCATTATTAAAGGTAAAATTTACCAGTAGTCTGCTAGATATTTTTAACTGAACTGGATCCCAGTACTATCCAGTAATGCTTACCTAAGAACTCCCTCTGGTGTAGTTTAAGCAAGAGGTTGAGTCCACCCTAGTGGCTCTGTCCTACCAGGGTGGGTAGAGGTGGTCAATGATGAAGCATGACACGGCCAAGTGTGTGAGAACACCTCTTCCATAAGGAGGAATTCCCTGCTTGCTAATCTACACAACAGTGTGAAAAGGACTATTATGTTTGGGTCACAATCAAAGTGATAGTGATCATATGAATTAATCCTGTCCCACCACACATTTTGTGTGTAACATTTCTTGTATTGGGAGGATGTGTGGAAGGGCAAGAACCTCTTGTCTCTCCCCTTGTGTAACATATTTTCCAACCCCACCAACCTTCTAAACGAATTTGGGAAAGTTTATTTCATTCTTCATCAGTTTGCCACTCCTTCTGGAGTGCAAAGGCACTATGAATATTTTTAACTTAATTAATATAACCTCATCGATATGACAGGAGGATATATATCCTTTGACCTACATCTTGCCCACATCTCTGTACAGCAGGCGCATTAAGCCACACAGCTACCTTTTTCATTACACCTTGGCAGATTTGTAATGGTCATTCCTTTTGTGATGTCCTGTCTGGAAGGTTAACTCCTGAGACTACTGTAGAAATACTTCAACAGAAGGGGACAAATAGGGAAAGGGTTCGCTTTAGACCAAAATGAAACTGCCAGGTTTTGATTCCGTAAATTTGAGACTACATATAATATATCAGTCACAAGTTGTATCAGTTTAAAACAGCAATGCAAGAGTCAGTTTGTGACAACAACAATATGTGTGTTACAAAAAGAATAACCATTGCCTGACAAAAACAAATTCAGGCCAGGACACAGAGTATTACGTTCTTGAAGGAAATAAAGCTAAAGATTTGCAAATAATTCACAATTCGTTTAGCTAAAAAGTACAAACAAACGACACAAAAGAGCTTTACCAAAACTAAAAATAAACAAAAAAATTAAGCCTAGTTTGCAGAGATAAAAAATTAAAATGTAACATTTACCATGTTTAAAATTAAAATCTACTACAGTAGGGATCTGAAGCATTATGCAACGTCCCAGCAAGTGTTTGTGTTTTCATACCTCGGAATGTACCTCATTTGATTTTTTGACTGGTGGGAGAGAGAGGTCGTAGAAGCATGTGGTCTATATGGTGAAAATACAGTCCCTTGGATCAAGAGTTTTGTTGTCTTGACTTTTTTCAAGTGGATTAGTTTTTATCTAGTTGTAGTGCAGTATCCACACACCCGTACAGACTGTGCCTAATGACCTCTTTCTTACAGTGAAACACAGTGTCCACCAACCACTAACCCATGATGACTAATATTATCTGTACATAAGCTGTATATTGGTGTATTCAATTGTAAAAACTTGAGCAATGTAATAATTTATAGTTGTATTCCTAATAATGAGAAAAATGCCGATCTCGGTATTGTTTTTAATGTACACCTATTTATTTTTTGTATATATATTATGTATCAAACTGTACATATAAAACATGTATATATGTTGCACATTTTCTTAGTATTCATGTCTGCTTCTAAAGAGGTACTGGTTGTGGTTTTGTTCCTCATTCATGTGGTTCACAGTGGCAGACTGTTGCCCAGTCCTGACTAAATGGTGCCGTTCTGGAAAAATAATCTGTTGATAACCGTCCCACAAAAAAGCCAATTGTTCTTTCAGTGGTGCCACACTATTGTTTTCTTTCTTTTACTTTTATATGCATTATGAAACATCTGGATCACCATAGATAGGTCAACTTACAGTATAAGCACACCTACAGCAAATCAATGTTGCAGGGTTGGCTGAATCTTGTAATATTAAAAATACTTTATATGGCATATTATACAAGTACAAACTTCGTTTGAAATACATTGTGGTATCAAAATCTAACTAATCCACACATACATTGCTACAAAAGAGAGACACACATTTAAGAACATATAGGTTCTAATTTTAATGAATTAAAATACACGTTTATCCTTAACACAAAAATATATGTTTGTTCCTGACACAGAAACAGAGGAACAACATTTGTAATATTCTCCTACTTACACGTCTTTGTGCAAATAAGTATATATAAAACACATACAGTGTTGAATCTTGGCAGAAAACACACCTACAGGTACAAAGTCTTCCAGTAGAAAGTAAGAGCTTCTTTTTGAAGGATTGATGCATTTTTGTGTTGTGGCACCGAGGCGTCAAAAAAAGTTACACCACATCAAAAACGTTTACAATGCCATGGATGCGTTGTATTTACAATACAACGCTCCATGGCCTAGGGTCTCAGGATGTGTCAGAAATATTGTTGCATCTGAGGGAAGGATGCTGCAAGGCATCCACTGAAAAAAACAGACACACTGCTGAAGTTGGTGTCAGAACTGAGCAACTTCAGTAATGCGTCAAAAATTGAGGCAATGCATCAGTACAGATTGAAGCATTGAGCCTAATGTGTGAGGACCAAGGTAAAAGACTGCAGAATGGTGGAATATCACTTTGACATTGGCCCTGGTTGTAAGAGTAAATGTATGAAGTATGGCTATGTGTCACATTACAAGGGGTATAGTCTACGTACGTTTATGCAGAAACCTGAGTATGTGTGACATAGTGAGTGACAGGGTAATGTAAGTGAATAAAAGTATATGTTGGGATGTGAAATAGAAGTGCATGTATTACCTACCTTATGTATGTACTATCTGTTGTCCTTTGGAGTACGCAGACCTGGACTTGGAGACCCATTTCGCCTTGGAGAAGTGACAATTCTGACCTGTCCCTTGCAAAAAGTACACAACATCACATTGCCTTGCTGAGTGGATGATGGGAGCATAGGAACCATGGTCCCAGGTTGGCTAAGGGGGTCCTACAACATGATTGGCACTTGTGCAGCTCTACTACAAACAGTTGGGAGGTGCAAAACAGAATCTTCCAGGGTGTGAAGTGACTTCAAATGGCCAGATTCCTGCTTTGATGCCACAGTGTCAATCCTCATGACTGGGTTTTTGTGGCGTAAGAATTGTGATGCATTTCAGGCTATGCGTGACACATCTTGAAGAAGCATCAATTGGGCAAAATGTTGTAAATATCACTGCGCCAGTTGTAAGTCAAATGTTTCTAACCAAACATCCATTCTGCATATATTTAAAGCTACGTGACTCAGCCGTATCCTGCAAAAGTTTTTCCGACATAGGACGAGGAAAAATTACACATTTAGCCAAATACGTCACTTTGTAAATACGGAGCCACTACTGCGCTGCCCCTGCATCAAGCAAAATGACGCAGCAACAGCACAAGCTCTTTAAGCCCCATAAGTCTTTTATTGTTCCTTTAGAAGATGCATTTTAAAGTTACAGGATTATTCTGTGGCCAACAAATAGTTTCATGTGGTAGACTTTCCTAGTTTGGGGGGAAAAGCACCTTGGCACCTTTGTGTCAGTTGAAAAAAAATTATGATTCTGTTGGATTCACCAGGAATAAAGAAGATTTCACACTTAAAATAGTGAAACACCTCTTCAAAATAACAACTGCAGCATAGAGAACACCATTATTTTGAAAGCCCCACATTAGAGGATGAATGGACTTCACCAGTGAAACAAAACTTTTAAACTAATAAGAAAGCTTCCAACTAATACTCCGCCATTAGTTCACTATTAATTTCTACATCGCAACATATTTCTTTAAATAAAAAATACACATATATATATATATATATATATATATATATATAAACACTCCGTTCCGCGTTTCCTTTCCGCACCTTATCGTCAACGGTGCCATTCCCATTAACGCGCGCCACCGCGTCTAATATCCAGAATACTCCTTTAATTCGTAAAGGATGGACAGCACTCCACGAGCATAGAAGCTTAAATTCTATTTCACAAACAGGAACGCGTTTCGGCATTACCGCCTTCTTCAACCTGAGCGTCGCCATCTTGGCTTCCTTTAAATATCATTTGACCGACATCAGCAATACTCCCGTGCACAAACTACACAAACTAAAGTGCAATAAATAACAACACATAACAAATCAATAATTAAAAATCTTACATTCACGTCATGCCTCCCTTCATTTTACATATTTAATCAAGTATCCTTTTCACTTGGTGCCTTTCATATCTAGCTCATCCTAATGATGACAGAGGGTTATACAATACCCACATACCCCATAGAATAGCATAAACACTCTAATACAGCCATTTACAACCAGATTAAAAATGTTTATGGTTCTCCGACTGTTTCACTCATCTTAGCCCTAGATTGTGATAATAATCATGACATTTTTACTAAAAAATATATATTTTTTATCATTTACATTTAGTTTTTGCCCAATTATCATAATCTTATTCAACACCCAATTCTTACAATCATAGTGTCCATGATCATCTATACTACATTTTTCAGTCAATCATAATTATACATACCCTAATCACATTCGATTTCCATTAATATACCATAACAGCTATTAATCCATGATATTAATTATTCAATCAATAAATTATATACTCTAAATTATAAATATCCAATATTTGTAAAATACATCTTGTTCTACGTTATGACTTTTAGGACCAACCTCATATTACCCTTATCAATATCAATCTGGGGTTATCAACATATATATACTTTTTAGAACCATCAATGTAGGTGAACATATAACTCCTCACTCGAATTTAGCCCATGTGGTTCTTTGGTGTCTAATGCCAATATATATTTGGACTCTAATTTTCTTAAGTTTTTCTCCCTGTCACCTCCTCGGATGTCTTTCTTTATCCCATCTATTACGCTATACCTCACATCTTCTACTCGCCCTCCATGAAACTCATGTATATGTCGAGAAACCGGGTAAGAATCATCTTTGTTAAGAATCGCTCTTAGATGTTGTAAAATCCTTTTATATATGTATATATATCTCAAAGCTAAGTAGTCTAGTACTGCTGGTGCCAGTGTCGGGTTAAGACTCCAAACCCCCATTATTGTGTGCACCAAAAATAATGCTCTACTTGACAGTTTCTGTTTATTGTCAGATGATATTTTTCCACTTGCCAAGTTCCACTTAATGCATTATTCCAGACACAACAACACCTTTCAACTTTCCGTCTTCTTCAGGTGGTTTCAGTCTGCATGCACACATTCTTTCAATTAACCTGCCTTTTATTAACACACAGACATTATGGTACTTGTGGTTTGATGTCTAACACACGTGGAAGTCTTTGTTACATGGCATACAAATTCATTCTATGTTACTTGTTATTAATGATTCAATAGGTAAATTAATATGTTTCATTACCAAGATGCACGGTGCCAATTTAAACAAAGTTCTTGTTCTCACATTTAACAGTACTCCCAACAAGTTGTTTGTTCATGCATTTTAATTTTACCAACAATAATTCACTTACTACATCCCAATCAAAGTATGCTCTTCATGACAATTATTAATTCCACCAAACGTCCCGACCGTTAACTAAGGACAGCATCAGTATTATGAATACTTGTTTGAAATCCCAAGGTGGTGCAAGGCGCATTGGAAGTTCTGACTCGTGTCCCTCGTCTTCCATTGTATGCTACAAGCACAGGATATTAGTATCTCCTTGCCAATGAGTTTTGGCAGTTTGCACAATATTTTCACAAATACTGGATGCTAACGTTTTGTCAAATCTCAAAGCAAAGTGGTCTAGAAATGGAGCACTCTAACTGCTGGTGCCAGCGTGGGGTTAAGACTACAAACCCCTATTAATGTGTATAACAAAAATAACACTGCACTCCTGGGGGCTCCACTTGGTGATTTCCATTTTGTTACAATATTAGATTTAATGTTATCTATGGCTAGGAAATAGCTACAACGTTTATTCATGAACTTTATAAAATATTAATTACAAACTGAATTCACTATAAAAGTTGGGTTTGTAATAAATATCTTGCAGAAGGTACTTTTAGAAAGTCATGTTTTCCTTTCCTAAAGCTTCAAGAAGCCCAATTTCATGAGCTCTCAAATGTAACCCAGGAGCTGAATAGGCAACTTCACAAGGTGTAAACTTGCTCCCAGAACCGAGAAAAGGGCCTTGATTGTGAGGAGATATTCTGTTCCTGTCACAGGTAGATGTAACTAACAACTGGGCCTGTCTGTCCCCTCCTTGGTCCCTTTAGTCAGTCAGGCACCAATTCAAGTTTGAGAGAAGCTGCCTCAGAACCGGTCTCTAGTGACCACAGAGGAGATATTACTCACTTCCCAGGCTGCACCACTAGGGTGGGCAAAGGAACTCTGCATGAGGGGAAAAAAAGATTCTACCATGTTGAAATTAAGTAGAGCAGGGCACTGTGGGATTGTTTCTGGTAGGGGACATGGGAACTGCTACATATTTGGGTAGAGTTACCACTGGGAATTTTTTCCTTAATGTTTAGGGAGAGGCAAGGAGCCACCACCGCCCACATGCTAGTGCCAGGTGTAAATACTACACAATTGTGCACCCTCTTCAGAACACTACTGGTCTTGTGGAAGACAGGAGAAGGACTGCACTTGCTGTTGGAACCTTTAAGGAGGCCTAAAGGGCTGAACCTGCTCCCACTTGTACTCAGGACAAAGAAGTAAGCACCAAGGGTCAGTTGTTTGACCTCCTTTTATGCTACAGAGATACAACCAGCTGCAGAAGCACTTTAACCTGAAGAGTCCAGCTGACCACTTCAAATGGACTTGCCCTGGACTGTGTTGGTGGCTTTTGACTGAGTGATTTGACCCCAAAGTGCTGTTCTTGAGGTCCAGGAACCATTGGCTGTGTCAAAATGTGCTCCTCCTAATATCCTGAAAAACCTTAGCTTATATACTGGCAGACAGCCCGTTGTTTCACCAGGGCGACAGAGTAAATTACTCCTTCACCCTAGCAGAGAGACCATCCATCAGATTTATAAATGACCACCAAGCTGATGGTCATTTATAAAACATTGGCAGGAACTACTCTCATGGCAGTTCCTAATGATGCATTTCACTGTTTGATGCATGGCTTAATCGACACTATACAGGATTTGTATTTTCAGAAATAAAAAAGATAATGCTCCTATCTCAATAGGAGTCTGCTCTCAAGGCAATGGGAGTATTTAGCAGTTTTCACATACCACCGGCTTAAAGCCAGGGTTTTCCTGGCTGTGACAGGGAGTGAAAGCTAACCTCTGACTCCATCCATCTAAATTAGATGGGTGGAACTGTAGGTCTGCTCTGACGATTCTTACTGCATTGGGCCTTTGGAGGGGTTTAATCATGGTGGAGATGGAGTAGTCTTTGCCATGATTAAACTTATTTTCACCTGCAGATAAACTTGGGAGGTGGACCATTATCCTGGTAATATGTATACTCTGTAGCCATTGTGAGTGTGTATACATGCTGCCAAGATATAAATCATGCTCTATGTTGGAAGGTAAAACTTATGACCAGGTCAAACCTGCCAACTGTATCCAAGTTGCTTTCCATTGTGGTGGGCCATAAATCACGCCTATGTTCCAGCAAAGTGCAACCAGATGACCACGTTTGCCATTTAACATTTTGTGGTGCTATTTTTATTGAAAACTTTAAAAACCCATATCTCCTCTTCCCCTTTTTGGATTTTTGCTTTGTTGGTGCCATTTTGTGCACTAAATTATTATGTATCTGTATAAAATGGAGTAGGTCTTGTAATTGTGTTCTGGTTTCTAGTTTTGAACTGTTTTGGTACTTCTAAGTGCTTTATACATTTTCTTAAGTTAAGTCTCTCTGCTCTGTGGCATTGCTATTAGGGGTTTTATATACTGTAGTGAGTTATTTAATTGTGTTCTGGTTTCTAGTTTTTAACTGTTTTGGTACTTCTAAATGCCTTACTCATTTTCTTAAGTTAAGCCTCTCTGCTCTGTGGCATAGCTACCAGGGGTTGAACTCATGTTTAAATTACTTAGACCTTTACTGTACCTAACAAGAGTAGTGACATTATTATTTGTGGGGAACTATCATCCATCCCCAACTAATAAGAGACTGTCTCATATTGGTGTTCAATGGTAGGATCCAGAACTTGTGTTTAGCAGTACCAAGTTGAAAGTCCCTAAAAGGAATTGAAAGCAAAAATTGATTTGTGATTTTTAATTGGCCCCTGGGCTTTGAATTTGTCATTTGTGATTTTTCCAATTTTTATATTCAAATTTTACAACTTTTAAAAGGCTGAAGGAATATGAAGTTGAATCTGTCTACCCTGACAACTCGCACAGTGATGGAGATGATGGCCCTAGGCAGAGACAGGAAACCTGGCCATATGGCCAGGATGCCAGGAAGGCAGAATATGAAAGGGCCCTCTGGGCCTGGTTAGAAGACTGGCAAGCACAGATCCCCTCTGAGGATGAAGCAGCCCCAGAGGATGAAGGTGCAGTAGACAATCGGTCCCAAATTGGATTTTCTTGTGTACCTTCCAGTTCTGGGAGAGAAGTAGGCTATGGGAGCTTATGCCATTCTGAACTGACCATCTGCCAGTTGGAGCTCAGTGGCAAGGAATCTTCAAGGGAGCAGCAGGCCAAATTGCAATGATAGCAAAATGGACTGGCCTTGCGGGGGGAGGAAGGGGGTGAATGCCAATTTAGGACTCTTAAGATCCAAAGATGTAGGCAGAAATGGTGGGGTGTCTACAGGGGCACAACAAACCCAATTGTCCAAAGGTACTGTGGCTAGCTTTGTGGTAGGACAAAACATTGACAAATGGTCATGAAAGAGTACTGACAATGTGCAAGGTGGGTCAACAGCACTAGGGAGCCATATTGTAGGAAATAGTTCCAACAGGGTAACATGGGGACTGCCTTTAAATATCTTTTACGTGCAGCTTCCCATTGGGAGCAGATAGAGATGTGGAGCTTGCGGTCTCTGAACTCACAATTTAAAAATACAACTTTTAGAAAGTGGGCATTTGCTCGCTTAACCATTCTGTGCCTCTGCCTGCTTGTGTATTCCACATCTGGGTAAGTTCCCCTCCACAGCTTTGCAGCAAGGACCCAACTCCTCGCGCTGATGCCTTTGCTCCTTTGGTCTGCAGCACTGGAACTGATGCCGCACCAGATCCAGTGACTCCTCGATCCTCGACTCTGTGCACCAGCTTGTTTCCTCATTTTCACAAGGCATGGTACCTGGTGGTTGGTGGGACTCTTTAACCGGCACCATTGGTATCGAATTGTTGAGAACGAATCTGTCATGACGCCGTGATATCACCAATCTGAAGCATTTGTGTTCCTAAGCACTATATTGAAGTTTAATCTTTAAAAAAACTTTGCTTGTGTATTTTGGAGTTTTGTCATTGTGGTCTTGTTTTACTCAGATAAATATTGGCTATTATTCTAACCTGATGTTGAGTTCTTTTGTGGTGTTTTCACTGTGTTACTGTGTGTGATTGTACACATACTTTACATATTGCCTCTGAGATAAGCCTGACTGCTTGTGCCAAGCTACCAAGGGCATGAGCAGGCATTGTCTGAGGAGTGTAACTCCCTTACCCTGACTAAAGGGAGGGCCCCTGCTTGGACAGAGTGCAAACTGACTGCCAACCAGAGACCCCATTTCTAACACATGGTGTAACTTGCTTCCTTTTTAGCCATTATCTGTTGCTCTCTTGGCAAATTAAAAGCAGCAAACAATTCACTACTGTGGATGTATTTCCAAAGGACCTGGCCATTTTCCAGAATCTGCAATGTACAACCCAATTGCGTGATGGAGCGCTGCTGACTTTGTCCATATTGTAAAAGGGACATGTCATTCTGAATGATATCAATTGCAGATCAAACTATATTATTAAGTGTATATATTCTGTTGGGAAGAGTATCCATGCTGTTATTGAAAACAGATAAAGCATTTTCCTTATTTTCCTTAGCTAGCTGACTTAAACGTGCAGCCGCTTCCATTTGAGAAAGATTCCAGATCTTATTGTATATGACATACAGAAATCATTTAGAGTGGGGTTTTCCTGGACCTAACAAGAAATCCTGCAAGTTTACTTCCTCTGATACGAGACTTAGATGTTCTATAACTGCTGCTAAGGTGTTAGTGCGTAATCATTGATGGCACAGTTTTCCCACACTGAATGTAGTAACTATACCAGAGTGTAGACATAGTGAGGGTCTGGTCGGCTAATCTTCAAACCCCCTGAGGAATTAACAAAACATGCCTGACATCCATTTATGTGTCCAAAGACCACATAACCACCCACCGGGACTTGAAAGTGTAGAGATATGGGTATCATTCTGGACCCAAGTATTCAGTTATTTTTCGGTGACGTTTAGGAATGTTTGCCAATTGGTGAATTTGGCTGGTGTGGGGATACTGGGCATATTAATTTCTAATATGTTTGCTAACCCTCAGCATGATGTATTCTGAACGGTGCCACTTAAGAATATCATGTGCCCAGGAATAAGACATGTTCTAAATAAAGCCTCCCTACACTGAAATCATATCACACTGCACAGAAAGGTTGTTTACTGCTCTGTACTGCATAATTTAGTTATAAATAAGCCCCTCTATATCTGCCCAAAAATAACCCACTAAATTAATTTTATGGCCAGTATAAACACCAGAATGCACTTCTGAGCATAACAATTTCCTATCACCCCACTCTGTTTCCATCAAAGACTTCCCAATTCTACTGAACCACACATATGAATTCCCCCATCACTTCTACATTTTCCCATCTTTATAGAGTACACACTTTGGGGAGTTAGTGACATTCCTGCCACCAATGCACAGTATAGCATTGGAACTGAAAATGTCCTCTTCATCTTCGAGAGCAGTTATTGTTCCTGCAACATTGCTTTACATAACATTCCAAAATTACCCTTTTTCCTGCATCAATTACATGTTTTATCAATTGCAAGACATCCTTTAAAATTGCTAAGGTGGTAGCTATTACCATAGCTATAACAACTAGTGGAAAATATCTTCTTATACAACAGATCTTCCTCTTCTTGTATGTTGGCTGATTTCTAACACAAACTTAAGAAACAGGATGCAGCACCACTTTTGTAAAATCAGGCCCTTAGTCTTAGTAATGAATGTATTAAGGCATTTCCCAGATATCAAATAAAAGCACACATAAATATGAACATGAGCATTTACTTTGAATGCAGTAAAACACTAGATGCCAAAATACTCACAGCAGTTAAACAATGACAGACAGAAAATGTGCAATACATCATCAATGAATATATGCAGTGAAGATATATATATATGTATATATATATATATATATATATATATATATATATCAACCCACAGTATTTCCTCGGAGTGCGGACGCTACACTACAGCGGTCCCGGCCGGGCTCCAAGATGCCCGAATTCACTTATACCGAGCACACCCTTCCAATACAAAGAGAACCAGGACACCTCCGTAAAATAGAAATCCAATGTTCAATTTAAGAAAACAAAAACTCAAACGCATTTCCGCAAAAAGCCTTTATATATATATACAGATGCCTAGTTTATGCCTAGTCACGCTAGAAAATTAAGAATTAAAATGAATCACCATGGGGGTTATTGAATCCTTCATCCTTGCCAGCATCAAGCTGACGAACTCTGAACAGCTGAGGCAGGAGGTCTTCCCAACATTGGATTATTTCCCTGAACCGTGCGTCCATGTTCAGGTGAGCTCCTTCTAACTCAGTGCCAAGTTTCACCATCTTATATACCTTAAACAAACTCAAGAGGAAGATTCAAGCAATCTTCCCCTTCCTTTGGTTATGAAATTCAAGGACTGGCTGTAGTAGGTATGGGTCGAGAAAACTAAAAGGAACGGGCCATTCCCCAATGTGCGTTCCAGAAACAGAGAAGCTGTACTTTTCCTTGATGAAAGCATTCCCAGGCTGAGGCTCTCTTATCATGTCTACCGTCCAAATACTCCATGTTGTGTTCCAACAGAGTTTAACCCTGTGCGGGTGAGAAAAGCGCAAACATGTTCTGAGTGGAAAACAAGCTTGGTGTAAAAACCCTGCTCCACCGCTGTGACGGCACCTGAAGCTAAGCACAAAATAGAGTCAGTGGCCAAGATGGAGTCGGTGGTCAAATACACATAGCATTATATAGTCCTTTGACCAGCCAAGTGGGGCCGGTTCCCAAGGCCAGCCTGAAAAGAGTGGTGGGAGGAGTCCCAGAACTCAAAGTCTGCATGGACCACAGAAGACTGAATTCCATCACCCAGACAGACACACACCCTATTCCCAGAACTGATGACCTCATCGACTAGCTAGGGGCTGACAAGTATCTCAGCATATTTGATCTGACTTTTGGGTCCTGGCAGATTGCTCTGACTGAGGGTGCAAAGGAGAAATCAGCATTCTGTACTCCTGAGGGCCATTTCCAATTTTTCCAATTTATGTTACTGCTTTTTGGATTGAAGAATGCTCCTGCCACCTTCCAGAGGCTGGTGAACTGGGTACTGTCTAGGCTGGAGACGTTTATTGCAGCATAGTGGAGCATATCTAGGTAATATTGCTGTTTTTAGTGCCACCAGGCAGGAATACCTGACCCATCTCAGGGAAGTGCTCAACACCCTGTAACAAAGAAGAGAATGGGTTATGCCCCTGTGGAGCGGAAATAGAGCCTTGGCCACTGGAAATGTGTAAAAAGAAAGTGCCTCTTTCGCTAACTTTAGTGCATTTATATGACACAGTACATTGTAAACACTGGTATCCTGCAAACAGAAAAGTAGTAGTAAAGCTTATTCAGGTTATTTGAGTTTATTAATTTAACAAATGGTAGATTAGACTAAATTGTACATTACTAACATAATTTTCCCTTAATCAAACCTGTGTAAAAATGTGGCCAGAATAAGCCGTGATATACCATTTAAAGTGCCTAACATCAAGGTGAACAAATGTGCATGCGTGCATTCCTGCAAATGTTCAAAGAACAAGGGCTTTGTATCCACAAAAAATTGAAAAAAAGAGTTCTGAGCTTCCAGTCCCTTGTTTCAAGAAAAGTCCTCATGGAGGTAGAAATTCAACACTGTTTTACTGCCCCACTTTAGATGATACATGATCAAGGGGTGAACTAAGTTTAACCAGGGGTATCCTCCAATATGTAAAGTGTGTCCCCTTTGAAAGTTGTTTTAAATGTGATTTCTTTTTGTCCCTCTCCCTTGCTCTTCTAAATATTGGAGTGTTTTCACCTCTTGGCCTTTTGAAGTTTTATCAGGACATGGGCTGGTGTGGAAGCTCCGTGGGGAGTGTTGAGAATGGTGGGAAGGCACTGAAGGGCTTTATGGTTGAGAAAGAAACGTTGTTTTAAGAAGCACACTTACTTGGTTATATTGGAAGAGGACTTATATTGTGTAATAACAGTACGGAATAAGTAGGTTGTAAATTGAAGTCACAAGGCAGTGCTTCATTCAATCTAAGCTGTGTGAATAGATATGGAAAGGCATATTTTATGGGTGTGGGTGGGACGTTGGTCTTTTGGTCTAGTGGAATATGGCACAATAGCCATTAGATTTAATCAAGAGTCTGTGAATGTTCTTGGAGTTGTGTTTGACCACAATTTGTGCGAGACATGCACATGAAGGGCACAAGTGTAGCTTACCTTAATATGAAACTGGAATAGCATAAATCCTTTGTTTTAAATGTGGAGACTTTGTTTGGATAGCAAAACCATTTGTGTGAATAGCGCCTACGTTTTAGTAAATAACCATACTCCAAATATGCACCATTGTTTGTTCCACTCCACTTCTTAACAATGCATGGTACTGTAATTAGTGTGGCAATTGCTTCTTTCTCACCTCCCTAGTGCAGTCATCTCCTAAAGACTGGGACCCTCAGATGCAGTTGGGTCCAGTCAGAGTGAGACTCTGGAGGCCATCTTGTAATCGGCTGAAGCTGCATGTGTAAAGTCTCTAACAAGCCTCAAAAACACGAATGCTGAGTTGATCTCAGGCATAGACCATGGTGCAGGGGACATGGAGCTCAGAGAAAACACATATATACCAGATACGTGATGATAACAGATTATGTGGGGATCATCAGAAGTTGTTATACATAAGTCCGAGTTTTGATAGGTAGAGTGTTTTTTGTTTTGCTGATATCATTGGCACGATTTGACTTCACAAAACGTTCCAAAATAAAAGTTCATCCACCTCAGCTCCTTCCTGGAAAGTTCGATGGTGATTCATCAACCAGGGGCCTAGGAAAAAAGGGCAGCTTCAAAACTCTTTTTTCCTCATTGTTTATCATAGAGAAATTCAACAAAGATACAGAAGAATCAGCTGAAAAGAATTCCACCAAATTTGGCATTACATTTGGCTAGTTCTTTAACTAGAAAACATGCTTTTGTGTATTGGTGTAAATCTGGACAGTAATTCTGGAGAAATTAAGGATCATAAATAGTGATATCTAGTGCTGTATGTGCCAGCACCGCCCCGTGTACTCCTGTGAGAGTGCCACCGGACCAGCAAAAAAAAAAAGAAAAGAAAATTCTACAGTTATTTGAAGCAACTATAACTCAAGCTATAAAGTAACTATAACTCACACCATCGCCATGGTGTGAGTTATAGTTACCTCCCATATTACATCACTTATGACATTTTCTACAGCATCACTGATAACATCACTGCAACATCTGAAATAACATAATTGCTGCAAACACTGTGCATGGTGGGGCATGAGTTATAGATTCTTTCAGGCACAAGTTTGTTCACTCATTAATAAGAATACTGTGCATGGTGGGGGTGCAAGCTAGAAGCATTCTATAGCGTGAAATATAGTTACCTAAGATAATTATAACTGGTGAATTTCAGTGGTTTTGTTCATTTAGAACAGTATGTTTTAACTGACATTGGCACCTAACTATAACATCCATTTATTCTTTGTTTTTTGTTAATTTCTAAGGTTTCCTTTAATATGAAATAGGATATATTTACAATCCTAATTACAATGTAACTCCTCTACCCTTTGGTTTTTCAGTGAATTTCTGGAACTACGTTTAACAAAAAGTAATATTTTATCACCATACGTAAAGCCAACCCCCTACTGCGCATTACCTTTGGCCATGCATGGTGTGGCGTAGGCCATAAGGGCAGGCTGTGGCGCTGCCCGGCGGACCACACCCCACAAGCTGCCAACCCCATCCCACTCATGGGCTTTGGCTGCCCATGGCACAGTGTTGGCTGCAGGGCCTGGCTGTCAGGGACCTGTCCAGAACACATGCTACATGACACAGAGTCAGTGAAACACATGTAATGTCCAAAACTAATGCCCATACTCTTCAGTGTAAAATTGGTGCAAATCGTTGCCCAACCTTAGACTCATGCACGCTTTTTGTTGAGTTCAGGTGTGTTGCCTGTGCACTATTGTATGGGTCTTTTGTGTGTTATTACACATTAAAACATGTATAGTTTATCATTCTGAATTAGCTTCACTTCTGTTTACCATCCAGCGTTTTGTTTTGACACATTAGTACATGTATCACATGTCAAAACCTTTGCAGGGACTCACGAGCTGCAAACAGTCTCATTTGGCTTTTGCCCACGCGCCCGCTGACAATAAGCAATTGAATGCCGTCAAGCCACAAGGTACACTCAATCAATAATACACTTTATTCGGTGCAAAAAGACCATAAAAGACATCAAATAAATAAAACATACAAATTTCTCAATCATGAAAAATTTCTAAAAACGTTATTAATACAATTTCCGAACACCATTAGCAGGATATCTAAAATTTAACACAGCCTGAATTATGTCCATATTTCCCAAATCATGTAAGTGGGAATAAGCAAGCTGGCTAGTTCTAATACTGTTGGACAGAAATAACGGACGTAAAAACCTTTTCCTTGGGACAGCATATAAAGTGCAAAAAAGCATAAAATGTAATGTACTCTGAGATGTCTTTCCATCGCAACAACAAGGAGGAAGGTTCTTAAACCAGGTTCCAGAAACTGGAAATGCTACCAGATAGTGTAAAGTATTTAAACGTAGCTTTGTGAGTAAAAACCTTTGTCGCTCATGAACAAGGTACACTCATGCATCTTTCCCTCGAGCTCCCACTGCTAAACAAACAAGCGAAAAGCTGCGTGCTATACACACATGGAGTTCCCTTACTGAGAGTCGCATGTAGGCATTAATGAGTTTGGGCGCATTCCACAGTTTCTTATTTAAACCACGCCCTACTCAAAGATACTTAGGCCCATATTTATACTTTTTTACCACCGCATTTGCGTCGCTTTTTGACGCAAATGTGGTGCTAAAAAAGTATAAATGTGGGCCTTACTTTGTCTCAAGACATATTGAGGAGCTGTTTCTGTCTTCAGTGCACAGTTCCCTGCCTGCTGCAACTCAGCAACCAGCATTCCAGAATCAATCAACAAACACCGAAGAAATGGGCACGTTTAATGGCGATCTGTTTCAGGGCTGCATCATCAAAAGGCACAAGATTAAAGTTCATACTAATTCTAAAGATAGCCCTGGTATTTAGGAGCTGCTCCTCCATAAGGGCGGAGGAACGTCAACCAGCTGCCAGCAGCGGCAGCTGCAAACCTTTTCCCAAAAAACGATCATAAACTGTGTTTATGATCGATTTTTGGGACAATGGGCGGTGCCATGGGGGTGATGAGCAATGAGGGGGAGTGCAGCACTCCCCCTCAGAGTACGTGTGTTTGGCAGGCTGTCTCGGGACGACCAAACACACATGCACAGTGGGCTTTCTGCAGCCCAGCAACATAGTTGCTGGGCTGGAGAGAGCCTGCACAGGCTCCCAGTCTGCCTGGGGGTGCCCTGGCTGGGAGCTTCCAGCCAATACTAATGCTGCTCTAAGCAGCGTCAGGATTGGCGCAGGGCAGGCTGGGAGCCTGTGTCTGCCTGCAGTGAGACGGGAGGAGGCAGAGGAGCGGCGCAGGAGTGGAGTTCAGTGTTTTTTTTGTTTATAATTATTTTTTATTTAATTTAAATCTTCTCACCCCGTGCGTGTACCCCTTTTAATTAGCACGCGCCACAACTGCTGCTATTTAAAAGACAATACTTAATATTCTAGAATTACTTGAAAACTAAATGCAACCTTTCTTAAACATTAAAATTGTGACACGAACAAGACATTCTTCATTTTACCTGCTGAAGTAGAGGCACTAAGACTAATGTGAAGCAACATTGGAATTACAAGTTTTACTAGAAAATGACCCGTTGACAGATAAAGCTGACTGATCCGCACGTTCTCCACTCAATCAACCAGAGGAGTCCTGTTACTATCTCCATTTGGGGTACCATGGCATCTCTTCCTAGTGTTCAACTGTCAAGTTTCTGTGCAGGTACTTAAGGGTACAAGAGTAGGTTAGAGATCCAAGCGAGAGTAGGTAGGTTATGTTCGTATTAGAAGACTCAAAATTATACATTGTCTTTCACAGGTCGACAACTTACTAGTGAAAATACTTCCAAGTCCAAGGGTCCTTCTCCCCTCTCTGGATCAAGCCTGTAGTTCTGTGTGACACTGAGCAATTAACTGTTGCGACGGGTGAAAGGAAGGATTGGGTTCAATATTGTTTCTGCAAGGCCATTGCACCTCCCAAAGATAAGAGTGGTGATTTAGACCCCTGTCACTGGCCTGTGGCCACGCCCTATTTCCAACCACCCCAGGCACCCAACTCTACACTGTACATGACCCTTGGTCACAAACATCTGGCAGGCTGCCAAACAATGCTGCACATGGACTTTAGACATGTAAAGCTTAGGGTTGCCCTTCGGGCCCCGGGGGTCCAATCCCATAGGGATTTTCATTTTTTTTTAAAAAGGTGGATGAGTGTGGCACTCCTGGTTAAGCCTCTTCGGGCCCGCTATGCCATCCTCCATATATATATAGATATACATGCACACACATATATATGTATATATGAATATATATAGATACAGTTTTATATATATATATATATATATATATATATATATATATATATATATATATATATATATACACATATATATATATATATAGACTAGAAGGACCAAAGCACAGTTTTCTCATTAATAGTTTTGCACAAAATGTTACAGTTATATTATCAAGGATGTCAAAGAAGATGTTTTGATGGGTGTAATAACTGGGGTGATTAGCAGTGCATGCCGAGGGCGCGAGTTATAGTTACCTTAGGGCATGTGTTATAGTTACTTGAAATAACTCTAACTGTGACACTGAATTTCTATGGTTTTGTGTGTGTAAAATCTGAGCCTTACTATAACGTTCCTGTAACCTTTGGTTTTTTAGTGAATTTCTAAAGTTTCTTTATTCTAATTCCTAACTATAATGCCCCTGTAACCTTTGCTACGTTTTTTTAAATTCTATTTCCTAATTATAACATCCCTATAACCTTTGTTTTTTTTAGTGAAAAGCTAGTTTTTTAAAAAATGTTAAGTAAGATGCACATATCAATGCACAGTGGTGGGTTGGATGTAGGGCCTGGCCTGGCATCATGCTGCCCCCCTCCCAAGCCTGCTACTCCTGCCCCCCTCCTCATTGCCATCTATTGTCCAAGTCAATGCACCTGCTCCTACATCACAGCCCTGTGTGGCTGTTGTTCTACCACTGCCCTTATCGCCTGCCCTGATCAGGCAGCTTGTTGGCCCATCCACCTCCTCCCAACCCTCTGTTGTCTGAGTCCATGCACAAGCCCCCTCTCTCCTGCCCGACATAGTCCAATGTGCTGCCACAGCCCGCTCCCTTCTGCCATTCATGGTCCGTTGTGCTGCAACTGTCCCTCATTGTCTGTCTTGTATGGTCAGCTTGCTGACCTTGCTTCTTTCCCCTCTGCTCTCTGTTGTCCATGTGCATGGCCCTGTCCTCTCCCTATTGCTTTCCATGATCCGTTGTGCTGCACTGCCGTTCCGCTTGCGCTGTGTTGTGAATTGTGCTGCTGCAACCCTTGAAGCTTGCTCTGTAAGGTCAATTTGGTGCCCCTGCCCATCTCCCCCATGCCCTCTGTTATCCATGCCCATCCCCCATTCATCCTGCGTTGGCATGAGTTATAGTTACTTTCGAGCATGAGCTATAGTTACTTGAAGTAACCATAACTATATTTGCTGAATTTCTATGTTTTTGTGCAAGTAAAATGTGAACCAACTATGATGTCCCTGCAACCTTTGCTCAGGGCTACAAATTTCAAGGAGATTGCCTAGATCTATATCCTATCCTCTGCCTTAACTATGTCATCAACAATGTCATTTGAGATGTCATCAATGATGTCATAAATGATGTCATAGAGCATGTCATATGTGATGTCATAATCACTGCATGGAGGAGGCACAAGTTATAGTAAGTGCTGCTAACTATAACTGGAGACTTTTGTTTTTTTTCTAATTTCAAAATATTAATGTTATCACTGACATATTCACTTAACTATAACATTGCTTTAAAAAAAAGATCCTTTTATCACACCTAACTATAATGTTACTTTAACCTTTTTTCAGTTATATTCCACGTTTTTTTTAAAGCAAAGTAATTGTTAATTACTATATGTAAATGCAAGCCCTGCTGAGCACGCCTTGGACTGTGCACGTTAGGGGTTGACTGCAGGGTCTGGCCTGTGGCCACACCCTGCAGACAACACTGTCCACTTATAGCCAACCCCATGCTGCATTAGCAGGTTGGCCATAGGGCCTGGCCCTGGGGATCCCATGCCCTAGGGTTGCTTGTTTTAAATTTAAAGGTGATGGTGCCACCCCTCCCTGAGCCACTTTAGGCCCTAGGGACCCTATCCCCCAGGGCCAAGTACTTTTTTAAGGGGCAGAGACTGCACATCCCCGCTCCCTGAGTTGTTATCGACACCAGTGACAAATTCCTGGGGCCACTTATTTGAAAATGCCCCCCTACCAAGGCCTTGTAAGGCCCTAGAGACCCCGTCCCTTAGGGTCACTCTTTTAATAAAAGGGGAAGGTGTGCATGCCCCCTTTCCTGGGCCAACTTTGGCCCGGGGGACCCTATCTCCTATGTTATTTTTAGGCGGGGGTGTGGCCCTCGTTCCTGCACAGATTTTGGCCCTGGGAAACCCATCACCTGGGGCCTAGTGTTATTTTTAGAGAGAAAGGGGCACACGTGCCCCCTGGGCTGATTTCTGCCCTGTGGACCCCCTCTCCCAGGGCCCAGGTGCATTTTCAACAGAAAGGGGCATGTGGCTCCCCTCCCTCTGCTGATTTTAGCCCTGGTGACCCCATCCCTCTGGGCTTATCAGCATGTTCTTGGGGGAGGGGGGCACACAACCACCTTCCCCAGGCCTATTTTGACCCCAGGGACCACATCCCCGAGGTTAGACTAATAGTGCTGCTCCCTGCAGGAAGGAGCTATAATTTCATCTGTTGGTGTGTGTGTGTGTGTGTGTGTGTATATATATATATATATATATATATATATATATATATATATGTATATATATATATATATATATATATATATATATATATATATATTACCCAGTGGCAGTCGCTACTAGCCTACTAGGTAGTCATAGTTAGGACCTAGTTTCTATAGAAAAAGCAGTTTTCTGGTTGCCTATATCTTTTGAACCGCTTGACGAATCCCCACAAAAGCTTCTGTCTGGAAAAGTTTGGGGTGATCCATCAAGCGGTGCTTGACATAACGGGGGGAGGAATTTAGAGTGTTTCCAAAGTTAATTCCCATAGGAAGAATTTCACAGCGATGTCGCAAAAACACCTGAATGGAATGACACCAAATTTGGCAGAAAGGTAGCTCTTGGTGAAGAAAGATCGCTTTTTGTTATTTGGTATAAATCCATTAAGTAGATTTGAGAAATTTAAGGTAATTCAAGTTTGTATATATAGGGACGCTAAGGATTCGTGAACCCGCACGATCTCGTGCAGAAATCTCATTGGCTGACAACACTTCAAACAAGGAAGTGTTGTCAGCCGTCAGCCGGCTTCAGCTGAGTCCAAGAAAAAAATAGGGTGTCAATGGATCTGTGAGTGGGTGTTTGAGAGTCTGTGAGTGTGCGTGTAATTGAGTGGTTCTGTGAGTAGGTGCATGAGGGTCTGACTGGGGCTATGTCTATGTGCAGAAGGGACTGAGTGGGTCTGTGAATGGGTGCGTGAATGTCTGAGTGGGTCTGTCAGTGGATGCGTAAAGGTCTGTGGTCATGTGTAAGTGGAAGAAAAAGATTGAAAGAGAGAAAGACAGCAGTAGAGCGAGAGGAAAAGACAGAGAATTGTCTTAGTTTTTTTTGTATGATCTACTCAGAATGAGATATTTCTATACAATTTAAAATAAAAAATGTGTGTGTAATTTTTACAAATTAAAATAATATGTAATAAAAAAAAAAAGAAAGAAAACAGGGAAGCGAGTCTGGCTGGACTTAAACCCTGATTGCTCAGTGTAAAGGTCTGGCAACCTCATGGCCCCTCAATATTTTTATTTTTTATTTTGTGTTTATATTGTACAAAAATGCCTTTACGGGCTACCTGGCACTGGCAGTGCCATTGCTTCAGCAAGAATGGAACTGCTTTGACAGCAGCTTCGTGCTTTCCGAAGCATCTCATCTTTGTCCCCTGCACACGTGCAGGGGACAGAGATGAAAGCCTTGGATTTGGATTTTGGCAGTGGGACCTGCTTTATAGGTCTAGCTGTCAAAACCTGAGGTGTTTGCAGTAGCTTGGCTGTAACTGCAGAGCTGCAGCCAAACCACAACAAACAGCTATGACCTGGGGGTGGACACCCGGGGACAGAGCAGGAGCTGGCCCGGGATAGCGGCCCCAAGGGCCATCAGAAGCTTCTCGAGGGGGGCCACGAGGCCACCCTCCAAGCATGACCTAACCCCAGCTGGTAGTGGTCCCCAGGGTGCAGGAGGCCCAAAGGAACCCCCTTTCTCTTTTGAAATATTTGCCCTGGGGAGGTGGTAATCGTCAGGGCAGCTGGGCGGGGGCGTTTCCCCCGCCACAAATAAATAACATTTTGTGCCGGGAAGGTGGTGGCCCAGGGCAGTGGTGGGGCACACGGTCACCCTGCACATTCAATCAAAGCCCTGGGCAGGTGGCACTCCCCAGGGCAGTAGAAGGGGACAAGGAGGCCCCCTCCCACTTATCAAAACTCAGCCTTGAGGAGGTGGCGGTCCCCAGGCGATTGAGGGGCACACAGCCCATCTGCATATAAATTATAAATTAGAAGACCTGGGGAAGTGGAGGTTCCTGGGGCAGCATATTAAAACACTGCCCTGGGGAGGTGGTGGTCCTGAGGGTAGAGGGCGGGCATGCAGCCCCCCACATATCAATTACTAGCCCTGCGGAGGTGGCAGTCCCCAGGGCAGTGGGAGGGGGCCAATAGCAATTAGCAATTAATTAGCAATTAGCAAGATCAATTACAAAGAAATACCCTGGGACTTAGCCCAGCCGGGGGCTTTATAGTAATGTGTAAAAGTGCAGGAGATCCACAGCTCCAATGCAACTCTGCTCGTAAAATAAAGAAAATGCTTTTTAGCACTGCAATGGTCCCTTTGGGACCCTACCACCAGAGCTAATGGGTTAGGGTGTCCATGCCATAGCTCCTTTACTTTTTTTTAAAACTTTTTTTTGGGACTCAGCTTCAGCCTAGTCCCAAGATGGCTGACAACACTTTGACGACTTCTGTTGTTGAAGTGTTATCAGCCAATCAGATCTCTGCACAAGATTGGTAGGTGCCACAAATCCTTTGCATCCCTAGATATACTAATTAGGATTTTGTTTAATTTCTCTAAACAGAATGACACCAAAATAAAAAAAACAGTTGCTTTCTGGACCAGGACCTACCTTATTGCCAAATTTGGCCTAATTCTGTCCATTAGTTTTTGTGCTATTGCTATTCAAAATCCCGATGGATATATGAATGCAGAAAATGTGCTTTGGGATTCCCCCCTTTTTCTTGCCCCTTCCCAGATGGATCATCCTGAAACTTTCCAGGCAGCAGCTGATGGGACTGGCAAATTGTTTCGGACCATTTCATGATGATTCGTGAAGCTGTGCCAAATGATATAGGCAAGTAAAAAAACGCTTCTATAGAAACTAGGTCCTATCTTTAACTACCTAGTGGCAACTGCCACTAGGTAATATATATATGTGTGTGTGTGTGTATATATATATATATATATATATACATCACCAAAAGTATTCACTGCACTCCGCGAAGTTTCAATACTGCATATTTATTCCCAAAATAACAAATAAAAATCAATTCTCTATTTTTCTAAATTCCACTGATAGAATACTACTAAAGTATATAATGCTTTAGTCAAATAATGATAGCTATCAAGCTGGAGGGAATTGATATCTATTGATGTTTATCAATAGAGTAGATATACATAAATGTAAAAGGGCAAGATTGCTAAAATTACAAGAATGAATGAAATCTTCAAATCTCTCAAAATTATTTTTGACACATAGGAATGCTTTAGTAGGAAACGCTGAAACATCAGAGGGGCATTACTTCTTTAAAAATATATGTATATGAAATATGGAAAATGTAATAGATGTTAAAGGATAAATAATGTCATATATGCACAGTGTTGACAATCACAATGAAGTAACTACTCAGTAGCAAATGTAAATAGCATGAAATTAGAAATCAGAATGACATAGCGCAATATTGGAGAACACATGTAAAAAGTATTATTATATATTGAGAATGGTATTTTCACTTAGTATTTTTTTTTTTTTTTTAATGGAATTTAGAAAAATAGAGAATTGATTTTTAACCTGTTAGGTGCGGGCGTCGGCCACTGGCCGACGCCCACACACCCTCCCTGGTGCGGGTCACGACCAGTGGCCGACACCAGGAAGGGTATCAATAAATCCTCGGGTGCGTCGCACCAGAGGATTTATTTATTTTTTTAAACCCCCCCGGGAGACACAGAAGCTTCCGTGTCTCCCCCCGCCCCCCCCACCCGCCCCTTTGTGACGTCAGCGCGCCTCGCGGCGCGCTGACGTTGCAAAGGTGTTTTCCCCATCAAAGCTAAACGGCCTTTCTCACGTTCGGGAAGGCCTCGTAAGAAAGGGGAGTGTCTCCCCTTTCTTACGAGGCCTTCCTG
Source organism: Pleurodeles waltl (assembly GCF_031143425.1). Classification (NCBI taxonomy): domain Eukaryota; kingdom Metazoa; phylum Chordata; class Amphibia; order Caudata; family Salamandridae; genus Pleurodeles; species Pleurodeles waltl. Next base: position 670,965,903 of record NC_090446.1, read on the forward strand.
AAAGTGTTTCCTGGCCCCCCGGTCGCAGCTGTGCTGCGATCGGGGGCCAGGAAACACTTTCAGGTTTCCTGGCCCCCGATCGCAGCTGCGATCGGGGGCCAGAAACAGTTTGAGAAGGCCTCGTAAGAAAGGGGGAGAGTCTCCCCTTTCTTACGAGGCCTTCTCAAAGTGTTTCCTGGCCCCCGATCGCAGCACAGCTGCGATCGGGGGCCAGGAAACACCACTAGACGCCAGGGATTTCATTTTGGGGGGGCGGCCCCCTCGGAAAACGGGCCGCCCCCCCCCCCCCCGGGGGCATAATTAATTAAAAAAAAAAAAGGTAGGTGCCCCCCCGGGGATTGTTTTTTTTTTTTTTTTTAATAATAAAAAAAAATAAAAAATGACAGGGGGTCGCCCGTGGGCAGGGTGACCCCCTGTGGGGGCAATTTTTTTTTTAGATGTTGTAGGGTTTCCCTGGGGGCCATTTTGGCCCCCAAGGAAACCATACAACAACTAAAAAAAATAGATCTATATATAGATCTATATTTATATATCTATGTAGATAGATATATCTATGTACATGGATATATCTATAGATATATCTATGTACATAGATATATATATATATATAGAGGTAGATCTATATATACCAAAGAGATTTATAAAGTGTGCTACTCACCTGTGAGGGTCTCAAGGCGCTTGGGGGGGGCGGGGGGAGGGAAAGGGGCTGGGAGGTTCACTGTTCGAAAAGCCAGGTTTTGAGGCCCTTCCTGAAAAGAAGTAGGTTTTGGGTCTTGCGAAGGTGGGTTGTGAGGGCGTTCCAGGTTTTGGGTGCAAGGTAGGAGAAGGATCTGCCCCCGGTGGTGGTGTGTTTGATGCGGGGGACAGAGGCGAGAGAGAGGTCAGCTGAGCGGACGTTTCGTGTGGGGGTGTGGAAGGTGACTCTCGTTGAGGTAGGCAGGGCCTGTGTTGTGGAGTGATTTGTGTGCGAGGATGAGGATCTTGAAGGTGATCCTTTTGTCAATGGGGAGCCAGTGGAGGGATTTGAGGTGTGGAGAGATGTGTTCGTGTCGGCGGAGGTCGAGGATGAGTCGTGCTGCTGAGTTCTAGATGCGTGTAGTTTGCGCTTGAGTTTTAGAGTGGTGCCGGCGTAGAGGGCGTTTCCGTAATCAAGCCTGCTGCTGATGTGTGCGTGAGTGACAGTTTTTCTGGTCTCTGTGGGGATCCATTTGAATGTTTTTCAGTATACGGAGTGTGTTGAAGCATGAGGAGGTGAGAGCGTTGATTTGTTGGGTCATCGAGAGGGAGGAGTCTAGGATGATGCTGAGGTTGCGTGCGTGGTTGGCGAGGGTGGGTGCAGGGCCTAGCATGGTGGGCCACCATGAGGGGTCCCAGGTGTTTTTGTGTGGGCCAAAGAGGATTATTTCGGTTTTGCTTGAGTTGAGTTTCAGGTGATTGGCTGTCATATATATATCACTTTTGTCAATATGTGTGTGGTTTCCCTGGGGGGAAAAGGGTCCGACTTGTCTAGTGGCAGTTTTAGTGCCATAAAGAAGCGCAGAAGGTTTATATGCCTACTGCAAAGAGCAAATCTGTATTTTATGTAAATAGCTGAGTACATTAGCAAAGTCTATGGAGAGATGAAGGGCACTTTTGCTGGGTGGTAATGAGGGAATCCGAGGAGGAGGGAGTGGGAGCACCAATAATGATTGTTGGACTGGGCGCAGGAGGTGCTAAAGACTGTGACGAATGGTATGTGACAAGGTGTTTTTTGAGTGTCTTGAAAGTACGTGCTGATTGAGGGAAGAAGCGCAGGTAAGGTGGCCTCTACTGTTGCACGTATCTCACACACCATCGATTTTGTGACTGTCTACGTAGGCTAGTGTTTTAGAGCAACAGTTTAGCCAATAGCAGAGATGGCATCTTGATGGATGACTGCTGCCTACACTCGGGTTATAGAGGACCGCTCTGACATAGGATCAGAGACTGAGACATCAGATACTGAGACAGCATCTGAGGGATAGGACAATGGCGCAGACTCTGGGAGTGATTTTTCAGTCAGAGGAGTCCCATTCGATAACTCCTCTTCCAGTACATTATGAGGGAGGTGATGAGGACAGTCCTGCTGTCCCTTCGCAAGCTGTTTGTGCAACTGGGTAATAGTGGGTTAGGCCAACCCAGAGAGCAGGTGAATGCGGCGGCAAGCAGAGAGAGAATGCTCTCTTGGGAGCTCCCCAATTTAGTTCAGCCCCAAATTCCACCACCCAAATCATATTGTGGAAACATCAAAATTATCCATGGCAAAACAAACTGGTTTTGTAAGGCAGACACCTGTGTTTTTGGTCCTGGATTCGGCGGCCATATAGAGAAACACACTAAACCCAAACATTTCTGGAAACTAGACATTCGGGGGAGTCCACAGAGGTGTGACTTGTGTGGCTTCCCCAAAGTTTTCTTACCCAGAATACCCTGCAAAGCTGAAATGTTGAAAAAAAACTAAATTTTTCTCGCATTTCTGTCACACAAACTACAGGAATATGCTGGGATCCACAATATTCCTACCACTCAGTGACTCCTCACCTGTCCTGATAAAAACACTACCCCACTTGAGTGCCTACACCTAGTGTCTGTGTCAGGAATGGATCACCCCAGGGTCAACAGCTGCCTCACGTAAGGACCAACATTGACCGTTGTGTGATCTATTCCTGTCGCAGGCACCAGGCCTAACCACACAAGTGAGGTATCATTTTTATCGGGAGGCTTGGGGGAACGCTGGGTGGAAGGAAATTTGTGGCTCCTCTCAGATTCCAGAACTTTCTGTCACCGAAATGTGAGGAAAACGTGTTTTTTTAGCCACTTTTTGAGGTTTGCAAAGGATTCTGGGTAACAGAACCTGGTCCGAGCCCCGCAAGTCACCCCTCCTTGGATTCCCCTAGGTCTCTAGTTTTCAGAAATGCACAGGTTTGGTAGGTTTCCCTAGGTGCCGGCTGAGCTAGAGGCCAAAATCTACAGGTAGGCACTTTGCAAAAAACAGCTCTGTTTTCTGTGATGTGTCCACGTTGTGTTTTGGGGCATTTCCTGTCGCGGGCGCTAGGCCTACCCACACAAGTGAGGTATCATTTTTATCGGGAGACTTGGGGGGACGCTGGGTGGAAGGAAATTTGAGGCTCCTCTCCGATTCCAGAACTTTCTGTCACCGAAATGTGAGGAAAACTTGTTTTTTTAGCCACTTTTTGAGGTTTGCAAAGGATTCTGGGTAACAGAACCTGGTCCGAGCCCCGCGAGTCACCCCATCTTGGATTCCCCTAGGTCTCTAGTTTTCAGAAATGTACAGGTTTGGTAGGTTTCCCTAGGTGCCGGCTGAGCTAGAGGCCAAAATCTACAGGTGGGCACTTTGCAAAAAACAGCTCTGTGTTCTGTGATGTGTCCACGTTGTGTTTTGGGGCATTTCCTGTTGCGTGCGCTAGGCCTACCCACACAAGTGAGGTATCATTTTTATCTGGAGAGTTGGGGGGACGCTGGGTGGAAGGAAATTTGAGGCTCCTCTCCGATTCCAGAACTTTCTGTCACTGAAATGTGAGGAAAACTTGTTTTTTTAGCCACTTTTTGAGGTTTGCAAAGGATTCTGGGTAACAGAACCTGGACAGAGCCCCGCGAGTCACCCCATCTTGGATTCCCCTAGGTCTCTAGTTTTCAAAAATGTACAGGTTTGGTAGGTTTCCCTAGGTGCCGGCTGAGCTAGAGGCCAAAATCTACAGGTAGGCACTTTGCAAAAAACAGCTCTGTTTTCTGTGATGTGTCCACGTTGTGTTTTGGGGCATTTCCTGTCGCGGGCGCTAGGCCTACCCACACAAGTGAGGTATCATTTTTATCGGGAGACTTGGGGGGACGCTGGGTGGAAGGAAATTTGAGGCTCCTCTCCGATTCCAGAACTTTCTGTCACCGAAATGTGAGGAAAACTTGTTTTTTTAGCCACTTTTTGAGGTTTGCAAAGGATTCTGGGTAACAGAACCTGGTCAGAGCCCCGCGAGTCACCCCATCTTGGATTCCCCTAGGTCTCTAGTTTTCAAAAATGTACAGGTTTGGTAGGTTTCCCTAGGTGCCGGCTGAGCTAGAGGCCAAAATCTACAGGTAGGCACTTTGCAAAAAACAGCTCTGTTTTCTGTGATGTGTCCACGTTGTGTTTTGGGGCATTTCCTGTTGCGGGCGCTAGGCCTACCCACACAAGTGAGGTATCATTTTTATCGGGAGACTTGGGGGGACGCTGGGTGGAAGGAAATTTGAGGCTCCTCTCCGATTCCAGAACTTTCTGTCACCGAAATGTGAGGAAAACTTGTTTTTTTAGCCACTTTTTGAGGTTTGCAAAGGATTCTGGGTAACAGAACCTGGTCAGAACCCCGCGAGTCACCCCATCTTGGATTCCCCTAGGTCTCTAGTTTTCAAAAATGTACAGGTTTGGTAGGTTTCCCTAGGTGCCGGCTGAGCTAGAGGCCAAAATCTACAGGTAGGCACTTTGCAAAAAACAGCTCTGTTTTCTGTGATGTGTCCACGTTGTGTTTTGGGGCATTTCCTGTCGCGGGCGCTAGGCCTACCCACACAAGTGAGGTATCATTTTTATCGGGAGACTTGGGGGGACGCTGGGTGGAAGGAAATTTGAGGCTCCTCTCAGATTCCAGAACTTTCTGTCACCGAAATGTGAGGAAAACTTGTTTTTTTAGCCACTTTTTGAGGTTTGCAAAGGATTCTGGGTAACAGAACCTGGTCAGAGCCCCGCGAGTCACCCCATCTTGGATTCCCCTAGGTCTCTAGTTTTCAAAAATGTACAGGTTTGGTAGGTTTCCCTATGTGCCGGCTGAGCTAGAGGCCATAATTCACAGGTAGGCACTTTGCAAAAAAACAGGTCTGTATTTTGTGAAAAAATGGGATGTGTCCACGTTGTGTTTTGGGGCATTTCCTGTCGCGGGCGCTAGGCCTACCCACACAAGTGAGGTATCATTTTTTTCGGGAGACTTGGGGGAACATAGAATAGCAAAACAAGTGTTATTGCCTCTTATCTTTCTCTACATTTTTTCCTTCCAAATATAAGAGAGTGTGTAAAAAAGACGTCTATTTGAGAAATGCCCTGCAATTCACATGCTAGTATGGGCACCTCGGAATTCAAAGATGTGAAAATAACCACTGCTCCTCAAAACCTTATCTTGATCCCATTTTGGAAATGCAAAGGTTTTCTTGATACCTCTTTTTCACTCCTCATATTTCAGCAAATGAATTGCTGTATACCCAGTATAGAATGAAAACCAACTGCAGGGTGCACCTCATTTATTGGCTCTGGGTACCTAGGGTTCTTGATGAACCTATAAGCCCTTTATATCCCCGCAACCAGAAGAGTCCAGCAGACAAAACGGTATATTGCTTTCAGAAATCTGACATCGCAGGAAAAAGTTACAGAGTAAAACATAAAGAAAAATGGCTGTTGTTTTCAGCTCAATTTCAATATTTTTTTATTTCAGCTGTTATTTTCTGTAGGAAAACCTTGTAGGATCTACACAAATGACCCCTTGCTGAATTCAGAATTTTGTCTAGTTTTCAGAAATGTTTAGCTTTCCGGGATCCAGCATTGGTTTCACACCCATTCCTGTCACTAACTGGAAGGAGGTTGAAAGCACCAAAAATAGTAAAAATGGGGTATGTCCCAGTAAAATGCCAAATTTGTGTTGGAAAATGTGGTTTTCTGATTCAAGTCTGCCCGTTCCTGAAAGGTGGGGAGATAGTGATTTCAGCACCAGAAACCCTTTGTTGATGGCATTTTCAGGGAAAAAACCACAAGCCTTCTTCGACGGCCCTTTTTTCCCATTTTTTGGGAAAAAACTAAATTTTCACTGTATTTTGGCTATTTTCTTGGTCTCCTCCGGGGTAAACCACAAACTCTGGGTACCATTAGAATCCCTAGGATGTTGGAAAAAAAGGACGCAAATTTGGCGTGGTTAGCTTATGTGGACAAAAAGTTATGAAGCCCTAAGCGCGAACTACCCCAAATAGCCAAAAAAGGGCTCAGCACTGGGGGGGAAAAGGCCCAGCAGCTAAGGGGTTAATTGGAAACTGCACTATCCATAATGCATTGTGTATGATGTAGCACCATGGGGTATAAATAGCAAAAGGGAAAAGGGACACATTCACTGTGAACAAGACTCCTTAGGGAGTTGAAACGCATTGGTGGTTGTTATTTTGGGAATAAATATGCACTATTGAAACTTCATGGAGTGCAGTGAATACTTTTGGTGATGTATATCTCTCGGGACTGGTCCTCTCCGTCACTGGCACCGGCAGTAGAGTGCACCGCTCAGCAACTTTCAGACCATCTTTGCTTGAAGATATATATCTATCTATATATATATATATATATATATATATATATATATATATATATATATATATATATATATATATACATACGTATAATATATATATGTGTGTGTGTATATATATATGTGTGTGTTTATATATATGTGTAAACAAGGGTTACAGGGACATTAGTTAGGTTCTGAATCTACTCACACAAAACCATAGAAATTCAGGAGTTAAAGTTAGAATTACTTCATGTAACTATAACTCGCGCCCTAAGGTAACTATAACTGCCCCCTCCATGTACAGTTTTTTCATCAATAATTTAACTTTTAAAGTTTCATTTATATTATTATTGACCTTATAAAAGTTGTCATTAGTGCTATAATATCAGGGGTAATTAGCAGTGCATGGCCAGGGTGAGAGTTGTAGAAACCTTATATCCTTATTTATCATCATTATATTATATAGTAGTCGCCACTGGTAGTTATAGTTAGGGTTGTGTTTCCATAGGAAATACATTTTTTGGTTTGCTTACATCTTTGGTGCCGTTTGACAAATCTTCATAAAACTTTGCAAAGACACTTCTTGTCACCTTAGATCCTAAAATGAAAGTTTTGTGGGGTTCCAATACATATTTTTTTCATGTAAGTTTCCATAGATACTTTAGACTGAGCTATAGCTCAAACCACTGAATACATTTACACCAAATTGGATGAAAGCTGGACCTTGCTCCAGAAAGAGTGCTTATTGCGAATCTGTGTAGGGTTGTTCAGCGGTTTTGAGCAAATAATGCTCGAAAACTTTGTATATATCAGGCCAGGGAGGATCCACAGGGCCAACAGATCTCACAGTGAGATCTGATTGGCTGCCACCATATCAACCAAGATGTGGTGACAAACATCTTAGGACTCAGTCCACAGTCCTCTAAAAAGACATAAGGGGGAAAGTAGTGATACTCTGGCTCCCTAGGCCTGGTGCTGGTTCCAAAAATGAGGATCCACAAATCTGCTGCAAAATTTTAAAAAAAGATGAGCTGCCATGTTACTTTTGAAACCCCACCTGGAGTGGGCCTGGGCCCATTGGCCTGCAAAAATATTATTAATTGTGGAGTAGGGTGTGTGATCCCTCTTCCCAAGACTTATCAGGACCCAGAGTTTGTTCTCTGTGCTAAAATGCATAAAGAAGCAGAGGTCCACGCAACCCTCTTCCATGAGCTGTTATAGGCCCGCTGACCCCATCCCCACCACAGAGGATTAAGAAGGAGAGGGAGTGCTAAATGCCACCCTGAGCTTTAATAGGCCCTGGTGACCCCTTCCCCCAGGGCTGAATGTCATTGAAAAGGGCAAAAGAGCTCTGAGATCCCCCTCCTTGAGCCTATACAGACAACCGGGTCCCCATTCCCCGGAGCCGGCATACGTTACTGTGTCCTAGGGAGTCCATCCCCTGGAAACAGTAGTTTACCTGCACCCACCAGTGTGACAGGGAAACATATGTCTTCTCCCAACTGGTGAAAGCATTTTTAAATCCCCCTTCAGGTGGAAAAATGCATGCCTTGCATGCCTGCAACACAAAAGGATGATGGACGGAGTGCTGAAACTTTTCAAACCCACACCCGCAGTCACAGATCTGGGTTTAAACCATTATTATCTTGCTCTCCATGCCACCCCAGTTTGGACTCAGCCATATGCAAATCAGTTTTAAACAAACAAAACCACTGACGTTCACCAGTGATAGTTCTCTCAAGGAACAATAACTCATGCCCTAAAGTAGCTATTTCTCGACCCCTGCTAACCACCTGGCACTTACTACATCAGTCATGAGATGATCTAGGACATCACTGATAACATCACTGCAACATCTGAAATTACATCACTACTACAAAGGTACATTGCAGGGCATGAGCTATAGTTACTTTAAGGCACAAGTTTATTGCCTGGTAGTTATATTTAAGATGTTAGGCTCATGTTTCCATAGGAAATGCATGTTTTGTGTTGCTTATAACTTGGGCCTCATTTGAAACTTTCCAGAAAAGTGCAACTTTTTGACTAGTTTGCACATTAAATGGTGGAGCATGGTTTGTTAAGCGGGAGCTGAGAAAAAGGCAGGGTCCCCAAAATATGTTTTTTCTCTTCATTTTTACATAGGAACTTTAGACACCACTACAGGCTAATCCACTGAACGGATTTACACAAAAGTAGGCTGACAGCTAGATCTTGGTCCAGAAAGATAGCTTTTTGTATTTTGGTCTAAATCCGTTCAACAGTTTTGAAGAAATTAAGATTCAAAAAAATGCATATTTCAGGCGTGGAGGTGCCTCGGCACCGACAGATCTCAAACTGAGATCTTACTGGCTGCCACTACCTCACCCAAGAAGTGGTGACAGCCATCTTGGGGCTAGGAAGTTGGTCCAGATTCCTAAAAAAAAATAAAAAAAAATAAAAAAGAAATAAGGGTGCAAGGCAGTGATACCCTTACTCTACCTAGGCCTGGTGGTGGGGTCCCAGACGTCCTCTGCCTGCGGCCGACAAAATATGTATATTTTTAATTTTGTCACAAATTCATGGAGGATCCGCAAATCTGCATTAAAATTGTTTTAAAAAAAAAAGAATTGCGGGCTGCCGTACTTTTTAAACCCTTCCCGTGGGGCCTGAAGTATGTTTAAGGAGGGAGCATGCAGCACCCTCTCCAAGGTATTTTTATCCTTGTGCACACCATTCCCTGAGGTATAAAGTTTATTTTAAGGAGAGGGGGCATGCAGCCCCTCCCACTCAGGCCAAATTTTGGCCTTAGAGACACCATCCCCAGGGCCCAGCGAATATTTTTAGACGAGGGGGGATTCAGCTCCCCTTGGGCAGTTTTTGTCTCTGGGGACCCCACCCTTCGGGATATGAAGTATATTTTTTAAAGTCCTGGGAACTTTATACCTTAGGGCCACTATTTGCATAAAAAGGGAGTAAGGGACTTCCTGAGCCTTTAATGTCCCTGGGGACCTAATCCCCTAGGGCCGGCTTGCATACTTTGTAGGGGAGCAGGCTGTGGCTCCCCCCACAACCCCCAAGGAGTGTATGGTGTGTATCAAGGCACCCAACGTTTTATGAGGAAAGGCCTGGGGAGATGGGGTCCCCGGGGCCAAAAAAGGCTTGTGGAGTGGGGCTGCTTCCCCTTTCAAAAAACACAGACCTGGGAATGGGGTTCCTAGGGCCTTTAGGGCTTAAGAGAGGGTTGGTACTTGGCCCTCCACACCTGGAAAATATATAGGTCCCAGGTAGGGGAGGTCCATGGGGTCTAATGAGGCTCGAGGAGAGGAGCATGCAGCCCACTCTCCTCTAAAAGAGATACAGCCCTGAGGGAAAGGGTCCCCAGGGCCAGATGAGGCTCAGGGTGGAAGGCCACATGCACCCTTCCCCTTCCCCTTAAAAAATAGTCCTGGAGATACAGTCCCAGCCATTAACAAAACTCAGGGAGGAAGAAATGTGGCCCCATCTCCTTTAAAATATACAGACTCTAGAGGAATGAGTCCCAAGGCTCAAAGGGGGGGGGGGGGTGAGACCCTCTGCAGTTTATAATACACAGAGCCCTGGGGGATTGGGTCTCTGGAGTCTAATAATGCTCTGAATGGGGGCCCTCATTCCCCTTTCCATTATTTTGGGCCCAGGGTGATGGGGTCTTAGAGGGCAAGAAGGTTTGGGGAGGGGACCAAATGCCCCCTCCTCTGTTTAATTGTAGCCCCATGGGATGGGGTCCCCAGAGCCCACAGGCCAATCCCAACCTGTGTGGCAAAGGCTCATCCCCTGCCACTGAAGCGTATGGCCCAACGCATCGTGGGGTTGGCTCCCTTTGTGGATGTTGACCACAGGGCCTGTCAGCAGGCAATGCACAGTGTGGGGTTGGTTACATGCAGGGTTTTGGCCACAAACCAGGGCCTGCAGCTAACTCCCACAATGCACAGCATGTGCAGATTCATGTATGGTAAGAAAATATTATGTTACATTGAAAAAGCCCTAGTAGTTTACTGGAAAAACCAAAGGATAAAGTAGCATTATACTTAGGTGAAATGTTTATAAACAACGTAATGTTTTAAACTCTAAACATCACAATAATTCACCAGTTATAGCTATAGGGCCAGATGTACAAAGCCCTTTTGCATTTCTTAACGGTCTGAATCAGTATTTTCGGCCGTTAAGAAATGCAAAACAGCCTTTTCTGATGACTAAAGGTCTTTAGGAAATCGCAAATTGCAATTTCTACCCTGTAGAAATCGCATTTTGTTATCCACAGAATAGGAAATCGCAAATAGGGGTTACCTATTTGCGATTCCTGTTCTGATGTACAAAGCATTTCCTAAATGTGATGCGGATATTTTATGAAATGCAATTACCTTCAACTTGAAGTTGATAGTAACCATGTGCAATTTACATTAAAGCGCCCCAAAATGCTTTTATAAAATTGCAATAGAGCCCACACATGACCCTTAGGCATGTGTGTGCTCCTTATGTGCACCACTAATTTGGGGTTGTATTAAGGGGGCTTTAGCCCATTGCCATCCTTGGTTTTTTATATTTTCCCAAATAGGAGATTCACCATTTGGGAAATGCAAGACCAGCCCATTGTCACAAATGGCATGGTATTTCCTATTTACAATTTTCTAAAAGTGATTCCTACTTTGTTTAATGTCCAGGCCCCATTATATAAAAATTGAAGCCCTAGGGAGGTGGAAGTCCCCAGGGCAGCAGGAAGGTAGCGGGCCCCCTGAGCTGTGGGGGGCGGAACCAATAATAAGGCCCTCATTATGACATTGGCGGGAAGTGCCACTTACCGCCATGCTGACTGTCGCCAACATACCGCTGCGGTATACCGCTATGCGTATTATAACCCACACATAGAAATACGCCACTATACAGACACACACACAAGTCCGACAGCCCAAAAGTCAGTGATAAAATGGCAGTACCAAAACCCACACCGTTACCCCAACAGAAATATGCCCACAGCATTATGACCCATGAATCACCGCGGCAGACATTCAACCACGGTAAACCATTGGCAGTACAGACCGCTGCGCTCAAGATACACACACACATACAAAACAACACCACTTTGGACAATTCAAAATACAGACACCTGACACACATACACACACCATACCCACACACCCACACCAATATAAACACACACACTACCCACAACCCTTTACCAAAAAGAAAATTGACAACTGAGAGAGAGACAAGCTAGGAGCACCCACTGAATCAGAGCCACAAAACACCATCACCCATACACCATTCACACACCTCACAGCACAGACCCCAACATATCACCCTCACACACACCACTCACACTACACCCACGGCACCACAAAGACACCCCAGGTTCTCAGAGGAGGAGCTAAGGGTCATGGTGGAGGAAATCATCCGGATAGAGCCATAGTTATTCGGATCACAGGTGAAGCAGACGTCCATTGCTAGGAAGTTGGAGCTTTGGCGGAGAGTTGTGGACAGGGTCAACGCCGTGGGACAGCACCCAAGAACACAGGATGACATCAGGAAGAGGTGGAATGACCTACGGGGGAAGTTGCGTTCCGTGGTAGCAAGACACCAGATAGCTGTACAGAGGACTGGCGGTGGACCCTCACCTCCTCCCCCACAACTAACAACATGGGAGGAGCAAGCCTTGGCGATCATGCATCCTGAGGGCCTGGCAGGAGTAGCAGGAGGACCGGACTCTGGTAAGTCAAATCTCTACTACTTTATCCCCCACCTACCTGCATGCCATCACAAACTCCTACCGTCACCCCCATCACTCCACCACCTCACATATACCTCAACATCACAACCCCCCCATCCCAATACCAAGCTCTGCATGCTACACCAGTGCATGGACCCCCTTCACAGACCTGCATGGACACCCATCACCACAGCATGCACACTAGTGACAATCACTTAGCCAACCAAATCACAACTCACACAAGCCAAAGCACAAGCCAAAGCTGCAAAATAGAGGGAAACATACCCATGCACAAGATGTCACACGCAGAAAACATAGCACTGCATTTACATCTTTACACGTCCCCCACACAATGTCACAGGAGAGGAGGTGCCAGCAACATCTAGTCCCCCCCAGAAGAGGCCCACACTGATGACAGCAGCTCTGCACGCCTGGATCAGGATGACCAACCTGGCACATCAGGGACCTCTGGACGGTCGGTGACCCAGCTACATTCCCAAACCACCACAGAACCTTCCCCCTCAGGAAACACCACCACAGTACCCACCGAGCGGGCCCATCCCTCCGTCCCCAGGACATGTCAATCAGCAGTGTGTCTACCACTACAGGGACCAAAGGCAAGCCCACAAACACAGGACGATCAGGGACCTGGGGTCAGTGGGCACACGGTTCAGGGGACAGAGGCACAGGACAACAGGGAAGCTGGGAGGACTGCTGGGTGACAGGGGGAGGACAGGCCCAGGGAACCGACTCTGCACGAGGCACTTACCAACATCCTGGGAGCACACCACCATTCCCAGGAGACATTGGATCAGATACTGGCCAAGCTGCAGGAGACCCAGCGGCTGCAGCAGGGACAGTACCTGGGGATCAGGGAGGACCTGAGAGACATCCACACCATCCTGGCCACCATTGCAGGGGCGCTGGCAGACATGGCCAACACCATGAGGAAGGCAGTGGCACACCAACAGGCCCTTGACACTAGCCACACCGATGAACAGCTCTCCACCTCCACTGATGCTAGTGGACAGGAGGCCCCGCCACTGGAACAACAAGCCACCAGGACCCCACCCCCTGCAGAAGGAGAACCACTGTGCAAAAGGTCCCTGCAATCCAGGCAGAAGCCAGAGAACATTGCCAAGACCCCCGCCAGGAACTAAGGCCCATATTTATACTTTTTGACGCACAACTGCGCCAATGCAGTTGTGCATCAACATTTTTAATGCCATTCCAAAGCGCCATGCGGGCGCCTTATTTATTAAATGACGTTAGCCGGCGCTGCGGACTGGTGTGCGTAAAAAAAAATGACTCACACCAGGCAGCGCCAGCGTAGGGGAAAATGGAGTTTGGGAGTCAAAAAATGGGGCAAGTCATGTCTGAGGCAAAAAATCTGCCTCAACCCGATTTGCGCCATTTTGTTTTACTCCCACCCTCCATTGACATGACTCCTGTCTTAGGAAAGACAGGAGTCATGCCCCCTTGCCCAATGGCCATGCCCAGGGGACTTATGTCCCCTCGGCATGGTCATTGGGCATAGTGGCATGTAGGGGGGCCCAAATCTGGCCCCCCTATGCCACAAAAAATAAAAATAAAATTACTTACCTCAACTTACCTCAACGTCCCTGGGATAGGTCCCTCCATCATTGGGTGTCCTCCTGGGGTGGGCAAGGGTGGCAGGGGGTGTCCCTGGGGGCATGGGAGGGCACCTCTGGGCTCCTTCTGAGCCCACAGGTCCCTTAATGCCTGCCCGACCCAGGCGTTAAAAAACGGCGCCCATCAGGCTGGGCGCCGTTTTTTAAGGCCTGCCCCCTCCTGTGCGTCAAAATGACGTCACAGTATAAATATGGGGCACAGGCCTTAAAGTCATTTTATAGAAGGGAACGCCTACCTTGCATATAATTAACGCAAGGCTGGTTCACCCTTCTAAAAAATGGCGCACATGGTGGAACTTTGATGCCCGCTGCGTCGGACGTCAAAGTATAAATATGGGGCAGTGTTTGTGCCGAATGTGCGTCAAAATTTTTGACGCACATTCGGCGCAAACAGAGTATAAATATGCCCCTAAGACTCTCCTGAATGTCACCCTTGTGTCCCACTCTGTCACCCTGTCCACCTTGACCTGCCATTGCTCCCCTTACTATGCCTCTTTGGACAATGCACCTGTCGTACAAATAGACTGTACTCTATCTGGACATTCCTCCACCATCATCCCAGCCCATTGCAATACCCCCTACACTTAGTATGGAGTCTGTCAATTAATTGAAATATGTATTATTTTAACAAACTGTAAACTTTGCAATTCAAATGTACAGTTACATATACATAGGTATGACCTGCAGTGGGCAGCAGTAAACACACCAGAGTGAGGCACAGATATCTGAAAATAGAGATGCCAAAAATCAGGCTGCCATGTGCAATGTCCTACACAAAAGTGCAATGGAAGGTGAAGTTACAGTGCCTTACCTGTGTGTCACTGGAAGTACTGTTGAATTATAGTAGTTCTGTTGTCCACATCTTCTTCCTCTGCCTCCTCTTCATCACTGTCCACAGGCTCCACCGCTGCCACACAACCATCTCCAGCCTCATCCTCCTGCAGAAAAGGCACCTTGCGTCTCAAGGCCAGGTTGTGCAACATGCAACATGCAACATGCAACATGCAACGATGATCTGGCACACCTTCTTGGGTGAGTAGTACAGGGATCCACCTGTCAGATGGAGGCACCGGAATTTGTCCTTCAGGAGGCCAAAGGTTCTCTCAATGATCCTCCTTGTTCGCCCATGTGCCTCATTGTAACGTTCCTCTGTCCTTTTC